>NC_138748.1:52011871-52502301 GCF_965113315.1 Podarcis vaucheri
GACGTTCTCCCCTCTCCCCTTTCTTGTTTTCCAGTAAATCCTCTAAACATTCTGGGCATCAATTTTCTGGGAAGGCGTCTCAGCCTGACAATCACCATGGGATGCACTGCCGTGTTCTTCCTCCTGCTCAATATATGCACTTCAACGTAAGTGTTTTCAGGTGGGGTGTGTGTGTGCTGAGTAAGATTTAAACAGTCCTGTTTGCACTGCACCTCACACCTTTCCTGCACTGGTGTTGTCTACACTCTGTGTGCTAGTCGGTTAATTCTGAAAATGCAACTCACTTTCATCCCTCCCTTCCAGAATGGCCATTGCTATTTCAGGAACTACACTCTTCCTAGTTGCTCAGGGTTAAAGATGGCAAGAGCTATCTGCAGTGCGGATGCTTCCAGCACCTGCAGAAACTCAGCAATGTGCTTCCTTACCAACATAGCATGCCACAGAGAGCTTGATCCAGAACAGCCACTGCTGCCAACCGGATGCCCTGCAGATGTATTTGACTGCAGCGCTCATCAGACCCAGAGAGGGCGCCAATTTGGCAAAGGCTGATCTAGAACTTTAGCAGACTCCAGCTGACTGTAACTGGCAACTTGAGGGTTGCAGGAGGTCACCAAACAGGGGGAATCCTGGAGTTAATGCACCTACAAATGTGACAGAACTATAATTCATGGGGGAAATCCAGGGTTCTCAATGCTAATGTAGGAGAGGATTTGCAGACGAGATTCAGCAGGCAGGAGAGAGTGCTTAGCCCTAGCGGTCCTGCCAATTCTCCCCTGCACAGCAACCCCTCAGTTGTTTTTAGTTAATTTTCTCCCCAGTTAACTTCTGAAACCAGAAGTAAGCCTAGACAGGGCCGTAGAATGACCTTGGGGGACATTTGCTGAGAAAAACGAGCACATTTGGAAGAGGTTAAGAACTCCTCCTTCCCACAGCCTTTCCCTATAGCTAGCAATGGGCCCATCTGTCAATCTTTGTTTCTCTCAGCTTCTCATTTTTTCTTCAGTTTGGTTCTCTGCACATCTCTACATCAGATTGTGATTAAAAACAACTGCTCATGAAAATTCACCAGTTTTGAGTGCACATTTCTCCCAACAGACTCAGCTTTGCAAGCGCTTTTGTCTGTTATTTTCACCAAATATATGCACTTTACTTTAAAGCACATTATATCCCAATAAACACATTTTTGTACACATTACTTGATTGACATCACATTTCTCCTTCTCTTCCCCTGAATTTCTCCTTCCTTACCTGTGGGGAAGAAACTAAGGTAGGGGGAAGGCCTGGTGGTATGACCAGAAAAGACCAAAGTTGCCACGTATATACAAATGGATGCAGGTGTGGACACCTCCGGTCATGTTCAAATAATGCTCAAAAGTGGGCAAGCTTTTATAGTAAAGGCCTCTTGCACCTCCATTAGCTCAACAAAAGATGGTTTGGAAACTTTCATTTGCCAGATAACGTCCAGTTTTGCCTTCTAATAAATATGCATTACAGTTTCCTACAGCAAAGGCGGGGTGGCGCTGTGGTCTAAACCACAGAGCCTAGAGCTTGCCGATCAGAAGGTTGGTGGTTCGAATCCCCGCGATGGGGTGAGCTCCTGTTGTTCAGTGCCTGCTCCTGCCAACCTAGCAGTTCGAAAGCCGTCAAAGTGCAAGTAGATAAATAGGTACCACTCCAGAGGGGAAGGTAAATGGCATTTCTGTGCGCTGCTCTGGTTCGCAAGAAGCGGCTTAGTCATGCTGGCCAAATGACCCGGAAGCTGTATGCTGGCTCCCTCGGCCTATAGAGCGAGATGAGCGCGCAACCCCAGAGTCGTCCACAACTGGACCTAATGGTCAGGGGTACCTTTACATGCAATGTCTAGGAAGCTTATAGTTTCTCTCTTTACTCTAGGCAGTGAGCCTAAACTATGGGCTGAGTCAATATGGCCACTCTAAAATTATGTGACAAAGCAGCGTGAACTTCAAACCAGTTTTGCTCCAGCATGCAGCTCCTGGCAATGAAGGGCGTTTGTGCCAGTGGAGGATGTTTGAGGATGCCAGGGTGAACAAAGTGTACCAGCTGATTAATACCAAGACTTTAATCTTGGTTAATTGCTTGACTTACATAAACTTGCAATAAAGCTTCTTGTTATTATGAGAGGGTGGAGAGAGAGAGAGAGGTGGAGAGAGAGAGAGAGAGAGAGAGAGAGAGAGAGAGAGAGAGAGAAAATATGTCACAAACAAAAATGAATTATGTTGTTTCAGTGGTGCAGACGAGTCAGGTATCTTTATCTATATATATGCAGAGCTAGCGCTGGAGATATAGCTATATACTGGTTTTCTGCTTCTTCTAAGGAGAGGTTTGAGTAACTGCATCGGACATCAAAGCTTTAGTATCTACTACCCCTCCCCTAACACCCCATACATTATATGCTAGGATACTATAGCTCAAATCCCCTATTTTTATAGAGTTCTGGGAATGATTTGGGATACAGGATAGGTCATATTTGGTGGAGGGTCCAGGGCAGCAGCAAATGCCCATCTGCTAGAATATCTTTTTTTTTTTAATGCGCTCTCTGCAAATGTATGTGTCTCTTGTGACTTGGCTCATTCAAACCAGTCGGATTGCATTGGCGCTTGGAACATCCAGGTCTTTGTTCTAGAGTTCTAGGCACACGGTGAGCACATTGGAATGCACTCCGCCGGGAGATTAGGGTGGTGCCAAGCGTTTGTTCTTTTAGGAAGCCCTTTCCAAGGTTTGTTTGTTTTTTGTTTTTTATGTAACCAGGATTTTTCAGGATAGCATTGTTAGATATAGCTCTTGCCGCTTTTACAGAAGGATTTCGCGTGTTATTTTTGTTTTAACTTTTTTGTAAAAAGAACAATAAACTCTAGGTGAGGACAGAATGTATCTTCTGGAAACTCTTGGGAAGATGCCACATTTATGTTGATAGGGTAAAAGGCCATTGCTCAGAGCAGAACATCCGTTTTGCATGCTGTAGGTTCCTGGGTTCAATTCCCAGCATCCGTAGGTAGAGTTGGGAGAGGATCCTGTCTCAAAACATGGACAGACATTGCCAGTCCCTGTAGTAGAGCCTTGTGTAGGCAATACCGAGCAATAGACAAATGTTCTGACTCATTATATAAGGCATGTTTTTGAGCACAGTTATTTTGCTGAGACCCTTGATCACACATTCTAGTAGTATATGGCCAGGGATGTGTGTGATTGGCTTGTGATAAGACTGCAAGCTACGTATTTATTTGTTTAAACCAGGTTTCCTCAAACTTGGCCCTCCAGATGTTTTTGGCCTACAACTCCCATGATCCTTAGCTAGCAGGACCAGTGGTCAGGGATTATGGGAATTGTAGTCTTAAAACATCTGGAGGGCCGAGTTTGAGGAAACCTGATATAAACTGTTTATATCCCAACCTTCCATTTAAATACACCACAGGCAGCTTAGATCAAATTAGAACAGAGAAGTTGTGGGGCCTCTCCAGGTGCTGTTGGACTACAACTCCCATCATCCCTGATAATCAGCCATGCTGAGACTGATGTAATTTCAGCTCCAGCAACATCGAGAGAGCTGTAGGCTTTTCATCCCTGAATTAATCTCTGAATCTGAAAATGCATAAAAAGCAACAGGAAATGTCAGGGTTCCCTTGGAGCAGACTAGAACCACAAAAAGGCTTCCAATCTTTTTAAAGCATTTCAGAGGGATCCTTCCCATTCTCTCTCCATTCCCTCCCAGCTCTCATCCAGGCGCAAACAGACTTTCTGGGCACCACAACTACCATTACTTGCCGTGGGAGAGTCTAAGTGGCTCTGCTTATTCAAAGGATGCCCACGCACAATTGCTCCAAGCATCCATTCTCTCCTGTGTGCTGCCTTTGAAAAAGGTCGCCACTTCTGAAGTTATTCATATAAACCCCCCCTTTATGGAATTCTTGGTACGACGTACAATCTAGGACCTCAAATCAAATGCTGGATAATGATGTGAATTTCCCCATGTGTCCTCTTTCTTCCTTTTCTAACCAGCTCGGGCCTCATTGGTTTCCTCTTCATGTTGCGTGCCTTGGTCTCTGCAAATTTCAACACCATCTACATTTACACAGCGGAGGTGAGATGCTTTTGAACCCGTGAATTGTGGAAGGGGAGGAACACACAACAGATGTCTTTCATCATAGCTTTCCATAATAAATGGGAAATGTAGATTGACAATTCAGCTCAGTGCATATTTACTTAGAAGTAAGTATCATTTAATCCAATGAGACTCCCACGCTGAGTGAGTATGGGGTTGAAGCCTTAGCTGGGTAGGTGGAAGGAGCAAGCAGGCAGTGCACAGCTAAAAATATTTCTGTTCAGTTCCTGGGATTTGGATGGTGTTGATATGCATGAGCAGCACCTGACCAAATGATACTTCCTTTCTTAATGAGTAAAGGTGGTGGTGCTTGAATGAACAGCACCATGCTTACCAATGAAGGATAGTCTTATCCACACATTAACTACAGTACCACTCCTTTTTGTGATTTAACAGAGCATTGTATGCTTATATTGCATACATGAACAAATGATTTAGCAGCTCATAAAGTTGGTTTGCAGCAGAAGAACCACCTCAGACCAACTCTTGCTCGGTAGTAAATGCTACTCTGTTCTTCACAGGCTGACATAAGAAAATCTATGTTAGATAAGTATGGAATAATTTATAATCTTCCACTTTGAGTCACCTGTTCTCATGCATATCTGAAGTCCAGAAGTGAATTGCTGAGGCTGATTTTGACATTAGTTTTTTGTGGGGGGGGGGTTAAGACAAAAAAAACCCTCCTTCAACATCTGGAAACCTGAAGTTGGACATTTTATCATTTTTTGCTGTCCAAGAAAATATTTGAAATGTCCAAGTAACAAAACAATAACCAAGAAAATTCAACATTTTTATATTTCCAAACAGCAATGTTTAGCTTTCATTGCTTTCATTATTAGCCTTTGTAAACTAAATGGGCACAAAAATTAAGCATATTGTATTTTCTCATTTAAATTAATGGGGCTTTTTTAAATAAAAAAAGCCTTATTTTTGACTGGATTCTGCCAAATAACATTTTTAAAAGCAGTATCTTTTACAACATTGTCAATAGAATCTTCTGCAGATATCATCTCTGGGTCAACAGCCACCTAAACTCTGAGACCCACAATAGATGCTCAGTTGATAGTTTCCCAGTTTCCCTTTCCTTCAGTCTATACTATAGATCTGATCTTGAATTATATATTACTGTATTACAGGTTTATCCAACTATCATGAGAGCTGTTGGCCTTGGCACTAGTGGTTCTGTATGCCGTATTGGTGCTATGGTGGCACCTTTTATAGCCCAGGTAAGTTGACTTTCAATAAAGTTACTTAAATATATTGTTTCGATTCTTTGGTTTCTGACCTAAGAGGATGATACCAAAGCTAATGTTGACCTTTGTCAAGCTATTCTTGCTTTTGGAGGATCTTCAAAGGGTACCTCCAGACTGCTGTTTTAGTGCAAGTGTATTCCCCAATAAGTTCTTGATGCAATAGTAGTGTGTTTATCCTGCATTATTAGTTGTTCTTTGATGCTTTTCCAATGCTACCCTGCCTGGAAGGGCTATGGTGCAACAAAAGTGGGGCAGAAAACAAACCAGAACATTCATAATATAAAAAGTTACAAGTAATGAGATGTGCACTGATTGCAAATGAAGTAGTATAGCCGCCCTGAAACCTTTGCCACACAAACAGTATTGAAAGAGGAATCACACATGACCCCGATAGCATCACGAGCACAAATCACCATGGACATGCAATTAAAAAATGATGTCTAGAGCAGTGTTCCCCAACCTTGGGTCTCCAGCTGTTTTCGGACTACAATTCCCATCATCCTTGACCACTGGTCTTGCTAGCGAGGGATGACGGGAGTTGTAGTCCAAAAACAGCTGGAGACCCAAGGTTGGGGGAAACTGGTCTAGAGGGCCCCTAAGCTAGAGTAGTACTATTGTATTCCCAACAACTACATGTTGCAACACCATCTATCACCATATATGTTAAAATAATCCGAGATTAAAGCCGCCTCCAGGTACCAGTTGCTGAAAATTTCAAATGGGAAGAGTACTGTGACACAACCTTGATGGCAGAAAGTGAGGAGGAATTAAAGAACCTTTTAATGAGGGTGAAAGAGGAGAGCGCAAAATATGGTCTGAAGCTCAACATCAAAAAAACAAAGATCATGGCCACTGGGCCCATCACCTCCTGGCAAATAGAAGGGGAAGAAATGGAGGCAGTGAGAGATTTTACTTTCTTGGGCTCCATGATCACTGCAAATGGTGACAGCAGCCACGAAATTAAAAGACGCCTGCTTCTTGGGAGAAAAGCAATGACAAACCTAGACAGCATCTTAAAAAGTAGAGACATCATGTTGCCAACAAAGGTCCGTATAGTAAAAACTATGGTTTTCCCAGTAGTGATGTATGGAAGTGAGAGCTGGACCATAAAGAAGGCTGATCGCCGGAGAATTGATGCTTTTGAATTATGGTGCTGGAGGAGACTCTTGAGAGTCCCATGGACTGCAAGAAGATCAAACCTCTCCATTCTGAAGGAAATCAGCCCTGAGTGCTCACTGGAAGGACAGAACCTGAAGCTGAGGCTCCAATACTTTGGCCACCTCCGGAGAAGAGAAGACTCCCTGGAAAAGACCCTGATGTTGGGAAAGATGGAGGGCACAAGGAGAAGGGGACGATAGAGGACGAGATGGTTGGATAGTGTTCTTGAAGCTACCAGCATGAGTTTGACCAAACTTCGGGAGGCAGTGGAAGACAGGAGTGCTTGGCGTGCTCTGGTCCATGGGGTCACAGAGAGTTGGGCACGACTAAACAACAACAATAACAACAACTGTTGCAGCCTAGTGCTGTTTGTGGGCTTCCTGCAGGAATCTGGCTGGCCAGTGTGAGAAGTGGATGATGGACTGGATAGGCTTCATGGCTCTTCTTAAAGGCTTCTGCACTGGATTGTTGGCCAACATGCTAAACTTTGAGAAAGCTAGAAAAGAAATCCTATGGGCTTTAAAAATAAAAAAAAGCGTTTGACCAAGTTGCATGGCAGCGTTGCACTAATAGTTGTTTCTTTGCAGGTGCTCATGAATGCTTCTTTCTTGGGAGCACTTTGCCTTTTCGCTTCTGTTTGTATCGTGTGTGCTGTCTCTGCTTTCACTCTGCCCATTGAGACCAGAGGGAGAGCGCTTCAGGTTGGTAAACCCGTCTTCCGTAGTGTAAGGTCAGAAGCAGGCTCCTGCACTGCCGAAGGCCACCGCGGCAGCTTCCTTTGAACTTCACCCCATTATGAAAAACAAACAAGTCTCATAGGAGGCCTCTCCACATCAGGAGCAACAGAAATTGGTCTTACCGTGAATTTGTTTGAAGAGTGGACTGAAGGACGTTTGATTAGCAGGATGACTCCTCCCAAGTCCTGCTAACTGAATGTCCTCCAGTCCACTCTTGCAAATGATAACCTTTATGCCATCCATATGCCTACCTGAAGGAACTTGAAGACCCCAAAATAGGAGTGATTATTTGTATCATAAGTCAAAGGGGGCTTGGGTTGTATAATTACAACTGACTCAGTCTAGCAAGGCCAATCTATTTGCGAAGGGAGCTAGTTAAGAGACTAACTGCTTGGATATATTGATGTAGGTGCACACCATTAACTGCCCCAATTCAGACTGGGGCCAGTGGGATTTCCAGGTTACAGCTTGCAAGCCTGATGAGCTCCAATTTGTGTCATTCAAGAATAATTCAGGCCTTTGGGAGGAACCAAGGCAGAGAGGCTATTTATGATATTTAGGAGTATTGGTGACTGTTTGTCTCTGTAGCATAACATGCCTTCTTATATTTAAAGACTATATACTTGCTGTATACTGCCCTATAATTGATTAATGAAACACAGTAATGAAAGACAGTCTAGAAATTCTGTATGTTTATAACTACTACTAATAATAATAATTACCAGCAAACTATCTGAGTTACTGGGAAAATTAAAATAATTGAGTGGGGCCTGCAGCAATATGATATATAGTATATCCCCAGTTTCTGACAAGAATGCTCCTGTCAAGAGCTCAAGCCAGCCTGAAAGATACAAAGATACCTTTCACCCTTTCCTGAAATCCTTTGTACTGTGCTCTGTAGCACCAAAAGGCTTGGCTTTGGAGATGCCTGCCAACTTCAAATTCAAGCATATTGTTGCTACATCAAGGTTTCTGGAGGTTGGCAATGGGAAAAGGTCTCTCTTTTCCTCTCCTCTCTTCCAAAACCTCAGTACAGTGCAGGAAGGGGTTTTTTAGCCCTACAAATGAATATCATCTTGTGCCTCATTCTATGTCCAGGACACCATATAAGTTGTTAGGCACTCAACTGACACATTTCTTCTGTTTCCCTTTTCTTCTCCTGCCCCCCCCAACACTGTGTAGGCTGTTGAAGTCACTGACATCCTTGGATAGCTTTGGGTTGTGTGTGCAGTTTCTTTTCATATTCTTCACATGCTTTTTCTTAATAAAAAAATCATGCCCTTAAAAATATATATCATAAGGAGTCCAACAAGTACACAAAGTGGCTATTACACTAAGCTGACAGGCACCAGGACACAGTAATTTGTTATAAGAAGGAATAACATATAATTAACCCAGTGACCCAGAAAACACCTCCCACCAATTTATAATAACTTAACACTGCAAATAAAAACCACACTTTCAATTAGGGGAATTCATTCCTTACGTACCACTTATATCTCATTTAGGCCTCTACATGCTACCCTCTGTTACCAGCGGCAAATTGTCTCTTGCACAACCTTCGAAGCGTTAATTCATCTGCAATTGGCTTGGTATGCAGCAGCAATGCAGAGAAAATAACATTTAATAAGCTATGAAACAATATTTGGAGATTGTTTGATGGTTGTAGAACCACCAGGTTCTACAGACCTGGGCAAGCCGCATTTCAAAGCAGATTTGCACCCAAGCTAATAAATACAGAGACAGAATCTCAGCAGAAAAGAGGCCATTATCCATGTACCTCGGTTTTCGAACACCTTTGTAGTCAAACATTTTGGAACTCAAATGCCAAAAACCCAGAAGTAAATGCCTTGATTTTGAACACTCCTCGGAGAAGTCGAACAGGAAACGCGACTTCCGTTTTGAGATTTCCGTATTGAGGCTCCTGTTTTCAGTTTTTGAACATTTCAGAACTCGAACGGACTTCCGTAATGGATTGTTAGAATACCAAGGTACCACTGTAGTTGGATCAATTTCTGGCTAGCTGTCTCCAGCTTTTCCACTTTGAAACATCAGGTTTTTACACCTGGGAGAGAGGTGTGGCATTAGAAGCCAATGGGTTCAACTGAAGATCTTGTGTAATTTGCACTGATTCATTAACTGAATGGGTGGCTTCAGGAAAGCTATTGTCTTATGTTTCCTTCTACAAAATTAAATCATCCCACGTAACAACAGATACACAGAAATATATGTTGCTTCTTTTATTTACAAAAAGTGCTACTTAGGTTGTAAACGAAAGAGATGCCTTGGCAACAGTATAATTATTTTATGGCATTTCCCCCTTGCTCTTTGACAGACAAAGGGTGGCTTACACATATGTAATCATTCATCGAGAAAGACTTCATGAAACGGCAATGTGATCTAACAACTGTGGAACCAACATATAGTTTGGGGGGCCATATCACATGGAACACTTGCTACAGGCAACCACTTAAGGGAATACCACCCAATGGGAATGTTTCTGTGTATGTAGATTGCAGTGGAATGGAAAAAATCCCTCAAACAAAAAGGCTGGAGGGAACCTGGGTGCCAAGTTCTTGTAGGTCAGTGGTTGCTGCATTGGGACATTTGTCCAAGGAAGCAAGTTAAGATAGATGTATCTGCTGCTACATGGTGGCTGAGTGGGCACTGGACTAAAAAAATTAGAAGCATTTAATCCTGATTGCAAAGCTGACACCACTTAACTCTTGCATAGGTAAGTCATGGAGACCTGTTATTCTTAACACCTGTTTTTATCTTTTTAGCAAAGGAAATGAAGGTGACCACGTGAAAGAGGAAAAACCCAAGAGGGCTCTGTTACATTTCATGCATTTGAGCCTATTTCTCAGAAGAGCTACTGAGATTTTCTCCACCCGCATTTCCAAAAAAAGGTGTTTCTTGTCTTCACAACATTTCAATAAACTTCTGCACAAATAAATGGAACTGTACCCCGTGTGATAAGTTGTGTTGTTTTTTTAAAAATGTGCCCATCATGCTATATCCAGGCTTGAGAAGGCTCTGTAATGTGTGCAAATGTCTTTGTCCCCCATTCATTCAAATCACTATATGGACATGGCAGAACATGCTGTATACGCCCACTGATGGCAGATACGTAAACACATTAAAATATTTTTTCTGTTCCTCAGGCAGGTGTTGGCGCTCTATGTATGCAGATATTGGTAGCTCCTGTAGGAAGTGAGTCCCAGAGTTTATGCACAGCATGAAGGAATCCTTCCTTTTATCTGTCTTCAATCTTCAGCTTCACTGGACATTCATGAGTTCAGTGTTTCAAGAGAGGGAGAGAAACTTCTCCTGTTTCTCCATGCCATGCATGATTTTATAAATTTCTATTGTGTCACTTCTTACTTGCCTTTTCTTTAAACTAAAATGTCCAACATACTATATCAGGGAATTTTTCCATTCCTTTGATCATTTTGATTGCCCTTTTCTGAACCTTTTCCAACTCTGCAGTACATCCTTTTTGAGGTGAGGCAACCAGAATTGTACACAGCCTTCCAAATGTACCCACGTAAGAGATTTGTAAAATGGCATTATATCAACAATTTTCAATTCCTTTCCTAATGATCCTCTCGTGGCATTTGACTTTTTCACAGCTGCCTCAAAGTGGGACAAAAACTTCATTGAACTGTCTACTGCACCCCCAAGGTCTTGTTTCTGGCTAATCACCACCAATTCAGACCCCATGAACATATATGTGAAAATAATAATTTTTTGCCCCAACATGCATTACTTTGGACTTGTTTACATTGAACTGCATTTGCCATTTTACCGCCTGTTCACTCAGCTTGGAGAGATCCTTTTAAGAGCTCTTCATAATATATTTTGTTTTAACAACATTGAACAATTTAGTATCACCAGCAACCTTCTGTTGCTCAGACTCGCCTCCTGCAAAGATTAGTTCAGGCACTGGGATCTGCCCTGTATCTTCCGATGTGAAGACAAATGCAAATAATCCATTTAACTTATCTGTAAGCTTATCCTTCTTTAGCAGCTGGGGAACTGAAGTGGAGGGAAGAATCTTACCACACTGCCACACATTGAATTCCTCTGCAGGCTCCCTCTGAGAGCTTGGCACCTCCAGTAGTGTCAAATGGGTGAGTTTACTCCCCTGACCTCTGGAAGTGAATAGTGGTCATTCACTTATTTAGGCCAAATTAAGTTAAAAGGATGAAGGAAATTGTGGTGGAAGCTAAACCAGATGCTGTCATCCCTGTTATCAGGAATAGGGGCAAGTTTTGTCTAGAATAAAAATTATTCCATGGAATTTCCTCATGGCATTTAAAAGTAATTTCATATTTTGCAAGTGCAGTTTACACTTGTTATTAGTTCACATGAAAAGTTCCCATTTCAATGTTGATTTTGATGGCACACTCAAAATTTGAAGTGAGGATAAATTTAAAGACATGATCTTCCTCTTTGTAATCATTCAGGAAAGCATCACACAGTATATTTTAATGAGTAAATCAGTATGCTTCTAATGAAAAATTCCAAACCAGCTTATGGCAGCAGACCACACATTCTAATAAAAGCAGCAGAGGGAGGTTTCCTTCTAGCTCTCTCGGTAGGTGTAAAATAGGATAAACTATAAAGATGAAAATCAACCTTAATACTTCCATTGCTAGATTAATGTTTAGAAATACATGCAACGCTGACCAGCAGGAAATTACAACCAATTGTATAAAATTTATCTCCATATGAGCACAGCAAGACACTCAAAAGTCCATTTTCAAAGTACTTTAATTCATCTCCCCACTCCTTACATTTCAGAGCACAAGTAGCTCTCTGCGGGCAACGACAATTCCATTGTATCCTAGGCCAATATATGAGCATGTGCTTTTCTCTTTTCAGTGGCTAACAGTTATGTACAGTACAAAGAACTGAAATTATGGCCAGCCACATGTCATTGGTAAATTAATTTCTGGTAAGATCACATTTTCCTGAAATCTACACATTAAATTTGTTTCTAACTTTAGTTTAATTTTTACAAATCCTTTCTAAATAAAAGATTTGAACAGTTGTCACTTTAGAGTGGTGGCAGAATGAATTCTAAAAACCAAGGGTAAATTTTATAGAATTTTTCTAATGTCTCCTACATGCCTCACTTCTTGGCAAATTTGTACCAAGGTAGGACTCCCAGTGAATGTCCACAATTGTAGATGTCAATGTGCTCATAAAATGCCCTCCCAAAAATGAATGTTGATAAATATTTATGAAAAAAAAAATCTTTAGCAGTGCCTATATCCAGTTCATTTTACAAACTGGCGTTCTTCCCATTTGAGACGTTTTTTCCGTGGCTGTACAAAGTCGTCATCAGAGTCATCTGTTGAGTTGGGACTATCTCTATCAGCATGGCAATAAGGCTGGGCAGGGAATTTTTTTTCTGGAAAAAGGTTCTTCAGCAGTTCCTCAAAATAAGCTTCCAGTTTCATGCCAGCATCAGCCACTTCTGAATCAGGCTGTTGGGGAAAGTCAACATATCATAGGTTTTATATTTGCAGTCCCATATAAATAAAAATGGGTAAGTCAAATGCCAAAGTAAATCAACTTGAACACACGAACGCTACTAATAATTTTAGTTGAATAAAATTCATCTTACTCAAACTAAAATTCGTGGACTCAATCAACACTTTAACAAATCAAAATATGATATGACTGTGATACAGTTGACAGTAGCATTTGTAGTATAAAACTAGTGTGCAACGATATGTTAGCACCTTAGTTAGCGCTTTGATATTTTCTATCACTTCTTGGCTAAGAGAGTTTGTTAACACACAGTGACTTACAGCAGCAGAAGAGAGATCTAACAACCTTATCTCAGAGTACAATATTACTTCTGCTGAGTAGTCCTCATTTCTCTCCCCCATACAAATATTCTGTACTGTTCAATGTGTAAGGAAATTTATATGATTCAACTGTCACCTAATATCATATCTCAACTCCAATGCAGGCCAGGCACTGCTAAAGAAAGGGACCTATAATTATATTCTGCATATAAATTACCAGCTATGTGACTCTGCAAACTATTATAGAATCCACAGTTAGACTCTGGTAACAATGGTAGCTTCCTAGAAACACACACACACACACACACACACACACACACACACACACACACTCACACTCACACTCACACACTACAGTCTTTTCTGACCTCATTAAATTCAGCACAGTTTTGAAAGATCAGTCTGAAATCAGCTACAACATCTTCTGGTTTTGTGTACAATGGATGATGCAGTTGCAATCTATTTTTGATGGTTGACAAGTCCATTGGCTTCTTAATTATTTTGTAGTAGTCAGGCACCTAGAAAGGAATAGATGAATCTTCTCAGTAATACATTAGCATACTTCTTTGGCATTATCTGGGAAAGTGAACATCTACTGTGCAGATCTTAAGCAAATGACTCCTGCTATGAATGGAGAGAGCAATCTTTCTATCTTATTGAAAATAATTGGAAGGAATATATATACTGTAAACAGCAGTTATTGCAATGTCTCTAAAAGGCATATTATTCATCTAACATACACAAATTCTTAGATTCAATTTGCTATTTAAGATAGTGTCATAATGAAAATCTAGATAAGCTAACTGGAAATAAGTTTCCACAGAAACTGTATTTAGCAGCACATTGCAGGCTATCTCTGTAAAATCACAGCAAAACACAAACACATCCCCTATACCAGGAGAAATGTCAGAGAGCTGGGTCTCAATCTTTTATTATCTCTATTTTGGGCCCACCACAGGATGTACAATGCTATGTATCGCCCTAGCACACTCCTAATACCTGCCTCAGAACAAGGTGGTTTATCTTTTGATCAATTTGCTGTTGCAACTGAGCCAATGACAGCATATGGATAATGGCTCCTATTTACACAGGACAACCTGCTCTAGTTCATATTGCATAGGAACTTCAAAGTAAGTCTATGGAGTGTTTCATTTTTATTGTGTAAACTAATCTAAACATTTTGGAACTGCCAAGCCCGCCTACTACTGGACTGTTACAAATGCTGGAGTTCCACACACACATCTGTGCATGCAACAGAATTTTGTCTCCCTCTCCTATTCCCCTCAAGCTCCTGGCATGCCCTCAAAATCAGATGCGAAGGATTGGGAGACCTTCTGGAGCATAGTTTTGGGAAACTTTTTTCGGGAGGAGGGTTAAAGTTATGATGTGTAAATGCAATTACGCTCATGATTAGCATTAGCTACAACCCACAGTATTTACAGATGGCATTCATTCATTGTTACTAATTAACTTTGGAAATGGAAATTTTTCTGCAGAAAAATAAAGTCTAGAAAAGGTTCCACCCTACATTTTTGGAAAGGGATGTTCTCTTTTCCCTTTTATTACACTGCTTATGCAAAGTTATGTATCTCTAAACACACTGCATAGTAAAACACATAATGGATGGCTCTTGGTAGCATTTACTTCAATGACATGCAGTAACTAATAAAAAGCTGCAAGAAGATCAGAAACTGAACTACTGCATTAATAAATGTACTTCAATAAAAATTGCCAGTTAACAACTGTACTCAAATATGAGACTCAAATGGCATGCTGCTTTTACATCAGCATTTCGTCTCTTTCTGTTGAAATTATATACTGCATTGAAGCATGAATATAATATCTGACCAGTAATGAATGCCAACACAATCCTCACAGAATGTTAGTGGCAAATAAAATGACCATCATACCGTGGGAGGAACTGGATCTTGAAAAGCAAGGCTCATTTCGTGGCAGTAAAGGTACAGTAGTAATCTTTCACACTTCTGCACAATAGAAAAGATAAATGATTTCAGTTACACAGAGTACCACCTTGAAGACCTAGAACAGCCACACAGTAGAAACTGCATTTTTCTGAGGCTACAGAAGACAGTGCTGAAATTCAGACATTGTGAGATCCACTCCCACCCTCCTAGTCAACCTTTCCTTCAGTGGCCTTTTTTGCCACCAGTACATAATTTTCAAGATGTACTGACAAAATGGACTGCAGACACAGTTTGCAGGAACTCAAGAGGAAAATTTGTGGTGGCTTCACTCTTCCCCTATTCCTGTTGCTGCTGTGTTATCCAGACTGAATCCATGGTTTGACTTAGCATTATGTCTGAAAAACAGGATCATGGTTTGTCTTCCACAGAGAAACCACAAGTGGAAAGCCAAGAACAAACTTGGCTACAGCTCATGATTTGTCCCTAGGGGAGGTAAGATATGAGTTTCGGGTTGGTACATTAAGTCAAACCATATCTTAGCACTGCATAGTATAGCAGGACAGGAGGGCTGTGATTTTTCCTCTGAATACATGCAGGCTCATCTGTTCATGCTTAGTGAGGCTATTTCCTCATGCTACTATATATACCTCAAAGAATAGTTCTGCTAATTAATTAGCGTGCTTCCTAAAATTACAAAGAAAATGTGGGCATGACAACTCAAATACTCCACACCTGACACACATTTACTTGATCTTCAAACCACTTTCGAAGTAAAGGAAACTCAGGAGTAAAAACCTGCCTGAGGATCAAACTGCTCTGATTTCAAGTGAGGTTTAAACTCAAGAAGAAGCATCATGGGTCTCATTTGTCCACACCTTCCTGTTTGCAAGAGTGAAGTGTTAATATGTGTTCAGTGAGATACTACAAACTTCTGGTATCGAAAAGGCCATGACCAGAGCAGAACCCAGGTGTAAGATGTATTTAGGACATATTCTCAAGTTCTCACTACTTACTAAGAAATTACAGGGGTATAATAATTTTATTACTACCGTGGCATTTTTCAAGGTGTATTCACAATGCACAATGCATTTCAGTGACTATACTCTCACCCTCTGATCCATAGGTGGCAATCCCATATTGCCTTCCAGTTTTCTTTTTTCTTCAGTCACATGACTTGGGCCATCACAATCATATTCCATTTCTGGCTTGAACAAATCGCGGCAGAATGTACAAATCCATTCTCCGCTAAACAAAGAGAAGACAAACAGGCATCAATCCATGTTCTGAATGTTTCTAAGCAAACTCTTATCTGCTATCTATAATGAGTTTTAGAAAATACTGAGGCTGAGATGAAGTCAACTGATAAAAGATAGGCCTTGCCTTCTGCAATTTTTGAATTTCTTCACCCAAGAACCATTTGTCATCTCATTATCAGAAAGAAAATCTAAGGGTGCATATGAACACTTAAGGGACTTAGAAGGATGTGTGAGGCTTGCTCTATTAAAATTATTGTCTTCACGGTGCCTCCTATTTCTCTCCTCTCAGTTAGACTTGCTTCCTTCTTCTCAGAATTATAAGCATGCAGGCCACGGCTATGCAACATTCTTTTGAATCTATTGTTCTCCCTTCTCACCAAAAGCAAAGTGCTACATTGGTGGGGACAGGAACTTGCTGGGAGGCTTCTCTGAAGATCGAAGGAATGTGGCTTGCCATTCCCCACTGGCTTCAACAAAGTGGCCCTTGCTAAAACTGTCTTCTCATCAGTTCCTTAGAAAAAGTGTGGATGAAATGTTAGCTGCCAGTAAGTACCAAAACTGCTGCCATTGTCAAAGGAAGCAATAGAAAGTCTATTATGCATTACAAATCACAGGCATATTGTGGTTTAAAAACAGGGAAGTAAATGGGGAAGGTTAAGCACTGCTCTTAATATTGTGCTGTTCTTGATTAACAGCAAAACGGAAGAGACCCCTACAATTAGCAGCACTGGACAGATCACAACCACTAGAGAAAACAGAAATTTCTCTCCAAAAGCATTTTCTCAGTGTGCAAAATGTCTCCCTCAGCCTTTCTTATTTGGATACATTATACTCTGTAACTGGGTGACTAACTTATTTTTATCTCAGTTAGCATGCCACAGGTGGTAACACATATATGTATGCACAGAGAAGCAGACACACGTACATGCATATTTTCAGAGAACTTATCTCCTACAACAGCGCTCCTGAAGAACATAATTTTGCCTCTATTTACCATAGAAAAACACATCTTTCTCCTCTGAAGGATCTTAATAGCTTAGAAAACAGGAAGGAGTGCTCCTTCCTGCTTCTTAACTAGGTAAAATCATCTTGCAATGGTACTATATCAGAAGAAGATGCACATTTCAACTGCAAATTCTGTGTGTTTGCATATGCAATTGCAGGAGAGGCTATTTGGGCCCAGAAGTAGCTCTGAGATCTTCGGATGAAAGGTGGTATACAAATTTAATAGACAGATAAGATAGAAAGATAGATAGATAGATATATCTCATGTTTACATTTTCAAAATAATGTTTCTATTAAAATAGCTGAAGTTGTATAACGTAGTACAAAAAATATTTCAAATATGACAAACAATAACAAAGAACAAATGCAGTATTGGAACACCAACAGCACTCCTCAGACTAAATAAATACGAACAAGAATACAATGGAGCACTTTTTTAGGAATCACAATGCAAAACTGTGGCACCACAACTGTAACAGATATGTCATTTCACACATCCACAATCTGAACTACTGATGGCTCCTGTTTAGCTTTAAAATTAGAAAATGACTGTATATATAAAAAAGAATGAAGGTCTGAGCTAATGTTTTATAGTCTAGTTGATTTTACCTTGGAAAATTCCTGAGTGTGGGAACATGACAAGTAAGGTGGAAGACTTTAGGACATTTATCACAACACAAAAGCTCTCCTCCGTTCTGACACACTGCACACCAGTCCTCATTGGGGTCATCATCTTTCCTGCTTTCTCCAACATGAGGTGTCCCTATCCATGCTGCCTTGCCATTGGATGGTTGGTCACCTGTACTGTCTGGGGCTTCTGTTCTCAAGACGGTTGCTTCAGATGAGCGATTGCGATTGTTATTCAACAACATTGAGGTAAGTACATTTCCTGGAAACCTAGTCTGTAGGGAAAAAGAAAAAGTATGCAGCCTGAAAAGAATGTAAAATTGTTATATACACGTGTGTATAAAAATGCACACAGTCATGCCTCTTCTGCAGTAAGGGTCTAGCTAATTGCATCAACTACTATAACTGGATAAATTTATGGCTTTAGAAAGAGCTTCCAGCATTTTAAAAAACCCCTGAACATTTAGTTCTTGAGTGCGAAAGAGTAGACAGCATGAGTGCTCTATGATTTCCCAGATCAGCATGAAGAACGTAGAAGTTTTCCTTTGTATTCTAGCGTAATATAAATCCTGAGTAGAACAGTAACAACTCAGCCAACTTAATAATTACCCTCCCAAATTTAGAGACTATTTTTATAACTTTGATTACATTTTGCTTCCGGGATTCTTCATCTGTTTCTTGCTTCACTATTACAACAGGGAAATCATAGTGTTCACTTGGCACACCAGACTCTTGTTTTATTCTGATAGGCTCCAACATGACCACAGGGACTCGCTGGGTTGAATCTGCACCTGATGGTCTGCTAGAAGAGCCAGAGCTGTAAAAGGAAGAAGTAGTGGGGAAGAGGATAAAAGATCAAGCAAGACTAAAACAAGACTATTGTGACATGTTCTAGATAATTTGAAGAGGGTGCTACATCATTGTATGAACCAGTCTGTGGTATTTTTTCCACATTTGATCATTCAAAGTTTGTGTTTCAACCATGACAACACAAAAAATCAAGTGCTTTAAGTGAATAGTTACATTAAAAAAAAATATATTCCTCTCCATCAAGTTCAACTACAAAAAAGGGATGGAACTAACATTCATCTGCAAGATGCAAGAAACAAATATGATAACCAGCACCCATCTTCAGTTTCTTAGATTTCTGTATTGTCAGATAAAAATATCTTAATTGGATAATTCACACTGACAAGTTTTATCAGAGCCTATTATTTTTGCTTACCTGCCTCGACTTCCAACACTAGAGGCACTGGGTGAACGAATTGGAGGATGGACAACTGCACCTGAATTAAAAAAAAAAATTGTCAAAAAACTTATTTTATATAGAATTAAAAACTTCCGTTAAGTTGATCACATGATCTTAAGATGTAAGCTTAAGTTAAGCATTATTTTGATTTCCACTCCACCGCCCCAATACTGCAGAAGAAATCAAGGGAAATAAATTATGAACAGCAAAAATAAGTGCCCAGAGCCCCTGTGCTACAGATAAGAAGGTGCATGGGGACATCCCTGAATAGGGATGAGAAATATTTTATCTCAAGGCCACATTCATGGCTTGAGGGATGAAAGAGCAAGCGTGATTCATTGCATCTCCACCTTAGTTAATTAGAACTATCCTATCAAGCACGTACTTCTTGCAAGAAATGTAGCTTTCATATTTTCCTCAATTCAATGAGTCAGTGTGATTACATCCAGGCTGAAATGTGCTCTTTCAACAGGGATTCAGTGTTCTGCTCAGCTTCTAAGAGTGTTAACTCTAAGCACCAATAGTTATCAGAGTGTGAATGACTCTTGTCAGGCAGTCTTAATCTAGGAAACTGAAGCTACCTGGGCCTTCAGTGATAGCACTGGATCAAGGGCACTGCCAGCCTACATACCTGCTCCTTTAGGGGAAATACAAATCTATCTAGAGCTGGTGATTAATCAATTTTGGGACAAAAGAATAACCCACCAACAGTAATCCATTTTATCAGAATATTAGGAGTTCATTAATAAATAATAGCCATACCTGAAAGGCCTGGAGATGGCACTGATGAATTTGGGGACTGGACAGTTTTGCGTGAAGGAGGTTTGGGTTGGCTTTGCTCATCAATTCCCTCTCTCCTCCCAATGCTTTCCAGTGAAATGCTTCCTGCACAGTCAATCTTAAAACAATTAAGAGATAGTTAGGCCAGAGAGGCTCAATGCCACCACTTTTCATTACTCACTCATTTCAAGACTGCAACAGGTAAAACAAACAAATGCAGCATACATATAATCCAACTAAAATTCCCTCCAAGAGTAAGGTGACCAGCAAGGGTGTTTGCATACCTGGGGAAAACTAGGAATGCAGAAAAGTATTGGTTTAATTTTTTTTAAGGGGAAAAATCTTCAAAATATGAGAAGACACAAAGGGCTGTGTAGGTGCAAATCTTGCCTCTGTTGAATGGCCATTGGGAGCATTGGGTTGGGGAGAATTAGGCTCAAAGGATGCTTGCCCCCACCGTTTGCTTTAAGCTGGGGAAAGAAATCCTATTTTGCTGTTGAGAGATGCATTCCCTTGGGGAAATCTGCTGCAAGAAATTCGATCAGGGACCACAAGTTCCCCACCAATACTTTAACCTGTTAAGAGCTCTGTCCTCTTAGCATCTCAAAATGTCTTTTCTGGGTAGTTCATTAGGATTGGAGGAAAGACACATCCTTCAGTACTAATTAATTCCTCCTCCAAGTGTTTTTTAATTGCTAAAAAAGAGCTTCATGGCCTGTTTCCTCTCATATTTCTCCCACACACATGGGACAGAAGGTTTAAATTTTAATTTACAGATTTAATCCTCAATCCATCTCCATCAGGACCTGCATATATATATTATAAATAGGCTTCTTAACTAGGCTACATACAGTGCTCAACACTGAATACAGCTGTTTGATTTCACAACCACTGCCAGACCTTTACAAGTGCTCAGCCTACAAATCATCCAGGCAAGCTCTACTGGGAGGGAATGTGTATGGACAGCCCACGGATAACTTGGCAGAGGGGTGCATGTTCTGCTAAGGGAATAACTCTAGGCAAGAACCAATTTTATGGAGTTAGGAAAGACAATCATGTCAGGGCTTTTCTTTAATATATCTATCAGATGAAGAAGTAACTACAAAGTGGCTTGATGTCAGAATTTCCCAAAGAATTCTTTTTTGAGTGTTTGTACATATGACAAAGTCTAGACCACATAAAATATAGGCTCTTAGCTCTGCTCTTAGCACCAAAATAAAATAAGGGCAAACAGGCAAAATCATACTAACATAAGCCCCAGTTACTTCTATATAAACTGGTGGAATATGACATAGTATTGATTTGTGGACTAGACTGTTTTCTGTGTAAGCTGTCACATTCCCCATCTGCCAATTCAACACATGAAAGTAATAAAGCTTTCAAGAAGTCGAGATACAAAACATAGCGCAATATCCATCTTACATCAGGAAGAGAAGGCAGTGTATAGGAGCCACCCATTGTTGAGGACAGATCAATCATAGGTGGAACAGGTGTTTTCCCATCATATCCAGCAGCACTATTAATGGTAGGACTGGAGGGAGTGGATGTTGTACTGCTGGCATTTGAGGGAGCAGCTGAAGCATGTCCACTGTTGATTTGCCACTACAAAGAACAACAACTGTATTAAGGAAATAATAGTTTATCATATACACCAATAATAAAACTGCAGTGCACTGGGTTAATCTGCCTTTATATCGCTTTGTTATAATATCTGTAGTACCTTGGTGGTGTGAGGTGATTTTGCAAAATTAGATGTTAACAGAAAAAAAATGTTCCGAGCTGCTTTCAGTTGAATGAAATTATTGGTTGCCAAGTTACAGTGAACACTCAGGTTTTAGTTAACTGTGGTTTACACTCAGGCACCAACTTCTCTCCAGCTATGTTAACCTTTGAAAAGGGGAACAGATACATATATCTTGTTGACAGACTAAAGTTGTAGAACTGTGCTTAGCACAGCGTTATAGTAGTGGTCAATAGTCCCATGACAGTGGGTGCTGCTATTCAACTGCAAGTTGGAAGACAACGTGTCATTGCAATGTGTATTCTCTACAGTTTTTACTTTTACATGAAAAGTTAAATAGCATTATTAAAGGTGTGTCTCCTTTCCAGTAACACCTCTTTTTTTTGAGGAGCCCTAATCTCTCCCTGCTCTGCTCTGTAGTTAAAACAGATACATTAGACACAGCTGGAAGTATTTTTCACTCAGAGAGATTGTTATGGACAGCAAAGTAGCTCTTATTTACTTACTTCTAAAACCTGCATGTTGCACAGATCAGCCATGGCTTCAAGAGGAGTGCCAGTCATATCAATAGCAAAATCTCCCAGTCTTTTGGAAGCCAATTGGTTCCACCAGCCTTCAAAGGCAAGCCATTCTAATAGGTCCCCCATCTTTGTGGAGGGGAGAAGCTGCTAAAAGTCTAAATCTCAGCAGGAAATTATTTGACCATTACAAGGAACTGGCATTAATATTATCCACCTTAAGATCACTCTCTTCCTGCCCAGATGAGAAGACCAGATTCAGATTGTGGTCAACCACAAGTGTTGGTCTGATGACATGTTGGGACAGCCCCACAGTTGTCATGGAGGCCACAAAGTTCCAAGCCACCTCAGAATGAGTGGCCTCAGCATGTCCTCCAACACCAACAACCTAGCGTGTGGGTGTGTTTCTTCAGCTTCCTAGCTCAGGCAGAGAGACTGTGGAGCAGGGAGTGAGGCAGGCAGTAATCCAGCAGTATCCCTAATAGGTCCTGATTGCCCAAAGCAACACACACACACGCTCTAGATTGCAATACAAGGTTTCTTAAAGAGTGGTCACAACACTGTCTCCTGCTTGAAGGAAGTTCACATAATTCACTCTTTCAAAGATGCATTTATCACCTCCTGGACTGATCTTGACAATCCCCTTTGGCTAAACATAAGTACCCAAGAAGGGCAAGGGTCAAAAACCTTGTCTACATCATGGTCCCTTCCAACTCTACAATTCTATGATTTTATGAGGCTGCAACAACTGAAAATCATTCCAAGTAACTAGACTACAAGGTGCTTCAGATGCCTTCATAGGAACTTCTTCAACAGTGGTGTCAAGATCAGAGTGGATATGAGCAATTTTGTCTGCAAAATACTTAGAAAACCTGTTAGAACAGGACTCCATGTGGTCAATATATCCTTTCTAGGGTTCTGTCATAACCTCTTCGTTGCTCCTTTTTAAGTTACTGTTCTCCAGTTAAGTCTTTTGGAGGCAGGGTGTTCAACAATAAAAACATTTTACCTGTTTAATAGCTTGCTGTGCCAAAAATGCCATCTGCAGTGGATTGGGCCGTACAGCTGACTGTGGTATATTCTGATTTTGCGGAAACCTCATTGGCTGAGCTGGAGGAACAGAGCCATTGGGTTTGAGGCTGTGATTCTGAAAGTTAACCAAACGTGGAGGTGGCTGCTAGAAAGATAAAACCAAGTTCTTAGTTGTCTAAGTTGGCTGCTGGGAAGATAAAACAATGTTCTTAGTTTTCTGTAAGTTAAGAGAAATCCATTCTCATATTTTCACAAAAAATGAGCAGTAACAGTTTAGAGTACTGTGGGATTCACCCTCAACATAAAGCTATGTAGCCTGATAACTAACAGTTTCACAATCTGCTTGAACAACAGGGAAAGCTACACAGCAATATGGCAAGAGATCTCCTTAAGATGTCTGTAAGCATCTAGGAAATCTACAGAGGGGACTGAACTCTTGGACAGATAAAACATATACCGGTGGTCATACAATATGGTATTACTATAATTCTGTGAAATGCATAAAGTTCATATTAACTGTCTTTAGAGGTTGCCCTGCTGACTTCAGTTTTCCTTTTGAACAAAATACAAATGGCTAAGGGTCTTCTACTCTGGACTTGCCCTAATTTACCTGAGGAGGTGGTGGTGGTGGTGGTGGTGGAGTCTGGTACATGGGCCCTGCAATTCTAGGATTTGGGAGCCCCACAGGACCTGCCCTCCGTTGAGCCTGCTGCCTCTGAGCGAGGACCTGCTGCTGCATGTGCTGAAGTCGCAGTTGAGCTAAACTGATCTGTGTTGGGAACTTGGATAGTTGATTTGAAGGTAAGCCACTTTGTGGCTGTATGTTTGGTTCCATCACAGGGCTTTTAGGCATGTGTGGTGGGGTCTCATTATCTTCAATTACCAGAGAACCTGGATAAAAATAATTATATTTACAAGTTAAGGATTTACTCACTACCATTAGGCAATGCCCTCTGCCACATTAACCTTTCTGGCATGTGTCATTGCCAAATATCTAAACTAAAAACCCTTTTGTTAACTCTGGAGCTAAGTTGTTCACATACACTTTTATTTAGCTGCCTAGACCAACACAAATGTAGTCAGATAATGGTCAGATATTTACGAGCTGATAAGTATGTACTTATCGGTTATCCTCTTAACCTAGCAATGCAGGGGGTTGGACTACATAACCCTCGGGGTCCCTTCCAACTCAACAATTCTATAATTCATTCCAAGACACAGATGGCCACTTCATCATGGCAAATTTCCTAAAGGATGTCACTTCCATGTAGGGATTAATGGATCAGCCTAAATTCAGTTTGTGTCCTTTTCTTATTTGATCACAACAAAGTCTGCTCCTTCCCACTTTAGCATTTAGTGTGTAGATCTTTTTCTTTCAAAAAATCAGAATGAATTACATTTAAAAAGACATTAAAATATTTACAAGGTTACCATAGGGCCAACTTTAAACATTTTCTCTCTCTTTACACGTAATAGTTGCCTGGAAGTGCTAGAAACATGCTGTGCAAGTTGAAAAAGTTGGCATTAATGCCCCTGAAAGTGGCAGGACAAGATGATTTGCTGTCCATCCTAGGGACTTTGTATAGAAAAAATATAATTGGCCTACTGATCTGTGGCAAGTAATTCCACTTCTGCACATCCTGCCTTGGATGACATTGCTCAATGGATTGGACCTCATAGCTGATACTCAAGATGTCCTTCAACCTAATGAAGTACAATTCAGCTTGTTACACTGGGAATGAAGGCATTCTTTGTATCTTTGTGATGTCCTGAACATTTTACAGAGCATCATAGCTGGTGAGACAAGCTGTGCTCACATATCAATCCTATGGTTTCCTTTTCCTTATCTTAAAACAATGTAACTTTTGCCCTGCCATAAAATAATGAAACTTTAAGCAGTTCCCTACTGTAAATCCATAAAACCTTGAACTGACAAACCTCTATTGCATGTGCCGCAAAACAACAAATTACTAATTGAACCCAATTAGCCAGGAATATTGTTTTCACAGATATAGCAAGTTGCAGTAGAATCTCTAATTGATAACTTTTAGTATGCTGAGATGCTCACCACATATTTTTCCATGTCTAAAAGAATCTTGTTTGAGTTAAAGATATGGAATTTGAATCTGGAATTTATCCTATTCCTTTCACATATACAGTGGTGCCCCGCAAGACAAATGCCCTGCAAGACGAAAAACTCGCTAGATGAAAGGGTTTTGCGGTTTTTGAGCTGCTTCGCAAGACGAATTTCCCTATGGGCTTGCTTCGCAAGACGAAAACGTCTTGCAAGTTTGTTTCCTTTTCCTTAACACCGTTAATACAGTTGCGACTTGACTTCGAGGAGCAACTCATAGAACGCAGTGTGGTAGCCTTCTTTTGAGGTTTTTGGTGATTTTTGAAGCTTTTCCAAAACTTTTCCGACACCATGCTTCGCAAGACGAAAAATTCGCTATACGAAAAAACTCGCGGAACGAATTAATTTCATCTTGCGAGGCACCACTGTATAGCCTAAATACCTTATGGAATTGAAATTTTGTTATAACTTAGAATAGTTCCCCCACCCCAAACTGTGTCAGTTTTACAAAAGTATCCAATTTTTGTTCTTCACGGGGGAATTTAATATAAACATTCCCTCCTTTGAGATTCTCTTCAGTCCTTTCTTTCCGAGACTCACAGCTTGCACCCAGGTAATGAAGAAAGGTACCTCAACTATTTGATTGGTCTGATTTATGTAATGCTTTGTTTCTAAGTTACCTCATTATACTATGTTTTTACATGTTATTGACTAACCTCACTTTATTTTCTGTAATGCTGAACTGGTCTTATTAAGCAGAAGAAATGTGTTAACTAAATCTGCATGTCTGAGGCACATTCCTGGATCCTATATTTTTGTATACTGATGCAGAGAGATTAACCCTGCTCCACCTTAATGTGACATCTGTAAAAGGAGGAACTAGTGTTGCTTAACCAACAAACTGAAGGTTTACTACACTGAAGTCTTGTCTAGGACTTCCACCCTGAACACAGCAAAAATCACTTTAGAGCCATGCAAGCACATTCTTTTTCTGTACAAAGTCCTTGGGTGGGACAGAACATAATGCCCCCATTGTTCTTAAGAGCATGTGTGCCCCAATTTTCAATGTGCACAACAGGAAACATACTTTCTAGCCACTCCAGGCAGCTACTACCTATTAAAAACAAACACCGAGAGTCTGCCCTTGGACTATGCCATATAATCTTTTGTGTAGATTCTAAAAAGAACCATATTCCAATCGGGGATATGCAGATCAGGTGAGTTTGCTTTGGAAATACACACCCCATCTGATTCCTTGAACATCCCTACCCCCATCTTTGAAATGTAATGTACTTGATACATACATGTGTCGTGTGACAGCACATTTTTTCAATGTGCTTATGCATGCAGTACAAACCTAATTGGGGATTCCTACTGCCTGCACAGGCAACAAGACAGATGTGTGTATTCAGAGCATACACAAAGAACACAAAATGTCCTGTCAATAAATGATATCTCTATGTAGAAATTCATCATGAGTGGAGGCTTTCTTGTTCATAATCCCAAAGTGGAGGGAAGAAGTATAAAATAACAGAAATAGATATATTCTAAGAAGGGTATCAAGTTTGGAGGGGGAATGTGTTCTCTAACCATTCCTAAGACACCACTTAAAAGAAATCAATGCCAACAGTTATTTCAGAGAGTAAACATGTTTAGTAACATCAACAGTTTCTAACAAAGAGACTAACAAAGATGTACATGGAAATGTACCATACCTAAATTGAAGATATTTTGGGCCCAGAAGCTAGGATCACAGTGAAACACGGTGGTGGTGTTAGACACTGGTAAGGCATCACATCTTGCTCTAAGGAGGTATCTTAATCGATATGTAATCTAGAATAAATCAGGAATGTTGTATGAAAAAGTTCAACTTTTTCTGCTGCTATCTGGGGAAAGTGTTCCACATAAAGGCTGTTTTTCCCCATGATACCCCCCTAAAATTGATAAAAAATATATAGCATGTTTCTCACATTCTCCTAGCAAAGTTTTATTAACAAAAATATTACATTTCATGAATTCCCATGACACAAATAGTATTGGTTTTTAAAAAATTACTATTATTTAAATAGTAAATACACAGCATCACTCCTGGCAATGCAACAGGAACTCTTTCAAAACTGTGCACTAGCATGACAGATAAGATACAACTTACACTAGCTAATAATAAACAGAAATAAATACATAATATAGTATTGTAATAATAAACAGCTAATAATAAAAATGAAGGACAAAAATGTCTAATACAGGAAGCTTTGGCTATGAGTTGATGTAAGAACTGAGAGAGGAGATACTTTGACTGAATTTATTTAACTTAGATTCAGCAGTGGCGCATGATGGAGGGGAAGTGGCAGCTGTCTCCTTCCATGGATAACGGTGCTACACTTTTTAAAAAACCTGGTTATTGTGGGTTTTTAAAAAATATATATAATAATCAGTTTCTTGTTTCTTTCTGGACTGAACAACTGCCCTTTATGTGGCTTTGCTGAAACAAAGCAACTTCAAAGGGGGACTTCAAAGGGGCAATGTGAAACTGCTGACCTGCATCAAAGGTTCAATGCTTTCACTTGTGGATTTAATTGAGACAAAGGGGTTTTTCTCATGTAAAGGTGCTACACTTGCCAAGACAAGGGCAAGAAGGCAGCAAGATCAAGGGAGCATTGGGTTGCGGGCAGCTACACAGGTGTACACACAGCTTTAGCACTGCCACCACAAAGATGCTACTGTGACTTCCTCTCTCCCCACACCGCTGCTGAATGGACTGCTTCATCCCTTGCAGTGGTAAACCCATGTTAGCCATCAGGTGCATGCTCACCTGGTCAATCCCAGCTCATTAATACATGCATCTAAAAAGATGACTATTAAACTGATGCATTACATTTTTAATCCCTGCTTGCCCAGTTTATTTTTAAGCGCTCTTTCTAGCTTTTATCATGCTTTCATAGAACTAGGAACAACAGTAGCACGTTTATAGATAACTGTTCAGCAGACTCTGTTCTTATGTTCCTTGCTTTCCCATATCCTGCTAAGAGCACATTGTCTTTGTAATCAACTTGCCATGACTCTGGCTTTCCTAGACAAAAGTCCAGTAGCTCTCTATCCTTACTCTTGAAATTTATGCACAGAGTGTGGGGGCTAGCTTGTGAATCTGGTTAGATACTAAGTTTGCCTGCTGCAATCACACATGTGGAGACACTTGTTGAGGAAAAATAACAAATCATTTATTATAAGAAATACATAACATGGATAGGATAGATTTTCTAATTCTCAATTAAACTAAGTTGGAGAAAACAAAGGTGGGCGTGCTTCCACCTTTGTGTCTTGGAGAGGCGTAAATTGGAGAGAAGGCAACCTGAAAATATCAGACAAGATCAAAGGATAGGTCAGCATTGAGATCAAAGGGACAGAGACAGTGAAGGAAACTGAAGCTCTCTTAACTCTATTTTAGTCCCATGCAAACTCTTCTCTGCAAGCAAGTTGCACCCCAACTTCCAACACTTACTAGGCGTTTGCTGTACAGTAATGCTGTGCTGCTACCACTGGCGACAGCCCATTTAGAAAAGTCCATGACATGTTCCAGTTGCTTAGAAAGACCTGCCACTTCCTGTTGTTGCTGTACAAGCTTCATTCGGTGTTCTTTAGCTAGACACTGCAAGGGACAAACCCAGACACTCATCAGTTCTTTTGCCAATTCAAACAGTTGAATTTTTCAGAGAAGATACAGGAACAGCTGTGTTCATAAAAAGTGTTAACTGCCACTAACACATTACTCTAGTTGTGTGTGTTTATTATCTCCATCTCTTCAAGTGATCAAACACAAGTAAGCCTTGTCTTTTACATCTTATTACTATTCAAACCCTTTGATTTCTACCCTTTGTTGGCTACCCTTTGACTCAAAGTGGTATGCTAGAAGAGTGATGTGCTAGAAGTGATCATTTGAATGATGAGTGCACTCTGAAAGAGAAGTTGTAAGTGGTAAGAAGGTTGTGAAAAATCCAGGAGCTGAGAGAGAGGCACAGACCCCAAGTTCCTAGCTATCTGTCCCAATATGTAGGCTCCCGGAATCTAGGCAATACTAGATCACACTTGATTAACACACAGGCAGATAATGCCCAACAGAGTGCTTTTATTTAACAGCAGAAAATAGACAAGTAAACAATCACATCCTTCCACTGCAAAAATGTAAAACTCACGAACTTAGTAACAAAGCAGAAAAGCAAGGTTCTTTATCGATGAAAGACCACACCTGCCCAGATCAGCCCAAACAGTGTCTACCTTGACTGTCCAAGAAATGGTGGTAAATAAAGAGACCAAGTTCTGCTTTTTATACCCTCTTACTGTATGACTATAAATTTATATGAGAAGCCTATTTACGTTAAATAACATTTCCATCCTTAAAATGACAATAAAGTGTGTTTTTCTAAATAGTGCTCAAGGTTCTAAATTCTATATCCTGTTTTCAGTGACTACTTGAACACAAGCTCATGGAAACAGACACCTTTTTAACCACACTGTTCTCTCAATCATTCTTTGCTTTCCTGTTTTTAACCACAGAATGTACCATACTTTTCCAGGTATAAGACTAGATTGTTTTACTTTAAAATACAGTGGTACCTCGGGTTACAGACGCTTCAGGTTACAGACTCCGCTAACCCAGAAATAGTACCTTGGGGTTAAGAACTTTGCTTCAGGATGAGAACAGAAATCACCCGACGGCGGCGCAGCAGCAGCAGCAGCGGGAGGCCCCATTAGCTAAAGTGGTACCTCAGGTTAAGAACAGTTTCAGGTTTAGAACGGACCTCCAGAACGAATTAAGTTCTTAACCCGAGGTACCACTGTATGGTTAAAAATCTGGGGGAATCTTATACAGAGATAGTGCATATTCCCATTTTCTAAATTTGGGGTCCAAAAAGTAGGGGTGTCTTATACATTGGGGCATCTTATGCACGGAAAAATACGTTACTTTCATTTGGTATCTTTGTACCTGTTTTAGTAACCAGACATTTACCTGCCTTACTTATGTCAGGCTTCCTGAACTAGTGTATAATTTGTTGTTGTTGGTTAGTCGTGTCTGACTCTTCGTGAACCCATGGACCAGAGCACACCAGGCACCCCCGTCTTCCACTGCAGTTTGGTCAAACTCATGTTAGTAGCTTCAAGGGTATAATACAGAGGTCTAATACTGAAAACGACCCTAAAGAAGCTCTTATGACCATTTTACACATGTTTCTTTATGCTTGCATAAGCCTATTGCTAATACATGTATATAAATTGAAGCATGTTGCTGCAAAATAGATAAATCTAAAGCTTAACACAGCTCAAGATAATCTCTGCTGATAATGGAATACAATGAGCCTCTTCAAATGCTGTTTTGATCCTTTGATTTATACCTGGGAAATGATCAGTAGTGGGCCTTGAAAATGAGTATCCCTCCATGGGGAAAGAAAGTACCGGTAGTTATGCATTTTGTTTGATATTACATCTTGTTCAAACACAAGAGAAGATATCCTGCTTCTCTCACTGCATTTTACCTGCAGCGATGTGGGCAGCCGAGGGAAGATGTTAGCCCAAAGTGTAGTTACAATGGTCCAGCATTCCAATGCCAAACATCAAATATAAAATTGCAAATATGTTATTTAAACCTCATGCAGTCAAAATGAACCCACACTTACACAAAGGACACAAGGGGAGAAAATCCCTAAACAGTCAGAAGCATCTAACATGCTCAATGGCCACAGAATACAGGTGACAGGGGGCAGAGATGGAAATGGAGTAACTAGGTAAAGATCATGACCAACCTTACTCACATGACGTGCTGTATATACATAAAGAGTACTTCAGAGGCACTGCTCACAGGCTCGTTGCTAAGGTCAATTAGGTTGGTAAGAATGAGAGGGCTTTTTGGTGGTGACCACTCCGCCCAAAGCTTTATGCATTTCTCTCCATAATTGTGTATGGATTTTTCTGTACAAGTCTTTAAAACTGAATTCATTTGTTCTGTTTTAACTGCTGTTGGTTTTGAAATTGCTGAGCTGTTTGAAGATGTGTTATGCTAACTTACTGAAATGTCTCTGTTATGCTTTAAAGTTGCCGTTTTCCCTACTTTTTTATAAATATTTGTTTGGTGATTTCTGATGTATTTTATAATGTAGGAAGGCTAAATGCTTAAACACACTCTAAACATATTTTTGTAAATAAGCAGGAGTACTCCACACTGCACAATTTGTTTTCAATGTAAATATAAATTATCCAAAGTAATCACATCCCTAGTGTGATTGTGTTTGCATGGGTAGTATTCAAAGACATACAAAAGAGGTTTTAAAAATTACAGGATTGTCTATCAATATGGAATCCCTCTTATGCAGAAGAAGAAAATTTTGAAATGTTTCAAATTGTTCTTCTGAAAAGAATTTAATAAAGTATAACAAATGCATTTAATAAAGCATGATAAATACATTCAGTTCTATTTAGCAGTACATATTACTGCAAAGTGATTAAAAAAATGTGCAGTAATGTCAGAGTGGGGTCTTAATGTTGCCCCTCAGCAAAGAATAATTTACCTCAAGCTGATGGAGTAGAGCTTTCCCCTTTTTGTTTATTTCTACCATCAATGTGAAAATAGCAACTTTAATGTCCTGTTCCACCAGCTTTTGATTCCGATTCACTTCATGAATCCTATAAAGGTGGAAAAGAGAAATGCTCTTTAATATGTTCAACATGGGAAATGTGCAAAATAACTTATTCTGAAATCTTTGGATTCTTGTAAACTTGGTCCTAACTAAGCCCTAGGAAATAAATGGAATGAAACAGCCACGAACTCAAGATCCACTTATTTCAACTGGATTTTTGTTGCGACTAGCATTTGCTGGATTATGTCCAATCAATTTCATGAGCCTTTGGGAAAACCTTTGAATTGTCCCTCCTTACTATAACAATTCTATGACTCTTGAATACTTGAACTTTAATGGTAAATTGGAAGAAAAGTGAACATTAAGACCCTCAGCCTTATGGATAAAAGAGAAATACCAAAAAAAAATGCTTCTTTCACATATTATGTTACCCGCAGTGATGTGTAGTGGACAATTTTCAATGAAATTTTCCAGTGCTTTATTTTTCCGCAGAAAATGTTCTGTTTCATATTTTTATTAGTAGAAATGAACAGCTGTGAACTGCAAGTGCAATGTTAGGCAAGCTTGATAGTGTCAACGTTTTTAGCCTTGTTTACTAAAAACAAGTAAAAGAAGTCCCCTTTAGGCCATCAGAAAATGTTCTTATTTAAATTACATTAATTTGCAAAGGAACATTTTCTGCAGTTTTTCCATTCAAAATTTTCTGGATAACCCACATCACTATCTACCAGAAAGGTAAAGAATAAAGGCACTGTTCTTTTCCCTGTCCTTTTTATTCTTCTCTGTCAGGGATTTTCTCTCAAAACATACATGCCACTATTCCTCTTTGTAAGTGAACACCTCAAAATCAATCTCCTTCCCTTCCCATATAATTTTATTTTTTGAATGACTAATGTTTGTTTTTTAATGATTAATTATAAGCAATATAATATTGTAATGTGTGTTTTTATCAATATAATTTTGACTACACCATTATTTGCATTTCCTGTTCCATCTCCCACTCTGTCATACTCCCATTTTTTGACAGCTTGCCTTAGGGCAGAGAGTTCTCATTTGTATCCTTTATAAGTGCCTTGGATGAAGGTACTGAGGCAATGCTCATCAAATTTGCAGATGACACCAAACTGGGAGGGGTAGCCAATGCCGCTGAAGACAGAATAGGGATTTCAAGGTGACCTTAGCAGATTGGAGAACTGGGCCCAAACTAACAAAATTATTTTCAATAGGGACAGATGTTAAGTTCTACACTTAGGCAGCAAAACCAGATGCACAAATATAAGAAGGAGGACTCCTGGATTGCCAGTAGTACATGTGAAAAGGATATAGGGGTCTTAGCAGATGACAAGCTTAACATGAGTCAGCAGTGATGTGGCAGCACAAAAAAGCAATGTTATATTCTAGGCTGCATCAACAGAAGTTCAGTGTCCTGCCGTGGTTGGACCACACCTGGAATACTGTGTCCACTTCTGGGCACCACAATTTAAGAAGGATATTGGCAAGTTGGAATGTGTGCAGAGAGGGCAAGCAAGATGATAAAGAGTCTGGAAACCAAGATTTATGAGGAATGGTTGAGGGAATTGGGTATGTTTAGCTGGGTAAAGAGGAGATTGAGAGGAGATATGATAGCCATCTTCAAATACCTACAGGGCTGTCCATCAAATAGAGGGTAGTGCAAGCTTGTTTTCCCCTGCTCTGGAAGGTAGGACCCAAACCAATGAATTAAAGTTATAATAAAAGAGATTCCAACTGAATATCAGGAACAAGCTTCTGACAGTAAAACCTGTTTGACAGTGGGAAAGACTCCCATGAGAGGTGGTGGACTCTCCTTCCTTGGAAGTTTTTAAGAAGAGGGAAAATAATAACTTGCTGACATAATTATGGGAATTGGGATGTATGAGGGGGGGGGGGAGTCAAGGACCAAAGTTAAGAAAGTAAGATTTCTGAAATTATATATGTTTTTGTCTTTGTCTTTTACGTGTGTGTTTTGTCTTTATAAAATGTGAAAAACCAATATATTTTTTTTTAAAAGGAAGTTTTTAAGAAGAGAGTAGTAATGTATGACTTAGTTGAGATTCCTGCATTGCAGGTGGTTAGACTAGATGACCCTTGTGGTCCCTTCCAACTCTACAATTCTATTATTCTTTTGTAAAGCAGTATATTTTTAGGAACAAAACAACAACAACAATCCATAGTAATAGTAATGCAAATGCAGTCACATTAGATATAGTTCATCAAACCTCTTTACAGTGATTCTGATAAATGTTTTGTGCACGTTAAACTGTTATATTGTATAGTACAATTCCAATGGTCATGGAAACCAATTACAGAAATACTTCTCAAGGGAAAATATTACCTGAAACCCACAACATGATAAATAGATATAGATTAAGATATAGAGATATAGAAATAGATATAGATTAAATTTAGACTAGAATATATGTCGTATAAACATGATATTGTATTATTATAAAACAAGTACCTATTTTGAATCTGCTCCCCTGTATATTTTATATATTTGCTTTTCTCCATCAGCTTCGTAACTAATGTGTCAATTATAACCTTTTGATTCTGAAAGGCTTCTTCTATAAACTGGTACCTGCAGTAAAAGAAAAATAACAAACCATGCACATAGCAAAATATTCCCCATCTTGTTTTATTAAAAAAGTTGCTAAAAGGTAAGACAAATTATGTGACAACAATTTTTCATATGAAATCATTTTATTTTCATAGGTCATGGGACGCCAATAAAATAATGATCAATAAAGCATTTGATTGCCAAAATTGTATGGCCTATGGCCATAAACATTGTCCAAGATTATATTGTAAAACCTCTAAGTACTTTTGACATTTAGATTAGTCATGCCAAAATTTACCTCCCCTTTTTCTGCAAAAGAGGAAAACCAAAATTGTACTGATATAACTACAATAGTCACATAGGAAGTTATGTCAAATATTTTTAATTTTTGTTGAACCTGAAAAAGATCAGATTATTCTGAGAAAGTGCAGTGGTTTAATGCTATTCTTTATCAGGTAGTGTGCCCCTTAAAAATTCAACAGAATAATGTGTTTTAGCCATTTTGTATTGGGCTTTTGGTTGTAAAACCTAGGTTGTTGAATGGTTTTGGTGTAAAGACTCTTATGCATAGGAAGGTCAAAAGTTTACAGGAAGGTTAAAAGAGCAAGGCCATATTTTGCTCAGGTTGTTCATCTGAGAGTCAAGATGATATTTTGCATGGGAAGGTCAAAGCTTCATGCTAGGAATCTGGCAATTAAGGGGAAATAGAAACTGAACTAATACATTCTTCTCCCGATTAGCTAAAAGGTTGGAAGTGGGGGTGAAATATTGTATATTAGTCAAGCTAGAAAATAGCTAGTTATGGAGTCAGAAACTTGAAGGACTGAGAGTTGAAGAGCTGCAAGAAAGAAAAGGACCTAGACTGCTTTAAGAGAACAGGAACACTGAAATGTGTTAAGAGAGCGCAATGAAGGAAGCCAGAAAGCTGAACCATTCGGGAAACAGTCTAGAACAGGTATAGCTGGGTGCATTTACCGTATTTTTCGCTCTATAACACGCACCCGACCATAACACGCACGTAGTTTTTAGAGGAGGAAAATCCGTAGGCATGCCACCCGTAGGCATTTCCTCCATAACACGCACAGACATTTCCCCTTACTTTCTAGGAGGAAAAAAGTGAGTGTTATGGTGCAAAAAATACGGTAATTTAAACTGCGCTTATGTGTAGCTACCCAAACTGAAAAATTAGGTGTGCCCCCCATCTGCTTGGGGAAAAATTGGTGCAAGGTCTTCTTATTCATTCCATGCCCAAGTGCCACACTACTCTACCCAGTATAGAAAGAAAGTTGGGCCACTTAAAGTCCAGAAGGTTAATGGCCTGTTTAGTGGAGGTGGTCAGAGAAAAAGAAAGTTACCACCTTAAGTTAACAAGGAGGAGTGGTAGGTTTGGCTGGTTTGCTTGCCTCTCTTCTCTCTCACGGTTCAGCCTACAACCTGAACCACCACAGAGGTTATAGGATATTTATATTTTTGGAATAAATTGAAATCTGCCTCTAACTTCCAGTTTCACCTTCAATTTGGTTACATGCAATTGTAATACCTGTGTTCTTTGTGTTCCAGCAACTGGCAATCCCGACATGTCAGCTTGTCACAAGTTTCACAATAAAGCTTTAGCTGCTCCTTCTTGTGATAAGGACAGAATACAGGTCGCTGACTAGTTACACCAACAGCTTCTGCAAAATTAAATGGGGAAATCAACTTTTGTTGTTGTTGCTAGGATTAGAAGGGACAATTTATTACTACAATTAACCCCACATATATTACTGGAAGGGACGCGGGTGGCGCTGTGGGTTAAACCACAGAGCCTAGGACTTGCCGATCAGAAGGTCGGCGGTTCGAATCCCCGCAATGGGGTGAGCTCCTGCTCCTGCCAACCTAGCAGTTTGAAAGCACATCAAAGTGCAAGTAGATAAATAGGTACCATTCTGGTGGGAAGGTAAACGGCGTTTCCGTGCACTGCTCTGGTTCGCCAGAAGCAGCTTAGTCATGCTGGCCACATGACCCGGAAGCTGTCTGCAGACAAACGCCGGCTCCCTCAGCCAATAAAGCGAGATGAGCACCGCAACCCCAGAGTTGGTCACGATTGGACCTAATGGTCAGGGGTCCCTTTACTTTACCTTATATATACAAGTATCTACAGGCTATAATACACAAGCAGTTCATATAGTCAAACAGACTACCTGGCTGCACCTTAGGGCAAATAGGAAGACCTTTCTATCTCTCTCTCTCTCTGACATCACTCTTTTACACCAGCACTTACTGCTGGACAGGTTTCCCTTTTAAACCGATGGCCTCCAATCAACTGACAGCACATTACTGCTGAGTCTTTCTGACCCAGCACTTCTGTAGAAAGTATTGCAGGCTGGTTGCATCAGCTGGCAAACTCAAGCCTCCAGACTTACTATCTCACACAGTACTCTGTGAATCCTGACACTGAATAGCCTCATTCACATGTCACATTAAATTGTAGTTTAAAACAATGGACATCCCTGGCCCCCAAAATAGTCTTGATCAGGAGATATTTCCCTGAAAACATTTGTGTAGAATATCTGAAGACTGGTACAGATTTTAACCCTGAAGTATACTGAAATAATGAAAATGAGCAAAACTATACATAGAAGAGAATGTGTAAAAAATGCATTAGATAGAAATGAACATTAAGTAAAAGAACTTTTACCTGGAGATACTTCCTCTTTCTGTCTGACTGTATGATCCTTCGTGAATTTCACCCTTTGATGAGCTCGTATGCAGGTCTTACATAACCATTCAACACACTCCACACAAAAACCATTGGCTTCTGCATTGTCTTCACAGCTTGTACAAACCTGGTTTAAGTAGAAATAAAAAGTATGCCTATTGAAACAAATCCGCATATTTGCTTTCAGTGGTATCATTACTAGTAGGAATGGAAATCAGGTGAGGAACAGAAATCAGATTTCTCACCTAAACATATACTTATTTTGTAGGCTTCTTTAACATTGAAATGCTAAAAACCACTGACTTTTGGCTGGAATGTAGCCTACTCTACAAAGGTAAGAATCACATCCATTGCTCTGCTCAGATTTGCCTCTGATCCTGCCTACCACTAGAAGGTTATTCATGAGTGAATGTAGATATTGGGATGAAGAAAGTTCTCCCCCATTCCAAACCTTGTGCCTTCCCACATTGCAATATTCACTATTACCCTTTGATAACTAGATTCTCGCTGTAAGATGCAAATCTTACACATAAAATGTCAAACAACACAAATATTTTACTCCTTCTCCTATACTTTCATTTCCTAGATGGCAACTAGTATTTAAAATATGGCTGCAATAACATTTTCATTTTAAGTATAAGGCATACAGAGAAGACTGACGAGTTGACAGCTTAGGGAATTTGAAAAGCACCAGACACACTCACCTGATTTGACTTCTCCACCGTACTACTAGGAACCTCAGTAGTATCCTTCACAAATATGTTATCGATGATGTGTCTTTCTGCACATTCCTGGCCACAAATTGGGCAACGAACAACACCAACTAGGGAGAAAGAAAAAAATGACATGAATTAATAAGTTTAGAAATAAAAAAGGAACTTACGGTCTGGTATTTCCCCCTTTTTATAACCCCTTTTCAGGTGGATTCTTCATTACATTTATTAATCTACAAATTGAATATGATTTTTCTTTTTGTTTTTGTGCAGGCCATTTATATGATGTCCATTTATATGATGTAGGAAGGCAAATTTTTCAAACAACTTTTATGTTTTAATTCTTCATGCTCCTTGACCAGCTTTATTATGTTGCAGGTATTGACTCATAAAAGAGAAGCAACAAATAACCACACCCGTCTTCAATTAAGGGCCAACAGGAAGACCTTGAAATTCAGCAAACTAAACTTAAGGCTGAGGAAAACCGAAAGTGGACTGTTTAAACTTAACTAATATCTCCATGTCTTATATACTTATTTCTTTCACTTTTGTGAACTAGGAAACATAATATTTTAAAAGCCACAGAAAAAAAGAATAGCTGAAAAGTTTCCACAATACCGTACAGTGAAAGAAATGTTTGTTGTGAAGCAATTAACAATTCATACATGTTAAGACCCCATATTTATATCATATTATATCAATATTTTAATATTTATATTATATTTGTCTCCAGGGATGATCCAGAAGATGGCAATAAGTGTTTCCCAACTCCTTTGCTCTTGAGCTATACTACAGTGCTGCACAGCATTATATTGTGACCTCTATTATTTAACATCTATATGAAGCAGTTGGGAGCAGCTGTCAGTATGCTGATGATACCAATATTCCTCTATAACATCTGAACCAGGAATGACTGAGAATGTCCTGGACCAGTACATGGATGTAGTGGAGTGGTGGGTTGAATGAGGGCTAATCAACTCAGTCTGAATCCTGGCAAGACAGAGGCTCTTTGGATGAGTGATTCTCAAGTCTTGGAAGTTGGTCAGCTGAATTTATTTGCATGTGATTGCACTCTTCTTGAAGGAGGAGGCATATAGTCTAGGCATGTTCCTAGATCCAGTTCTGCCACTGAAGAAACAGGTGTCGTAGGTGACAAGGAGTGCTTTTTACCACCTCTGGTTTGATAAGACAGCTCTAGCAGTTCCTGGATTAGTATAGCTTGACCACAGTTTCCCATGCACCGGTAAACATCAAGGTTGGATTACTGCAAGATTACAATCCAAGGTTGGCTTACCGGCACACGTGTACTTTGAACATGCACAAAACGGCTGTTCCCCGTATACCCTTTTTTAACACAAGTAAAATTTGGCTTCCTGCTTGGCAGGGGGTTGGACTCGATGGCCCTTGTGGTCTCTTCCAACTCTATGATTCTATGACTATAAGGTTTGGCAAACAACTACCTCCATGTACAAGAGTTCCAGAAGACAGTTCCAAAACCCATGGCTCTGTGTGCGCAATTCCACAGAAAAAAAGTGCAGAAGGTGCTATTTCAGAAAATTTCAACTTCCAAAGCATCTCAGCCATTTTACTTTTCAGCCAGCTTCTAGCCTTAATGTTTGAAAATGTGTGAGCAATGTTTGATGAAAACTCATGAGACAGAGGGATAATGGAATAAGATATTAAATAACTGGGGCAGAGATTCAGTATACTGCATCACTCCTTGACACACTTTCTCTGGAAAAACAGAATTATGCAAAATACAAATCATGAAATTTATATAATATACACAGTGCATGGAATTTTGATTGCCTCGGTACAAAACTAAATTAATAAAAAGTTCGCACACAGCAATTTCACAATTTCTAAACAACTCCATTAAAACTGGCACACTTTTTCCTGCACCTGTGGATACATGGCCAGCTTGTCTTGCAGTTCTTTGTGCAAGGGATCCTCAGACAGCTCAGATATCTCGCTTTATCACTACCTGAAGGAGTCTCAAAGTGGCTAACATTCTCCTTTCCCTTCCTCCCTCACAACAAACACTCTGTGAGGTGAGTGGGGCTGAGAGACTTCACAGAAGTGTGACTGGCCCAAGGTCACCCAGCAGCTGCATGTGGAGGAGCGGAGACGCGAACCCGGTTTCCCAGATTACATGACTACCGCTCTTAACCACTACACTACACTGGCTCTGTAAGGTCCCCTTGTTTGCTTTGTGAAAGACCCACAGGCATCTCCTTATCTCCTCCGCTAATTTGAGAGCTAGTAGCAGGTGGAAAATTCTTCTCATGGTCAGATTTTACAGGCAGCTCCCAGCATTTAAGGGAATGATGAAATTTACATTTAGTAATATATATTGTAGTAGGTAAGGGTAGCCAATATGGTGCCCTCCAAATATTGCTGGCTTCCAACTCTTATCAGCGCCAGCCAACAAAATTTAACCAAGTAATATTTAAACCATATTAAGTGCAATAATCTTTTCCCATGATATTTCAGGTCAAATATTTGAGAAGTATTAGGTCAAAAAGATAACAACTGGCAACTTTTTCAGGTTTGTGTACTACATAAAAGTAAAATGAACGTGTAAAATTATACCCCTAGGACATCAAAGAATTATCCAATATAAACTGAAAATTTTCTGGTGCAAATTATCCTAATTTATATGAGTATTTTTCTGAAAACCAGCATCACTAGACAGAACACTCAGAATTCCGAATTATGTAGAGGTCAGTGTTTCCTGGCACTCGACTGAATGTGAATCTTCCTTCCGGGAAGTATGCAGTCAGTTATGTAATAAATCTCTGAATCCAGCCCTATGTAAAGGCAATCCTCAATTTGTGCAGGGTTTCTACTCTGGAGCCTCACACGCATCGGTGGAGTATGCTTAAGTCCCCTCTGCCCTGCCCAGTCCCTTTCCATGACGTGTTTTGATGTTTGGGGCTACTTGCAGGTTAGGCACCTACACCAGGATTTGCCTGTTATTTACCACGTAGCACTTCTTTAGCTGACATTTGTGCAGATTGAGGTTTTTTCTTAAAAATAATACTAAAAGGTAATAATTTGAGTTTAACTTCTTTTGCTTATCAATATTTCTGGCTAAACCATTTACAATGTTTCTTAACTCAGAATTGCTTTCGAAGGACAATAATTTTTGTTCTTTGCATCAGTCATAACCTGGCTCCATTGCATCTCTTGATTATATTATCTACTGAATGTTAATATCAGAATGAGACAAATGTAACAACATCTGTAACAAACATTTGCATTTCTGCCAGGCAATATTGCTTGTCAATTCACCCATTGTTTTCAAACTTACTATTTCTTGTCTGATGATTTGTTTAAAAGGTAGCCCAACCAAATACCACTCATTATATGACATGCTATCGATTTTCATTTTATTTATAGACATCAGGGATGTATTTCTGCATACGCAGAAGAATCTCTGCCCTGTAGGCCAATTTGACCAGTGAAGCCATTTTCTGCAAAAAGTGCCATTTACCTATCAGCTGAATAGTGATCTCAGCTAATAGGTGGGAAGACAGGATTTAATTCTGCATTGGCTGCATGTGCTCCCAGTAGGGAACACAACTGTGCAGCCAAGACAGCAGAATTTAAATCTTCACTCATCAGCTCCCACCTTTAAAGTGGGACCCTTTGTAGGTTTCCCCCTTTTACTTTTAAGTCTCCAATCTTGCTCTAACTTTAAAGGGGGTGGGGGAAGCTCACAAAGGCTTTTGTAAGACTTCACTCCTCCCTTTAACACAGGAGTAAAAGGGACTTTGACAGGTAGGTGGCTACAGCCACCTACCAATCAATCAATCAATCATATGACATCTTAACGACATATGATTGATAAGGTTCTGGCCTGTGGAGCCAAAAACGTTTCCTATCCCTGACACACATGGGTGTCCTTCTGAATATACCTTTAACTGGTTTTTGCAGTGCCATTCAATGGTACAAGGTGCCATTTACCAGAGACTGACATACTGAAATATATTATCATATAATATATTTAATGTTAATGGCTTCTTTTTTATATGTATGAATATAGTTTTCTTTTTCAAGCTGTGTTTTAGTCACCAAAACAGTTATTAAGTGTTAGAGCTATTAGAAGCACAAGATAGCCTATTACTGAATTTACTTGTATCAAACCTTAACATGCCAATTGTATTTTTTGACTTGTCCTATAACATGCATCCCCTTCATGGATCACTGCCTTGCCAGGGCGAAGGGGCTTGAATAACTCAAAAGAAGCAATGAGCTATGCCGTGCAGGGCCACCCAAGATGGATAGGGCATAGTGAAGAGTTTTGACCAAATGTGATCCACCTGGAGCAGGAACCGGCAAGCCACTCCAGTATCCCTGCCAAGAAAACTCCATGGACAAAGACAACAGGCATATAAAAGTTATGACGCTGGAAGATGAGCCCCTCAGGTCAGAAGGCGTCCAACATGCTACTGAGGAAGAGCGGAGGACAAGTACAAGTAGATTCAGAGCTGATGAAGCGGCTGGGCCAAAGCCGAAAGGACGCTCAGTTGTGGATATGCCTGGAAGCGAAAGGAAAGTCCAATGCTGTAAAGAAAAATATTGCATAGGAACCTGGAATGTAAGAACCATGAACCTGGTAAGCTGGATGTGGTCAAAAATGAGATGGCAAGAATAAATATTGACATCCTGGACATCAGTGAACTAAAATGGACGGGAATGGGCGAATTCAGTTCGGATGACCATCATATCTACTACTGTGGGCAAGAATCCTGTAAAAGAAATGGAGTGGCCCCCATAGTCAACAAAACAGTGGCGAAAGCTGTACTGGGATGCAATCTCAAAAATGATAGAATGATCTCGATACGAATCCAAGGCAGACCTTTTAACATCACAGTAACCCAAGTTTATGCACCAACCACTGGTGCTGAAGAAATTGAAATTGACCAATTTTATGAAGACTTACAGCACCTTATAGAAATGACACCAAAGAAGGATGTTCTTCTCATTATAGGGGATTGGAATGCTAAAGTAGGGAGTCAAGAGATAAAAGGAACAACTGGCAAGTTTGGCCTTGGAGTTCAAAACGAAGCAGGGCAAAGGCTAATAGAGTTCTGCCAGGAGAACAAGCTGGTCATCACAAACACTCTTTTCCAACAACACAAGAGACGACTCTACACATGGACATCACCAGATGGGCAGCATCGAAATCAGATTGATTATATTCTCTGCAGCCAAAGATGGAGAAGCTCTATACAGTCAGCAAAACCAAGACCAGGAGCTGACTATGGCTCAGATCATCAGCCTCTTATAGCAAAATTTAAGCTTAAACGGAAGAAAGTAGGAAAAACCACTGGGCCGGTAAGATACAATCTAAGTCAAATCCCTTATGACTACACAGTGGAAGTGAGGAACAGGTTTAAGGATTTAGATTTGGTGGACAGAGTGCCTGAAGAACTATGGATCGAGGCTCGTAACATTATACAGGAGGTAGCAACTAAAACCATCCCAATGAAAAGGAAATGTGAGAAAGCAAAGTGGTTGTCCAAGGAGGCCTTACAAATAGCGGGAGAGAAGGCAAGCAAAATGCGAGGGAGATAGTGAAAGATACAGGAAATTGAATGCAGATTTCCAAAAAATAGCAAGGAGAGACAAGAAGGCCTTCTTAAACGAGCAATGCAAAGAAATAGAGGAAAACAGTAGAATGGGAAAAACCAGAGATCTGTTCAAGAAAATTGGAGATATGAAAGGAACATTTCGTACAAAGATTACCATAATAAAAGACAAAAGTGGAAAGGACCTAACAGAAGCAGAAGACATCAAAAAGAGGTGGCAAGAATACACAGAGGAACTATACCAGAAAGAAATGGATGTTTCGGATACCCCAGGTAGTGTGGTTGCTGATCTTGAGCCAGACATCCTGGAGAGTGAAGTCAAATGGACCTTAGAAAGCACTGCTAATAACAAGGCCAGTGGAAGTGATGATATTCCAGCTGAACTATTTAAAATTTTAAAAGATGATGCTGTTAAGGTGCTAGACTCAATATGCCAGCAAATTTGGAAAACTCAGCAGTGGCCAGAGGATTGGAGAAGATCAGTTTACATACCAATCCCAAAGAAGGGCAGTGCCAAAGAATGCTCCAACTACCGCACAATTGCACTCATTTCACACGCTAACAAGGTTATGCTTTAAAATTCTACAAGGCAGGCTTAAGCAGTATGTGGACCGAGAACTCCCAGAAGTGCAAGCTGGATTTAGAAGAGGCAGAGGAACCAGAGACCAAATTGCAAACATGCGCTGGATTATGGAGAAAGCTAGAGAGTTCCAGAAAGGCATCTACTTCTGCTTCATTGACTATGCAAAAGCCTTTGACTGTGTCGACCACAGCAAACTATGGCAAGTTCTTAAAGAAATGGGAGTGCCTGATCACCTCATCTGTCTCCTGAGAAATCTCTATGTGGGACAAGAAGCTACAGTTAGAACTGGATATGGAACAACTGATTGGTTCAAAATTGGGAAAGGAGTACGACAAGGCTGTATATTGTCTCCCTGCTTATTTAACTTATATGCAGAATTCATCATGCGAAAGGCTGGGCTGGATGAATCCCAAGCCGGAATGAAGATCGCCGGAAGAAATATCAACAACCTCAGATATGCAGATGACACAACCTTGATGGCAGAAAGTGAAGAGGAATTAAAGAACCTTTTAATGAGGGTGAAAGAGGAGAGCACAAAAGATGGTCTGAAGCTCAACATCAAAAAAACGAAGATCATGGCCACTGGGCCCATCACCTCCTGGCAAATAGAAGGGGAAGAAATGGAGGCAGTGAGAGATTTTACTTTCTTGGGTTCCATGATCACTGCAGATGGTGACAGTAGTCACAAAATTAAAAGACACTTGCTCCTTGGGAGAAAGGCGATGGCAAACCTAGACGGCATCTTAAAAAGCAGAGATATCACCTTGCCAACAAAGGTCCGTATAGTTAAAGCCATGGTTTTCCCAGTAGTGATGTATGGAAGTGAAAGCTGGACCATAAAGAAGGCTGATCGCCAAAGAATTGATGCTTTTGAATTATGGTGCTGGAGGAGACTCTTGAGAGTCCCATGGACTGCAAGAAGATCAAACGCATCCATTCTTAAGGAAATCAGCCCTGAGTGGTCACTGGAAGGACAGATTGTGAAGCTGAGGCTCCAATACTTTGGCCACCTAATGAGAAGAGAAGACTCCCTGGAAAAGACCCTAATGTTGGGAAAGATTGAGGGGCTCAAGGAGAAGGGGACAACAGAGGATGAGATGGTTGAACAGTGTTCTCGAAGCCACAAACATGAATCTGACCAAACTGCGGGAGGCAGTGGAAGACAGGAGTGCCTGGCGTGCTCTGGTCCATGGGGTCACGAAGAGTCGGACATGACTAAATGACTAAACAACAACAACAACATAACATGCATATGTTCTAATGGAATAATAAAATATGATTTAACTACTGAGTTTCCTTATACCAAACCTTTACATGACAATTACTGGTGCTATCACTTTAGAATGCTTTAACTTTAACTATAAAACATGTTTTACTTTTTAACTTGATACTTGCAAGTGACAAGTAGGCTTGTGCTTATATATTTTCACTGTGGTACTTTACTAAACAATAAGTTTCCCTATATGTCAACAGTGCTGACCTGCTAACCAATAAGAAAGAGTTTTTCAATGCATTGAAATGAATATTCTCCTATTTTAAAAGAAAGTTCTTGAACACAAACCTGGAAAGCCCGGACCTGTGCCTAGAAATGTGGAGCAGAGTTAAGTATGGATGACTTACGAGCCAGAGAAGAAGTGGTAAGATGCTGGGTGTACCATTTTCTAACAGAAAGAACACCCAGTTACTCCAACTGCAAGTAGCCATGGGACTACAGAGAAGCAAAGTATGACCTTTGCCATCTGCCAGAAGACTATGTTCTGCTGTGTTGAGCAAGCTCAATTAGCTAGGGATGTTGGGAGTTGTAGCCCAACTAGTGATGTTAAATTCTCGAGAATAATTTTCTGGAGAATATTATCGAGAATATTCTTAATTAATGAGAATATTAGAGAATTTTCATTTAAAATAGGAGAATTCATTTAAAATAGGAGAATAGGAGAACTGGTGCTTTCCCCACACAAACCCACTCTTTACCACAATTGGAGTAAATGGCAAACTATGAAACTGATGTTTGCTCTGATTCAGTGATAAAAGACCAGATTTTCCTAAGGAAAGCACCAGGGCCAAAAACACACACCACCACCACCACAACAACAACAACAGAACAAAACAAAACAAAACAAATGCATGGACAGGGAAAGTGAGGACCTGTGCCCAGAAAGCATGGGGCACCAGGTAAGTTTGGATAAGGCCTAAAATAGGCTAAAATAATATATCTTCCCTGTTGCAAGAGTTTGGTAGCTCAAGTGGTAGCTCTAACAATACAAGAAATAAAAGTGGGGGGTTACATATCATATTGCATGTAGCACAGGACATTACAATTACTGCAACAGTCAGAAACATCAGCAAGTGACCTGGAAAAACCATGAGCAATTTTCAAGTGATCTGTGGAGGGGGGGGGGGATGTTTGGTAGTTACTGCTCTAGAAGAACAGTGGAGGGCAAATCAACAAACCATAGAGACTTTCTACAGCTCTTACTTTTATCTACCATAACTATGTTATGAGTGAAGAAAGGCAGATTATTCCTTAACAATTTAATCAAAGAACAACATAAGTAATAGGTTTTGGCTGTGTGTGCATTGCAACAGATGTTAGATAGCACATACCAAGATGCATATGCTACAGGAAGAATCTGGTTTCCTGCTCTTCACCAAGCAATGATTTCCTGCATGGCTCAGGTGAGCTTACTGGCATAATTATGAGCTATGTGCATATAAACCATTCACTTTCTAACAGATAAATGAGTAAACTAACTTGGAATGTACTGATTGCATTGGTGTTGTTATGCCAAGAACCTCTAGCCAGCAGCCCCAAAGCTAGTCCACCAAGCATCCCTATTTGACCTGCAAGACTGTTTTGGTTAAGGAACAGAATTATAGCCATGCAGATCAATCTCTTCCATTCCTTCATTGCATTTTAATTCAGCAGAGCATTGAAGTTGTGGATGAAATTTTCTAACTGTTCTTAAAATTCTGTCACACAGGTCTCAGTTGAGTCAGCATGATAGCACCACATGCTGAATAGCAGTGATTGTTGTTGCTGACATCAATCTGTCTCAACAGACAATGAAGTGTGCCTCTCGGGATGGAGTCAAACCGGTGGAGAATCACAGCACCTGCTGTGGCTTCAAAGACTGTTAACTCGTAACTGCTGCTTTCCACATTTGGCATTACTCTGGTACCTCTGGTTACAAGCTCAATTCATTCCAGAGGTCCGTTCTTAACCTGAAACCGCTCTTAACCTGAAGTACCACTTTAGCCAATGGGGCTTCCCGCTGCCGCCACACCACCAGCACACGATTTCTGTTCTCATCCTGGGGCAAACTTCTTAACCCGAGGTACTACTTCCGGGTTAGCGGAGTCTGCAACTCGAAGTGTTTGTAACCCGAGGTGTTTGTAACCTGAGGTACCACTGCACTTGGCTACAGGAGTCGTACAAGACACATCTAACCATATTAGGGACTGCACTCAAGATTTGCATAGGGTTTACTCCTTAGCCTTTTCTTCTCCTGAAGATGTCCCACAAGACAGAGTACGGAATTTTCCTCAGGGCTTACTCCCAAAGTCTTTCTTGCGAATGAGTATATTGACAAGGCAGTGGAAGTATAGGATCAGCTTTTCTTCTCCCAGGGCTACTTTCCCAGGTTGATAGGCCCCAGCAGCAACCACCTTCTTGACCGTTGGTCACACTACAGTGGTACTTCAGTTTTTGAACAGCTTAGTTCCCGAACTCGGAACCTGAACGCTGCAAACCTGGAAGTAGGTGTTCCGATTTTCGAACTTTGCCTCAGAAGCCGAACATGCTCCTGAGCTTCAGTTTTCCCTGTTGCGCAGTTGAGTCCCCCCCCATCATAATTAAGGCTTTCCCCCTCCCGTTTTTACCCTTAAGCAACAAATTTAAGTTGTCCCTCCTATCGTAATTAAAGCCTTCCATTTCTGATTGCAGTGTTCTGACGTGATATTTGGTGCTTTTGTTTTTGCTGCCTTTTCATTTTTGTGTCTGTGGCTTGTTTTTCATTTTATGATTGATTGATTGATTGACTGTGACATGGCGGAAATGGATAAAAGCCCTCCATCCAAACAATGACTATCATCAGTGCAGGTAAGGGGGAAAAAATTAATTTTTATCATCTACAATACCGTTTTATTAGGGACGCGGTTGGCACTGTGGTCTAAACCACAGAGCCTAGGGCTTGCAGATCAGAAGGTCGGCGGTTCGAATCCCCGCGACGGGGTGAACTCCCATTGCTCGGTCCCAGTTCCTGCCAACCTAGCAGTACGAAAGAATGTCAAAGTGCAAGTAGATAAATAGGTACCACTCCGGCAGGAAGGTAAACGGCGTTTCCGTGCGTTGCTCTGGTTCGCTAGAAGCGGCTTAGTCATGCTGGTCACATGACCCGGAAGCTGTACGCCGGCTCCCTCGGCCAATAAAGCGAGATGAGCGCCGCAACCCCACTATTGTCTGCGACTGGACCTAACAGTCAGGGGTCCCTTTACCTTTTTTACATTGATTATTGCTTTCATTTTATGGACCAATGGTCTTATTAGATAGTAAAATTCATGTTGAATTGCTGTTTTAGGGGTTGTTTTAAAAAGTCTGGAAGGGATTACTCCGTTTTGCATTACTTTCTATGGGAAAGTGCGCCTTGGTTTTGGAACGGATTAAGTTTGAGATCCAAGGTACCACTCTATTGATTCTGCCCACTCAATCTGTCAGGGCCTGTCTTCACATACAGGGGAAGTTCCTAACTCGCTGAGGGTTTGAGACCCAATGGCTACCCTCACCTGGTTTAGCAAACCAGACAAAGCCATTTTCTGTGGTGTGGCCGATGTCACATGCTGACCGCTTCTAGGAGCCACAGGTGAGAGCTGAGAGCAGCGTAGAGACCAAAGGTGGACAAATTACCCCAGGATGAGTACAACGTGTCTCCCACCAGAGGCAGTACTCCTCCCCTAACACCTCATACACCCCAATAACAGTGTTGGGGGCTATGGATTTGTGAAGTCCTTGAAAGTACACAGGAATACACTGAAGCTAAGAGGCAAATTTCCTGTTATAACAAAATAGTCCATGAGGAAATCCCTGCACAAAATATGTAGTTTAAAGTAAAAAATCTAAATGCTGACATAGGGTTACATATATATATAAAGAATACAATATACTGTACAGGCACCCCATGCAATCTTCTTATATCTTGGGCTGGAAAGTATGAAACACTGCTACGTGCACGTGTCATTAAGATCAATGAGGCAAACACTAGGGACTCATTCATAGTTGTTTAACGTGGATAGTAAGCATCTTGTACTTCCATTAATTATCTGTTGTCTATATGATGTTCTCCTAATCACTGCCTTCTCACACTTTCCCCTCCCCTAATCCAGATTTTTCTCATACCTTTTCCTTTTCAGCATATCCCTGGCATTTCTGAAACTGTGGTTTTATTATTGATATTTGTTATAAGCAACCCCGAGCCGAATTTGCACTGAAAGATGCCCTAAAATATTTTAAATAAATAGTAACCTCTAGTCTCACTTTACAAACAATTATCTCAGCTGTACAATACAGATGTGTAACTGCAATTTGCTCGCATTCTTTTTCTATCCGAGTCTCTTCTTGCATACCCTGTTCTTGTACATTTCAGATTGTATGCTTCTTGGAGAAGAACCTGTACAATTTTTGTTCACTGACTTCTGTAAACTCTTGAGCCATGTATAGTGATGTCAGGATAGTAACAATAGTAAAAAATGAAAAAGGAGCTGCAGAAGATTGAAAGTCACAAAAATAGAATGCTAAAAGAGCTATTGCAGAATGAATTATGTTCATTAAAATAACATGTGACCAAAGTATGTAAAAGCCACAACACATTTTAGAATAGGGGTGGCGGGTCCCAGCCCACAAACTGAATTAGTCTCACCTGGCCTCCTCTTGGGACTGCCATTTCAGTCAACACACACCTACCTGCCCTACACCTGGCATTACAGTGGTACCTCTGGTTACGTACTTAATTTGTTCCGGAGGTCCGTTCTTAACCTGAAACTGTTTTTAACCTGAAGCACCACATTAGCTAATGGGGCCTCCTCCTGCCGCCGCACAATTTCTGTTCTCATCCTGAAGCGAAGTTCTTAACCTGAGGTACTATTTCAGGGTTAGCGGAGTCTGTAACCTGAAGTGTATGTAACCTGAAGCATATGTAACCTGAGGTACAACTGTATATCAGCGTCATGCAGCAAAGTAAAAAACGCAGAGTCTTCACAGTACAGTGGTGCCCCACAAGACGAATGCCTCGCAAGATGGAAAACTCGCTAGACGAAAGAGTTTTCCGTTTTGGAGGTGCTTCGCAAAACGAATTTCCTATGGGCTTGCTTCGCAAGACGAAAATGTCTTGCGAGTTCTTGCGGTTTTCCCCCCCTTCCCCCCTTTTTCTAAGCCGCTAAGCCGCTTATCAGCTGATCCGATAAGCCGATAAAAGCGCTAATCCGTCAATGGGCTTGCTTCGCAAGACGAAAAAACCGCTAGACGAAGAGAATCACAGAACGGATTCTTTTCGTCTTGCAAGGCACCACTGTAAATAATAAAACTTTATGGAGGCAATCATACTTCTTTACAAACACATAATGGAGAAGAGCAAAGTAAAACAGATGAAGATTAGACTAGGCTAGAGAGCACACTGAGCCCATTGTATTTACCTTTCCTGGCTCTGAGTGTCTTCCTGTAATTCAGGGGTCAGCAAACTTTTTCAGCAGGGGGCCGGTCCATTGTCCCTCAAACTTTGTGCAGGTCCAGAATATATTTTTAGGGGGAAATGAATTCCTATGCCCCACAAATAACCCAGAGATGCATTTTAAATAAAAGGACACATTCTACTAATGTAAAAACACGCTGATTCCCAGACCGTCCACAGCCGGATTTAGAAGGTGATTGGGCCGGATCCTGGCCCCGGGCCTTAGTTTGCCTACCTGTGCTGTAATTGATACAATATTTGTACAAGGAATAAGTCATCTAGAGGATGAGTCAGAGTGAGTCAGCACTTTTCAGCATTTTCCAACACTTTCTACACTTTACTGCTTCTGCTCTTAAAGACCTTTGTCACATGACAATCAGGTGTGGGGTGATGAAAGAGGGCTTATGATCAGCTGATTGTTGGATCTCCAAAAGTCCCACCTGTTGGAATGAGAGTCACCCACCAACCTGTGCTTTACAATCTCCATACCTCACTCACAGGTCCTCCTTGAATTCCAGCAGAAATAAGCTATGGCTCTCTCCCTGCCTTTCTAGTCTGCAGCTTTTGTACCCAGTTTCTAGCTAATAGCACTCAAACTCAAACTCTGGCCTTTTGTCTTTCTAACAGACAGTTGAGGGAGGAAGGCCCACTTATTTGTCATCTAGCACAGAACCACTTGTTTTGCTCCCCTACTTACTCATACCAAAAGGCCATAACCAGGCAGATCTGGCTATTACAATAATTGAATCTACACTGGATCTAGGAATTAGAAGGGGGGCTCAGGTATACAACCTAGCAGCCCCCAAACTCATAACACGGTTAGGAACTTTTAGAACAAAAAATCCAAACTGGTATACAGTATTTGTGGTTTGGGAAGTGGAACAATGGAAAAAAGAGCTTTCACTCCTTACCATGCAATATAATAATTTTGCTATGGATGAAAAATTATCGGACAGGTCAAAAGCTGAATTACCTTTACAACAGACATAAAAGAGTGAAAAACATGTCACTGGAATAATTGTATATAGCTTTTAAAGTAAGAAAAAGGCATATTATGCTTGAAATTATGTAACGTATGATCCTGACAATATAGGAGGCTCATGGATTTTTTTTAAAAAAGAGATAAATATATAACATGCATAGACTATCCTCAAACACACTCATCACTATTAATGCAAGCCATCTCCCTCAAGCACACAACATACTTACTATGAGCCAAGGGTTAGTGACAAATGCTAGCTATATCTGTCATCCAGACAAAATATGCACACAAATAGCTTTTTTTCCCCAGCAAAAAATGCACCTTCTGTAGAAACTGAGAACTCCAGAGTAGGACAAGAAACTCTCCCTCCAAAAAACAAAAACAAAACAACAAAAAAAAACTACCAAGAAAAGCCTTAGCATGCTGTACCTTACTGAAGTACCAAGAAATAACAAATTGTTACTACCCTGTCATCTTTGTTGAGCAAAATGAGGACCGATGCTACAACTCTAATGCTTTACTTTTGAAGTGCTTATCATCAGCCCCAACATCTTCAGTAGAGGAACGAAATAGAGTAGACAGTTGCCTTTTGGACTATGCTGTTAAGCACAAATATCTGCTTCAGCAAGGATAATAAGGAGCCCAGCCCCTGAACGGGGATTTCTTGGCTCGCATCTATGCTAGCACAGGATGCAGTGTATAAACAATGGGAAGTTGCAGTCCATTATGGTTTCCCTTCCCAAAGGTGGCGTTTTACATCGGATCTCGGCGCCCCACGTTTAAAATCCCACAAGTTTCCTGCACAGCAGCATAAATCCCAGAGCTCTGTGGAGAGGCAGAGAGCCTGTGTCTTCATAGCACTTGCCTCCACAACCTCAAAATGACCACATCTCCCCCCCCCCCGCCACTATTGTTTGCTTTTCGCATGCCAGCTCCCGGGATACTGGATCCTTCGCATGCCTGCTTGTCTTCAAGTCTCTCGACGGCTGCCTCTGCATATTTACGCACCCGCGACGAAGCAGGCTCCCGACTTGGCTACCACAGCTCATGCAGCTACGGAACTCAACTTGAGGTAAGACTCGGCCCAGGAGCCCATTTTGTAAACCCCGGGACTCCTCTTTGAAACGTACGTGGAGAAGAATGCTTCCCCCCCTCCCCTCACTTCCCCACTTCTCCTGCCTCAGGAGTTGGGGGGAAAGGCATGACAAAGAGCGCTATTCCAACCTCAGCGCCACTTTTCGCCAACTGAGCCCTGCCTCGGTTTGTCTTTTCTTCCGCTATCAAGTGCTGAGAGGAATCGCGACAACCGCCCTCTCCCGCCCGCCTTGCTCTGAGGTAACTACGAGCTCTCCTCCTCCTCCTCCTCCTCCTCCTCGCCCCCAGTCGTGACCCGGCCGCCGCGCGGGCTTCCTTACCCGGGTTGCAGTGCAGCGGCGAGGGCGGCGTGGCGACAGGCGACGAGGGGGCCGGGGAAGGCTGAAGCAAAGGCGGCGGCGGAGGCAGCGGCGGGTCTTTGGGGCCGCCGGCTCCCGGCGAAGGCGCGGCGGGAGGCGGCAGCATGAGGTAGCGATGCGGCGGGGGTAGGCAGCGCACGCAGAACGAGTGGAGGCACGGCAGCAGCTTGGGCCGCCGGCTCTGGATGTTCTGGCCACACACCCCGCAAGTGTCCAACAGGTTGAGCCGCGACTCTCCGTCGGCCCGGTCCGCGGGGCCTTGCCGGCTTTCAGCCTCGTTTTCCCCACCCATGGCGACAGGACCGGCCGGGGTGGGCCCTGCTCCCGCCATAGGCTCGTCCATTGTTCGGCGGCGGCGGCGGCGACGGCCACTTCAGGCGCGAAACGCCTCTCTCCCAACGGCCGCTTCTGCTCTCACACACCCGCCCTCCGCCTTCTTACGAGCCGAGCGCCCGCCCCTCAACGGCCGCTGGGAGCAGCGACGTCGGTTGCTCCTTGACCGAACCCGGAGAGGAGGTCGCCAGCGCGCACAGCCGCGCGCGGGCAACGGCTACCGATGCCCCGCCCCCTTCACGCCCCCTCCAGTGACAGGACCGCCGCTTCACGCCACGCCCCCTCTATCGACCCCGTCTAAGCTCCGCCCCTTTCTCCTCGGGGCTCTCGCCGTAGCCGCCTCAGAGCGTCATTTTCCTCCTCAGGTGCCTGGCGACCGTTTGGATTCCAACTGCTATTACGTTTGTATAAACGGTGGGATTGGCAGGCTGTTGTGGGCTTGGTTGAATTCGGGGCGGGGGGGTTCATTTCGGGCCATGGGAGAGAAATAGCAGGCTGGCGGCTTAAAGAGGACGAAAGACGCCTAGAGGAGGAGGACGGGGACGGCTTGTGGTAGGTGGTTGTGGGTCAATTTGGTTTGCTCAGTGGCGTAGCGTGGGTTGTCAGCACCCGGGGCAAGGCAAGTAATTTGCGCCCCCTAACCCGTGGATTTGCGCCCCCTAACCCTAGCCCCCAGATGTTGCGCCCGGTGCGGCCGCCCCCCCTGCACCCCCCACGCTACGCCACTGGGTTTGCTCCTAGGAACCAGCGATGGGGCTGAGTAAAGTACTAGTGAAGTGAGACTGTTTCCACGACCCCCTCCGCCCTAGTGCTTTGCAAGCCCCTCAGAAAGAGCAGGTAAGCACCATCGAAGCAAATGGGCGGGTGGGGGCGGGAAGAGTGAAGGTATTAATTCTTTCCTTTCTGGAGGTACATCGCTGAGGGATACTGAGCTCCCTCCAAGGAGTTCTGCTGGGCAACTGGTGAAAGGGAGAGCCCTGGTGACCAACCTCCTCCCCAGGTCTGCAAACTGGCCAGGACTTCAATGCCAACTCCACCAGAGGTGACGCTTAAGAAAAACCAGGATCTTCTCTCCTCACACCCCACCCTTGAGAAGACTAAACCCAGGAATGGTCCAAGGGAAAACCGGAACATGTCCTGAACTGAGCTTCCTTGAATTAGAAGGAATATCTGCTGTGCTCTCCCAGAAATAAGATGGTGAGCAAAGTGGCTCCTGAACCAGGAGAGAGATGGGAGGAGATGCCAAAGACCGACCACCCTTGTTTTTCTCCAGAGGACAGCTTGCTTCCTCAAGAAAGAGCCGCTTTGCCAGCAGAGCTGATGGAACAAGCTGGGCTTCTCATCTTCCGCTGAGACATGCTACTGGGAAAAGTGCACAATTCGTAGGAAGTTAGTTGGAATAGTAGGGATGAGTGTTTGTTTGGCTGTACCACGATCGAGTGGTTGGTGACCACTCCTATAATGTTTTGCTTTCTGTTTACATGGGTATGGAGGAGTATTACTTGCTGTGTGAGTTGATCGCTTGAACTGTCTGCCCAAAGGCCAAGAAGCAGCAGAGAAAGCAAGAGGCTTCCTTATTCAGAAGTAATAAAAACACATACAGGAATGTAGCCGTTTGGACCAGACAGACAGACTAACATATGTTCTAACCGGGTTAAGGAGAATACCACATTTATCTGAGAAACAAGTGAAACTTCTGTTGCTATGCAGGCCTGCTCTGAAAGAGACTGTATCCACTACCCAATATAACTTTGCAGTGGAAAGATGGACAGTTGCTGGGACAAACTCCTGGCATTGCAGGGGTGTGCTGGTCTAGCAAAAACACTGTAGCAGACCTGTGTTTAAAGCACTGCCATGGAGCTGTATATAATCCTATTTTAAAAAACCTACTACATTACTGGTACCAGTCTGAATATGTAACTGGAGCTTAACAGACCAAAACTTTCCAAGTCCATAAGTTCATGTCTCTGAGGGCAGTAACACTGCCATTAACAAATTGCAAAAAGCTAGTTTCACAACAAACAATTTGGTGGAAAGAATCTTGAAGTGAAGGGGTAGCAAGTAAAATCCACTGCTCAGAATCCTGTTTTTATCTTGAACAAGCTATTTCTAAATAAAAGCATGTATAACCACAACTCACATGAAATGCCTAATTTCCCTTTAGGTCAGGTCACCCCAAAAAAGGAACAAATCTCTTTGATGCTGAAATACCTGAAAATTTTGTTCTCTTTGGAGTAGTAAAAGATAAAAGTTGAAATAAATGGAAACTGGTCATCTTGCTGATCATAGGAAACCTGAATTAAGCAAGGAGGAGATATTCATTTACCAATGTGCCTCTGCATTTTGACAAAGACTTTTACTAGAATACTAAATGGGGAAAGTCATAGTGGTCCATTAATTAGGTGTGACAGGGCAGGGGGAGAAATTGTCTCATTTATTTTGTTCGTTTATGAATCACCTCACATGAAACACCTTAAAGCTATTAACAATAAAGACATCAGTAATAACCATTTCAAATGCAATACAGATACACTGGAGTAAGAATCTCTGCTTCAAATGCTTGTTGAAAAAAGGTTATATGGAGGAAATAATTGGGGGGGCATACAGCCTTTGCTCAGCTACTTGAAACTGACTAAGTTCATGTCAATTTCATTTTTAATAGTTTTTTATTTTATAAATACAACAAAAAGGAATTCCCATTATCCCTGACCACTGGTCCTGTTAGCTAGGGATCATGGGAGTTGTAGTCCCAAAACATCTGGAGGGCCAAGTTTGTATGCCTGTTTAGAACTTCTTGTAGTTGTTTAGTCGTGTCTGACTCTTCGTGACCCCATGGACCAGAGCATGCCAGGCTCTCCTGTCTTCTGCCGCCTCCTGCAGTTTGATCAAACTCATGCTGGTAGCTTCGAGAACACTGTCCAACCATCTCGTCCTCTGTCGTCCCCTTCTCCTTGTGCCCTCAAACTTTCCCAACATCAGGGCCTTTTCCAGGGAGTCTTTTCATGAGGTGGCCAAAGTATTGGAGCCTCAGCTTCACAATCTGTCCTTCCAGTGAGCACTCGGGGCTGATTTCCTTAAGAATGGATAGGTTTGATCTTCTTGCAGTCCATGGGACTCTCAAGAGTCTCCTCCAGCACTATAATTCAAAAGCATCAATTCTTCGGTGATCAGCCTTCTTTATGCTCTCACTTCCATTCATCACTACTGGGAAAACCATAGCTTTAACTATACAGACCTTTGTTGGCAAGGTGATGCCAACTTCTAGACTAGTATAAATGTGAAAACAGAAATAATGGAAAGTTTTATTGTTTATCTGGATGTTAAATACTAATTAATGTATTAGTTAAATACTAATTAATGTATTGACCAAAGGCTGTTGACTTTTCAGCTTAACCTGTACTCAAATATGAATGACCTGTGTTCCCAAATATGAACACTGTGCTTTGTGTGTAATTATAGTTGGCAAGAACTAATGTTGGCATGAATTCATATCAAAAGTTGAATAGTTTGGTATAGTTCTGCTTATTGCTGAGACATCATATGTCAGGGTGGTTTTTTTAATGGGTGTAGAACATACAGTTTCTGAGTAGTTAGCTAGATTTTGTCTTTGTTATGGCAGATGTGCACCTGTTTGTGAATTAACTCTGCTGAGTCTGTAAAGAGCCAAGGTCACAGATCTGAGATATATCTGGACCTCTAAGCTGGAGTTCTTCATTTGTCTTTCATCGCTCTTCAGTTATGAAGTTTTTCACCATCACAGGGGATCCAGTGATGCTGTAACTATGTTCTTAATTTACTGAGGTTCAACAGCTTATTACTGATGAGCTTTGCTGCCTGCATGTGTTTCTGTTTGGACACAGCACTGAATTTCTTCTCCTACTGCACATGTGTGGGCACTCTGCTGCTTATTTTTCATGTGCATGCACTGGAAGTGCTTACCCAGGCATGGAGCCAGGTTGGTGACTGGATTTTGCACCAGCCCTGGCATGGTAGCAAAAGGTAAATAACACTTAATATAGCAATAAAAGACATTAAGAATGTTAGTAAGGTAATTCAATGCATACAGGAATACATATATTCATATTTGGAAAGTATTAGTTAGCTTGAACATGGTTATAGCATAAAGCTGCATAGATCCAAGATCTATGTTGGATTAGGTTAACGATTAACCATTGTGTGATCTGCTTTTGTTTGTTGTTACTGACCAAAGGTTAGTTTATTGTACTAGTATGACTTGTAGGATGTTCCGATATGGAGATGTTGTCATGGCTGATGTGGAATGGACAACATGGAACTAGTTATGTACTTAGCATGATATAAGCTGTATGTAAAAGAGTATAAAAGGCTCCGTGAAACCTGTGATCAGTACAGTACTTATAGGACTGTCCTTTACTGCAATAAAGTTAATAAAGGGTATTGTCTTGCTGGAATCCTTGGTTGCATTTCTTATTGAATTTCCTACCAGAAATGAACTGGACAGGGTTAATTTAACACAAGCAATTGTGGTCCACTATGCATCACACTAACTTGAAACCCACTGGGTGACCTTGGGTCAGTCTAGCCCTGTCAAACAAAGGAATCATTGCCAGACCTGTCCTACAACACTCCAGGCTTATAATATTGGCAAATAATGTTCTAGCACCCAGCATAATCACTCCTGCAGTAAACACCCCCTGTGACGAAAAAGTTGGTTTTGCTGGACCAGTTGGATCAAAATGTTTGTTTTTTCCTTGTTTTCCTTACCATCAAATGGTTAATGAATGGCAGCCTCTGATTGGCTGTGGTTCCAGGAGGGAGAGTTTAAAAGGAGGGGATTTGAGAGAGGAGGGAGAGGGTTGGTTGAAGTGGGTTGGAATAGAGGTTGGAGAGGTCAAGAGATAGGTAGGGAGACAAGTTAGGAGACAGGTTGAGGTAGAAGTGTAGCCTTATTGGACCCTACCAATTGGTAGGGTGTGCGTTGCTCCCGGACGGGAGGAAGGAAGTCAAATGACACCGAGGGTTGGTTCAGAGAAAGAGTTTATTCTGCTCTCCGGATAGCAGAAAGCACTTGCGTGGTCAGCTCACAGCAAGTCCAAAGATATGAGAAATTTCATGCAGTATATATATCTTCCAGGCACCCTCTCCCTGCTTCCCCAGGAATTCAAGCACGTCAGCTTATACACGTAAGTTGACATCCATGACCATAAACAGTTATTCCTGTTCCGGCACTCTTGACCATAAAAGGTTGTTCCTGTTCCTATACTCTTATCTTGGGGTAGGAGGTCACCAACTCCTGGCACCGTTCCCGGATCTCTTGTCAGACTTGACAAGGTCTGTGCGTCTTTTGTGGTCAGGATGTAAGATAAGACCCAGATGCGTCATCCCTGCTCTACTGGAACTGGCAAGGTCACTCATTGCCGTCATGGACTGATAAGGGAGAGAGCTTTGAGCACTTGTTTATACAGCTGGGTTTTTGCTCAAGAGCTCAAGTTAGAGCATTTTAGAAATGCTCCCTTGGAGGAGGAAAAATTGTGATTTTGGGTCAGTTTCAAACTGACTGCACAGAAACCCATTCCTTCAGAAGGAGTGAAAGCAAGAAAGAGTTGGTTCTGGAAAACAACACAACTTCCACTCAGAGTGTATTGTGAAGGACAGAGTGTGGTGTCCTGTTGGAGGAACAGACCTGAATTTTACTGGGAGGCAGAGGTTGAGCCAGGAGAAGTAGGAGCTGGAAAGAAACAGCCTACTTGGGACTCAAATCTAGTCTGGAGGGGAGAGATTTTTCTAAAGAAAAGTGATATACTGTATAGTCAGAATCGCAAAGTGATTTCATGCTCTTTATTCAGCTCATAGTGGTGAGGAGGAATGAATGAATGTCCCCTCAAAGTATCTGCTTTATATACATTATTTACACAATGGGCTGCACATGATTGGCTAATTCTGGAATTCTACTGTAATCCAATCAGGTTGTGGATTCACTTATATCTGGAGCATGATTGGGTGGTTCCTGCCAACCAATCATACTGCTGCATTGTTCTAGGACCAATCAGACTGCTTCAGTTTGGATCCTATTCAACTCAGTAGATAACAAAAAGAAACTCCCAAACCCAGGGAAGGGAGGGGCTGTTGAGAATCCTTGGGTCTACTGCACCTCAGCAGCTGGATTGTTGAAGGGGGTGGATAACTGAAAGAAAGTATCAGTATAAAGGATATATCAGTATAAAGGAACCAAACGGATAAGGCAAAAACAACTGAGGACAGCATTAAAGTGAAATTGCACTGTATCACTGAAGCATCACTGTATCACTGAAGTAGCCTAAATTTAATCCATTTGTGTTAAATACTATCATGCCTTAAATAAATCTTTGTTTATTTAAAGAAACCCTGTCTGAGACTCCAACTTACTAGAATTCCCTTCACAAAAGTCCCCTTCGGGTAAAGGGTTGTTCAGTGAGGTGGGGGCAATTTAAGTGGGAGCGGGACCGAGGCATGAGAGGAAAAAGTGCCGTCGTCGCGCACGCGCCCCCATATGTTTTTCCTTCTCTATACCATAGCATTACATGTAAATGAGCATATTGTCTAGTTAATATTTTCCTATCCCACCTTTCTTCCCTCACAGAACTCAATCCACTATACATGGATATTCCTGGAGGCACTGATCTACCTTGTCTTCAGAGAAGTCACTTTATCATATGCCTTCATATCATGCCTTGGGATTGTGTAAAAAGTGAAGACCTTCTTCCACAAGTCCCTCTTCTCCCCTATGCATAGTGGATGTAGCTTTTCCATTACAAAAGAAATCTGGAGCATGCATGATGGAATATCTTGATTTCATGGTGCTTGGCCTGCCCTTTATAATGAAGAAGTAAGCAGACAGCAAAATTGAAAGATGTGGCCTTGAATTCCTCATTCCTTTCAGTTCCTCAAAGTTTAAAGTCTTTCCGTTTGAGGAACTGAAAAATGGGCCTAGCACATGGGTAGGCAAACTAAGGCCCAGGGGCTGGATCCGGCTGAGTCACCTTCTAAATCTGGCCTGCACATGGTCCGGGAATCAGCGTGTTTTTACATGAGTAGAATGTGTCCTTTTATTTAAAATGCATCTCTGGGTTATTTGTGGGACATAGGAATTTGTTCATTTTTTTCTTCTTCAAAATAGAGTCCGGCCCCCCACAAGGTCTGAGGGACAGTGAACCGGCCCCCTGCTGAAGAAGTTTGCTGACCCCTGGCTTAGCACCATGAAATCAAACCTGGAGTCATTCAATGCAATCTCTTTGCTGCATAGGAAAAACAAGCATATTTGCATTTAGACAAACAGTGACTGCACCTATTTACACGAGCTGGACAGATTTGCAGAAGATATGCACAAGGTTTCAGGAAATATGGTCAAATTAGCTGCAGGATGAAGATCTCACACACCTTCATAATCACAGTTGGTTACAGGAAACAATTTCTCTGCAGCTTGTTTCAAAACTGGCCCCCCCAACCAGTTGCTTATGAAATCTCTTGCAATAGCTTGTGAATTAAAAGTTAAAAGGTTTGAGCAAGTGGTGTTTGTAGCTATTGTGATGTTCTGTAGTTTCTCTTGAAGGAAGCCATTTTGAACCAGAGAAGAGGGGAAAGAACACTGTGAAACTATGAAAGGCTTGTCAGGGCAGAACTAAACAATGCAGTTGCAGTACATCAGCCTTCTCCAACCTGATTCCCTCCAGCTGTTTTAGACTACATCTCCCATCACAGTTGGGACAGATGAGAGTTGTAGGTCAAAGTAGCTGGAGAGTACCTGCTTGACAAAGGCTACAGAGAATGAAAGCAGTAGTTCCACAACTCCCTCTCCTGCCCCCTGGAACATCTACCAAAACAAAATGCATTATGTGATACCACCATGCTGAGATTATTCTCACACCTGCTCCACCTCACTGGCAAGCATTCAGTGTGATAATATCAGAGCTTGGAAAGCTTATCTTAAAAAGGAATCACAAAACAGAGAAACCAGTAGGAGAACACTTCAATCTCCCAGGACATTCTATACAAGATCTCAAAGTAGCTGTTTTACTACAAAGGAATTTCAGAAATAGACTGGAAAGAGAAGCTGCTGAATTGCAACTCATTACCAAACTCAACAACCATGGAGAGACCTGGTTTGAACAAAGACATTGGATTCTTATCTCATTATACATGACTAAGCCATTTCTCACCTTCTCACCCCTTGCCTTTTCCTGTAAGACCTATTACAGTCGTTAAGAGTCGTCAACAGGCTCATCTCAGCTACCTGCCAATCTCCCATTCCCACCACCCTTCTGAGTAATACCCCTCCCCACCTTCTCACTATATAGAAGGATCTGGCAACTTCTGTTTCAGTGTATCTGAAGAAGTGTGCATGCACACGAAAGCTCATACCAAGAACTAACTTAGTTGGTCTTTAAGGTGCTACTGGAAGGAATTTTTTTATCTTAAAAAGGAACTACTTATAGTTCAAGTGCAACACACCCCAAAAGTTTGTGTTTTCACATTCTAGTTCATGTTTGTCCCTTTACAAAATGAACAGTTTGTGTTCAAATCACAGTTCAATTTAAGTTCCTCCAAATGTGCCTCAACTATTTTTTTCCAGCACCCAGAATGTTACAAGCAGCTGGCTGAAGGGTAAAATATATTTTAAAAGAGTAGAATGTGAATTGATTTTTCAACAATTACAGTCTTTAAGCTTAAAGACCCAAAAAATCTTTTTTTTTTTTTTATAATAATTTTTATTACATTTTTTCCAAATTACATAGAGAACAAAAAAAAAGACAGAGCTAAAGACGAAAAGAAAGAAAAAAACAGAAAATCTCAACCATTTCGACAACTTATTTCAAATTTCCTTTGGACTTCCCCACATCTCCCACATGAGTGCATTCTTGATAATGAAATTTGCCAGCAAATTATACCCTTATTTCATGTGTTTCTTTACATTTTCAGTTGCAATTTAAGTTTAAATCTCTTATTCTCCAATTACTCTAAAAATATAACATAATATCCTTTTTACCCGTTTAAACTTTGATTCTTTCATGAATATTGTCAGTTTCATAGATAATAAAATTTCATTGCTGGGGCTAACGTTCCCAATCATACGACGTCTTATGTTTCATACAACTTATAATACTTCTGCAAATAGTCTTTAAATTTTTTCCATTCCTCCTCCATTGCCTCTTCTCCCATGTCTCGGATCCTTGCAGTCATCTCGGCCAGTTCCATGTAGTTCATCAATTGCGTCTGCCAGTCCTCCAGTGTGGGCAAATCTTGGGTCTTCCAGTGCTTAGCAATAAGGATTCTTGCTGCTGTTGTAGCATACATAAAAAAAGTTCTATCCTTTTTTAACACCTTCTGGCCGACAATGCCCAGAAGGAAGGCCTCTGGTTTCTTGGGGAAGGTGTACTTAAACACCTTTTTTAACTCGTTATAAATCATTTCCCAAAAGGCCTTCAATCTTGGACAAGTCCACCAGAGGTGAAAGAATGTCCCTTCAGCCTCCTTACATTTCCAACATTTATTGTCAGACAAATGGTATATCTTAGCAAGTTTGACTGGGGTCATGTACCACCGGTATACCATTTTCATAATGTTTTCTTTCAAGGCACTACATGCCGTAAATTTCATACCGGTGGTCCATAACCTTTCCCAGTCTTCGGACATAATATTGTAACCAATGTCTTGAGCCCATTTTATCATGGCTGACTTAACTGTCTCATCCTGAGTGTTCCATTTAAGCAGCAAGTTGTACATTCTCGATAATACCTTGGTCTTTGGTTCTAACAACTCTGTCTCAAGTTTCGATTTTTCCACCAAGACCCAAAAAATCTTAAGAGTATGGAAGTTAAAACCATATGAGGAAGTCAAGGAATATGTTAATGATTGGTTGCATTACTATCAGATTAATGAAATGTTTAAAAAAGAGTTAAAAGAGAGAGGCTTTTCGGAAAAAGAGTCAAAGTTTCAAAAAGAAATAGCGAGTAATGAAATTAAAAACCTGTCAAAAATGTATGAATTGTTGCTAGAATGGCATACTAAAGATGAAGAGGTAAAATCAGTAATGATTCAATGGGCCAGGGATTTTGGGTATAATATACAATTTGATGAGTGGAATAAATTATGGAATGAAATTAAAAAATTTACAGCCTGTACTGCACTGAAATAAAATGTGATGAAGATGGTTTATAGATGGTATATCACTCCAGTAAAACTAGCAAAAATGTATAAAGTAAGTAATAAATGCTGGAAATGTAAAGAAAAAGAAGGAATATTTTACCATATGTGGTGGGAGTGTAATAAGGTTAAAGTATTCTGGGAACAGATATATAATGAGTTGAAAAAGATGTTGAAATATACATTTGTTAAAAAACCAGAAGCTTTTTTGTTAGGAATGGTTGGAAATGAAATAAATAGAAAAGATCAGAAATTATTTCTATGTGCAGTGACGGCAGCAAGGATACTACTGGCCCAAAAATGGAAACAGGAGGAACTACCATCTATAGAAGAGTGGAGAATGAAATTAACAGACTATGCAGAACTAGATAAATTAACAGGGAAAGTCTGAAACCAACAAGATCACAAGTTCACTGAGGACTGGAGTAAATTTGTGGATTATATGAAAAGCATATGTGATGAACAAATAATGTTTGTGGGTTTACAGGAAGCTTTGTGAAGAAATATGTATAGAAACATTGTAAAAAAGGGAAGAGGGGGAGTAGGTGGATATTAAGATAAAAGACAATGACAAATTTTGAACTTGCAGTATAAAGACGAGAACATGGAAGATTCACGGATGAACTGATGCAAGTCAAAAATATGTATTTGTGATTGTATTGAAAATGTATGACTAAAAATTCTTTTTTATTGGAAATTAATAAAAAAATAATTGGGAAAAATCTTAAGAGTAGAAAACGCATGTAAGAGAATGTACAGTTGGGCAGAAGTTCTGCTAGTGGGATGCCTACTGATAGCCAACTGTGTAAAGCCTTAAAATTTGGTATTTTAAGGGTGGTGGGCAGGAAAAGGAGCAGAGCTTACCTCATGCGTGTGGTGGAGTCTCCTTCTTTGGAGGTCTTTAAGCAGAGGCTTGACAACCATATGTCAGGAGTGCTCTGATGGTGTTTCCTGCTTGGCAGGGGGTTGGACTCGATGGCCTTTGTGGTCTATTCCAACTCTATGATTCTATGCTCTCACTTGATGGATCTAGGCCCAATGAGTTTTGCCCCATTTCCCAAGTGGCATGAGCACCAAGGCTGCAAATGTGATGGTAGCTCCACCACTCCATTAAGCCCTTCTGCTGCTCGGCCAGGATTTAGATTGCAGCGTAAGCCTATAATTTCAGCATGCAGGAGCATGTGAGTCTGAGGAACATGTGATTATTGCAGCCTACTAAGAAAAATGATACTAAATCAAATGTGACAAGTGCGTTTGTAGACTGAAGACACAGCTTCTGCTAATGTTTGCCCTGTTGAAATTAATGCTGTGTGCACTGACTAAGTGCTTGAGAATCAAAACTGATACCTTAGGCTAACTGTTCATATCATGGCTTTCAGAATAGATCTCACAAGAAAAATACTACTCACCAATAACATTATTTAAAAATAACCATTTGAAGCAGATGTAGAAAATTTGGAGACTCTGTCATGTCTAAAGATAATATTTTTGCAAAATATATTCCTATTTAGGCAATTTGTCAGTTGTTTCATCTAGAGAAGGTTCTCACTGCAGAGAAAATGTGTCAGGATTTCAGTGTTGTGATTTATGATTCTGTCATAATGCCAGGTTTTCCCTCATGTATCTTTGATATTACAAAGCTGGAGCCATTGTGTTCTTCTCATATTGACTAATAAAAATAAAGCCAAGATAACATCTCAGACATGTTTAGGTTGCTGATTTTCCCACTTGATACCTTTTTGGTAAGAGCTTATAGAACTGAATTAGAACTGAATCTTGCAATGAGTGATTTTCATCCTCAAAATTCACATGAAATAAATCTGCTACAATTGATTGTTCATTTTCTTAAAAACAAAAACTTAATCTACACCTTTTCGTTTCGCTTCCCTATTATTGTTGTTGCTGCTGCTGCTGCAGTAGCAGTTTAATAAAATTGACTTTTAAAATCTGCAAATGATTATTAATTTATTATTACAAATGCATTGCACTGAATCCTGCTTAAATAATTTTTAAATGAATAAAACTCATATAATTAATCAGTCTCTTCCCACATATCAAATAAATGTGCATATGGGTAAAATCCTGTATGCAGATGACACCCAAGCCTTCTCTCACTTCCATCAGGCACCGGTGAGGCAGTGTACATCCTGAATTGGAGAAAGGCTGAAAAAACAGACTCAAAATGCAAATATGCAAATATAGAGTGTTGGTGAGTGTTTCCTCACCCAGGTAAATGGTATTCAACTTGTTCTAGAAAAGATTGTGCTCCATCTAAAGCAGGAATCGGCAACCTGTGCTGCTTCAGAAGTTGCTGGACTATAACTCCCATTATCTCTGACTATTGGCCATGTTGGCTGGCACTGATGGGAGCCTGGAATCCAGCAACATCTGGAAGGCCACACATTGCCTAACATTATCATTAAAATCTTAAGTAGCTTCTGTGGCTCCAATTGCCTTTTATCAGCTGCAGCTGATACACCAGCTGTGATCATCTCTGAATGAAGATAGCTTAGCCACAGTTATCCATGCTGTGGTGACCTCACATCATGCATTGCAAGTAGGGCTCCCTTTTAAAAGTGTCTTGATGAAACTGCAGGTCTATTAACTAGATCTGGGTGTTTTGATTATATTTTGCCAATACTTTGCCAGCCGTACTGGTTCCTGGTAGTTTCCCAATTTAAAGTGCTACTTTAAACCTATCAATCCCTAAACAGCTTGGGAACAAATCACCCGAAATATTGCCTCCTTTCACAGATGCCTACCTGAACCATGGGATCTTTATCCTTTTCAGGGGCCCTGGGCTGTGCGCTCGTTCCAAGTCAGGTGAAGCAACTGGCTACTGAGGAGACAGCCTTTTAAGTGGTAGTACCTCCCTAGAGAAGCTTGCCTGGTACGCTATGGCAATTTCAGCTCCAGGTAGACACCTTTCACTGAAGCTGTTGTGGTTTACTGTTAGTTTCAATCTGAGCTATAAACTCTATACTTATCTCTACTATATGGAACAATTTTAATATTGTCTTGCTTTGTATGTCCCAAGAGTATTTTTTAGATGATCAGCGAACAAATGTCATAAATAAATGAAACAGTATTTCTCAAGCAAAAAAAATTCTTTTTCGATTGTGCACATGCATGAATATATTTAATTAAATATACATATAATTTCTATATAATACTTCCATGCTCATTCAGAAAATTCTTAGAAGTACAGATGCATCAATGTACATATTAGTTTTAGTATTCAAAATATTTATAAACTGCCTTTTCGAGCCAGCTTGAGCAGCCTAATATAATATAATATAATATAACATAATATAAAAAATATATAATATGCCCGTTGTTGTTTTTTAAAGTTCTAGTACTAACCATGAAGTAGTTACAGTAACTGCCACACTTTTAACATTGGGCGGCGGGGGGGGGGAGGTGCTGGTACTGCAATACCTTTGAGAACCGCCAGGAAAAAGCACTGAATAAAATCAGAAAATACCACAATTAATAAATAGCAATAACGATAACATTAGAACACTCAGCATGGTATAACAAAAAAAGTTAAAAGTCAAATGGCATATGAAGTGTTCCTGCCAGCAAGGGTTGCCAAATTGTAGGATGCCCCACTCCTCCAGCAAATAGGAGCTCCCAAGCCTTCATTGCCAAAAGTAGTGCAGAGGCAGGAGAAATTTGGCAAGTGATTGAGTTTTCAAACCCATCAATATTTTCCTGCACTGCTCTTGGGACACTTTCACTAGTTTGCGGGTATGGGATTCAATTGCTTTCCAAACAAACAAAAGCCCCTTTTTGCAGTAAAATGTAATAACGGAGAGTGTACTGGAAAGTGCAGAATAACCTCCCTGCTAACAAAATTGAATGGCTGTTAAATAAATAGCTTCCACTGTATAACTTCCTCGCAAACTGTGTAAACAATTCAGGATGGTTGCTCGGCCAACAGGTAGACTGGAAGCAACCTCACTGTCACTGAAGATGGTGGGGTGATTCTCTTCAGCCAACAGATCATCAAGTATAACATCACCTGGATAGAAAAGAAGTGATAGTTATACCAGCTTTCTTTGATTTCGGTGAAGATCACCGTAGATGTAAATTTTAAAAAGCATTCAAGGAACTTCAGTAATAGTTGCAAGGTAGATATAAGAAATTAGATTTATTAAAAATAAGTTTAATTATGATAAAGGTGTGTATTGGCAATGAGTAATATGAATTTGAAATATGTAATAGACGGGAGGTTGGGTCTTTAGTGTTAAGACCAATAGATGTTTTATTGTTTGCTAAGAAAAGTATGTGTCTATGGTTATTCTTGTGTGTAATTTGGTATTTGTGTTGTTGTTGTTTTGGTTTTTTTCTTGTTGTATCAATGAAAAACTTTATTTTTAAAAAAAAATTAAAAAGCTATGGTTGGAGTTGTGGTGTGCTTCAGTTATAAATAACCTTGTTACTGGAATCAATTAAAAAGGCAAAGTAGTCTGATCAGGAGCTAATTCCTACCCCTCCAGGTGGTTTCTTTTTTGGGGGGGCTTCACGAATTCGGGGGGGGGGTAAGGCTGTGCTTTTTAAAACCTTATTGTGTGGCTTGGCAAAGAGCCAGCCAGAAAGAACACTAATTGCAGACTTGGTTATGCAAGTATGAACAATGTTTAACTATTCTGAAAGATCAGAAACTAAATTATTCAATGAGATTGTGGTCATTCCCAATGGAGATGTGAAGATTCCTATCAACAGTTGAGATTACTGCCAAACATAGCTCTTTGTTCTGCCTTTGTACATGTATAACAAAACCAGGGTATCCAGAAATCTGGCAGAAATACCTTTCTTGAAAGAAGATTTTCAATGCTTCTGGCACCTGTCTCCTCGGAATGTATTGCTGCTGGAAGATCTCCCTATTCACTACTTTTGCCTAGAAAGGCAAAAACAAGGAAGCAATCGTGCTGCATAGTGATGATGACCTTTGAAAAGGGATTGGAACAAGCTCTCTCCCCAGCCCTCATTCTTGTAATGACACGTGTACAGCTTCTTAATAAAATGCTTTCATCTTCTAGGAATAGAGAGAATGGTATCAATCCAGTTTGTATCTCTTGCACATGAGTAGACTGGTAAGCTCATCCCGTTGAATGTCTATAAGGAGGGGGTTGGTTCACTCCACAACTTGGAGTGAAACCTTCCCAGTCCACATTCAACAGATCATGCTCAGACCGGAACACAGGCATGTGTATTAGATCTCAAGTCTATGAACTCTTTCCAAGTACTGTTTGTCCCCATTTACTTTTTTTAAAAATGAGATCAAGGGCTTTCTGGTTCGTTTAAAAAAACAAAAAAACCTAGCTTCTTGAAGCACCTAGAAAGTGTGGTGCTTTCTGCACCTATCAACAAGTTTTCATTAATCAGTTCCTGGAAGCAGTGGTATTTTATGAAGAACGATGTTCTGAAAGGTTCACAGGCGTCCAGTCTGATCTGCGTGGTTGTGTTCCAACCCTGGATGTGGGCAGAGGAGTGAATCAGAATTCTCTCTCCCTATTGTCTTCACCTCTCTTCCCATCCTTGGGTGGGCTTTGTATGAATTCTTACACCCCTGCTACACATCCCCTCAATAATGCTGGAAACTGGTAGGCCCCTCACAAAACTACAATTCCCAGCACCCTTAAAAATCTATGGTTCCCAGGATTCTTTGGGGAGTGCCTTTAAATGTATGGTCTGTATGTGTTCTCAAAGTGCAGTAGTAGCCATTGTGAATCTGCCACCAAAAGGAAATCTGTTGCTGCTTGTAAACCATCCCACCCCCCAAAACCTACATAAATCCCCCCTTAAGTAAGTCCCCATCATTCACCCCAGGCTGAAAAATTCCAGTTGAAAGTTCTCTTCAGATAACTTTTTGCTCAGCAGTAAATGGTGCAATCTTGCATGAGCGGCAGTTCCATATGCATGTCAGAGTGCACACAAGACTCTGGCTCCAGGCATTGTTATTTAAATAAGAAAATCCATTATATTCACCAGCAACAGCCAATTTACTTAAAATTATTCCTCCTTCTTGCCATCATTCACACGCCTTGGCTATAAATTAACTGGTTTGTTTACAGATTAATGTTAAAAGAGTATAAATTGCCATACCTTGAAGAAGATATTTTGAAGATACCCAGGTCTTTCTTGCTTAAGTAATGCACACAATTTATTCTTTGGAAAATTCATCTTAAGCACATTGCCTGCATTTTGCATTCATTGCCCATATTGCAATGCCATCAGCCACAACAGTTTTTGCAGAGGATCAGCTCTGATTAACTGAAGTTCAATGGGCAATCCATATTTCTAATCTGTGATGAGTGCATTGACTCATTCATCATACTAATTAATTAATTCATGCTTTCAGGCATAAATGAACAGGCAGTTTGCAGCTAGGGACTGATGGTACAGTGTTGCAAATAGTAGTTACCTGGGAAGTGGTTTGGATGTCTTCTGTTCTGCCCTAATTGCAAGCCGCTGCTAATTTTGGCTCCTGAGAAAGACTATCTTATAAGATGGACAAGATGGATCTCTCATCGCCCCCCATCCTGCCATCTAACTGACCTTTCCCAGTCCAGAATAAGTACCTAGGGTGGCACAGCCATGTTCAGGGAAAGGGGGTTGATCATGCCAATGGCTGGGTTGAGGTGTCCACAACATGGAAGAAGGAATGGGTTTAGATTGAAGGAATGGGTTTCTGTGCAGTCAGTTTGAAACTGACCCCAACCCCCATTTTCCTCCTCCAAGGGAGCATTTCTAAAATGCATTAACTTGAGCTTTTCAAGCTCAGGAAGCTTGAGCTTGAATCAATGTATAAACAGAAAACCCAGCTGTATAAACAAAGCGCTCTCCTTTATCAGTCTGTGACGGCAATGTATGGCCTTGACTGTTCCAGTAGAGCAGGGATGGCGCGTCTGGGTCTTATCTTACATCCTGACCACAAAGACCACACTCTGATGCACAGACCTAGTCCGGGAACAGTGCCAGGAGAGTTGGTGACCTTCTTACCCCAAGATAAGAGTGCCGGAACAGGAATACCCTTATATGGTCAAGAGTACAGGAAGTGGAACACCCTTTTATGGTTAAAAGTACCGGAGCAGGAACATCTGTGATGTCAACCTGCGTGTATAAGCTGACGTGGCTGGATTCCTGGGGAAGGGGGGAGAGGGTGCATGGAGGATATATACGCTGCATGAAATTTCTCATTTCTTTGGACTTGCTGTGAGCTGACCACGGAAGTGCCTTCTGCTATACGGAGAGCAGAATAAACTCTTTCTCTGAACCAACCCTCGGTGTCATTTGACCTCCTTCCTCCCGTCCAGGAGCAACGCTCACCCTACCAATTGGTAAAGTCCAATAAGGCTACAAGATCAGGGGTAGGGAACCTTAGGTCCAGGAGCCAAATGTGGCCCTCTAGGAATTTGTCTCACACTTGGACCTCTCCCAAAGCTACACACCTCTTCTCCTGCCCAGACACTTCACTGGCCCTGCTGCACATCCAAGCACCTGACTGGATTGTATCCTTGAACTCTGATGATAACTCATTGCTCAAGATCAGGGTTTCCCAAACTTGGGTCTGCAGCTGATTTTGGACCACACTTCCCATCATCCCTAGAGAGCCAGTGTGGTGTAGTGGTTAAGAGCGATAGACTCGTAATCTGGTGAACCGGGTTCGTGTCTCCGCTCCTCCACATGCAACTGCTGGGTGACCTTGGGCTAGTCAACCTTCTCTGAAGTCTGTCAGCCACACTCACCTCACAGAGTGTTTGTTGTGGGGGAGGAAGAGAAAAGGAGATTGTTAGCCGCTTTGAGACTCCTTACGGTAGTGATAAAGCGGGATATCAAATCCAAACTCTTTTTCTTCTTCTCTTAACAGGACCAGTGGTCAGGGATGATGGGAATTGTAGTCCAAACACAGCTGGAGACCCAAGTTAGGGAAACCCTGGTCAAGATAGTGGGCAGAGAGGGTGTGTGTGTGTGTGTGTGTGGAAACTAGCTTGCAATACAAAGGTAAAATTTTGTCTGTTGCTCCACCCATTTTGGCCCTGCCCACTACTGGTGAGACTTCAGAAGGTTGACCAGAAGAGAATGCAGACAAAAAGGTTTCTCATCCCTGGTCTAAATCCATACATCAGGTTCTTTGAGCTGCTGTCTCAGCACGGGAGGGAAGGGACAACATGAATGGAACTAAAACTTATAGGAGACATGAGCCTGATCTCTCCCTTCTCAACCATGTTTAGTTATATAGTCTAGCATCACTGAGTCATATGCCATCTCTCATAACAACAGCTGGTGATGTGAGTTGACATCAGGGTGATGAACCAAAGAATGCCATGTGTTGTAATGTTTGTATTGTTGTTGTTGTGTAGTCGTTTAGTCATGTCTGACTCTTCAAGACCCCATGGACCAGAGCACGCCAGGCACTCCTGTCTTCCACTGCCTCCCGCAGTTTGGTCAGACCTATGTTTGTAGCTTCGAGAACACTGTCCAACCATCTCGTCCTTAAATAAGAAGTCAAAAAGGTTAGGCTTGGGGTCCAAATGTAGCCCTCCATGCCTCTCTCTCTGGGCCTGGGGGCTGTTCCCATGCCATGCTCCTCACTGCCCCTGTTCTGTGCCCTGTTGTTGTTGCTGTTGTTGTTGTTGTTGTTGTTGTTTAGTCGTGTCCCACTCTTCATGACCCCATGGACCAGAGCACCCCAGGCACTCCTGTCTTCCACTGCCTCCTGCAGTTTGGTCAAAATCATGCTGGTAGCTTCGAGAACACTGCCCAAACATCTCGTCCTCTGTCGTCCCCTTCTCCTTGTGCCCTCAATATTTCCCAACATCAGGGCCTTTTCCAGGGAGTCTTCTCTTCTCATGAGGTGGCCAAAGTATTGGAGTCTCAGCTTCACAATCTGTCCTTCCAGTGAGCACTCAGGGCTGATTTCCTTAAGAATGGATACGTTTGATCTTCTTGCAGTCCATGGGACTCTCAAGAGTCTCCTCCAGCACCATAATTCAAAAGCATTAATTCTTCGGCGATCAGCCTTCTTTATGGTGCAGCTCTCACTTCCATACATCACTACTAGGAAAACCATAGCTTTAACTATACGGACCTTTGTTGGTAAGGTGATGTCTCTGCTTTTTAAGATGCTGTCTAGGTTAGTCGTTGCTTTTCTCCTAAGAAGGAGGCGTCTTTTAATTTCGCGGCTGCTGTCACCATCTGCAGTGATTATGGAGCCAAGGAAAGTAAAATCTCTCACTGCCTCCATTTACCCCCCCTTCTATTTACCAGGAAGTGATGGGACCAGTGGCCAATTTTGAACCAATTAGTTGTTCCATATCCAGTTCTAACTGTAACTTCTTGTCCCACATAGAGATTTCTCACGAGACAGATGAGGTGATCAGGCACTCCCATTTCTTTAAGAATTTGCCATAGTTTGCTGTGGTTGACACAGTCAAAGGCTTTTGCATAGTCAATGAAGCAGAAGTAGATGTCTTTCTGGAACTCTCTAGCTTTCTCCATAATCCAGCACATGTTTGCAATTTGGTCTCTGGTTCCTCTGCCCTTTCAAAATCCAGCTTGCACTTCTGGGAGTTCTCGGTCCACATACTGCTTAAGCCTGCCTTGTAGAATTTTGAGCATAATCTTGCTAGCGTGTGAAATGAGTGCAATTGTGCGGTAGTTGGAGCATTCTTTGGCACTTCCCTTCTTTGGGATTTTAGTTGATGTTAATGATGATGATAAATAAATAAATAATGATACTACGTATTATGAGAAGGAAAGAGAGGCATGAAGCATCATTTCTTCTAAAGTTTAATTTTGATCTGTAGATTTTCCATAGAGCCATCAATTTATTTATTTTTAAGAAATGCTTTTTTAAATCTTCATTTGGAGAAAACGTTTCCAGACAAAGTATGTTATATTAACTCTCATTTATCCAAGTTTCTTCAATATGAGCTGCTCTTTCTACACTGCTTTTTTTGGGGGGTGGGTATACTCAAGGGGATGCCGTACCCTTTTCTTTTTCAAATGTTAAAAGTGTGGCACTTACTATAACAACCTAATGGTGAGTACCAGCACCTTTCCCCACCCCCCACCCCTAAAAAAGAGCACAACTTCTACGGGAGATTTTTCTGTTTCGTTTGATAACTATATCTCACATCAACCTTAATTCCTACCAATCTCTTTTGTCCATTTAAAAAAACCCCAACATTTTTATTGTTTTCAAATAATTATGGAACCACAATAAAGTTCAATAATACATCCAACCAAAGGCAGGCCAAATAAAACCTAAACATTAAATAACTACACCCAATTCAAAATCATGGTGTGAGGGGATGATTAGCTGCTTGTGCTTAAAATTGTGCTCCCTCAGAGTTTGTGCGGCTCCACAAACCTCTGTGTGTGACAGAGCTCCTCAGACATGTCTGCTCTAGTCACTAGTAGAGTCTGACAGTGGCTGCCTGCGGAAGCGCTTCCAGCAAAGAAGCTCCTTAACGGAAACGCGTCTCCTGGACTCACGACGTGGCAGCTTCCGGCGAAGCATGGGTCTCCCTACGGTTGCTTCTGACACCTCCCCGCTGTTTTCGCTGGACGTGTCTCTCACCCCTTCCTCTCCCCTGCTGGTTCCTGCCTTGGCTGCTGCGTCTCTCTCAGCATTACTGAGATCCTCCTCCAGAGACCCCTCGCTCCCCCTGCTGGTCCCTGCTTTAGCTGCTGACTCTCTCCCAGCCTCTGGGAGCCCTACCACCTCCCTTTCCTCTGATGTCAGTTCCCTGACATCCACCTCCCCTCCAGGGCCCCCTCCCCCCCCGCCCCTACTCTCTCCTCTGGGCGGTGAGGAGCTAAAACCCCGAAAAGAATCCTCTTCATCTTCAGACGTCTCGAACATTTCCCTCCATCGGTCTTCGTTCCGGCTCGCTGAATCCTCCTCCGCCTCGGAATCAGAGAACCCCTCCAACTCTTCTTCTTCGTCGGTGGTGGCAAAGTATTCCCTCCGGAACCTCGCCACTGGCTGAGGTTTACGAGGGAATCTCTGATGAAAGGTTTCTATCAAAACCTCGTCATCTACATCCTCTGCCATGACCCAGGTGTTTTCCGACTCCGGCTCCCCTTCCCACATTACCAAATACTCTACTTGATCTCCCTTCCACCTGGAATCGAGAATCTCCGCTACATGGTAGCTGTGTTCCTTTTCCTCCATAGCTGGTCCCCTATTGACCCTCCCTTCTCTGTCCCCTTTATACGGTGACAGCAACGACCTGTGGAACACTGGGTGCAGCTTCATGTGGTTCGGTAACCGGAGTCTGAAAGCCACTGGGTTGACCTGCTGCGTGACTACAAATGGGCCCAGCCTTTTGGGTCTTAACTTCTTACAACCCCCTTTGAATGGTAACCCTTGGGTGGACAGCCACACCTGGTCCCCCACCCTAATGCTTTCCCCTTCCCTTCTGGTTTTGTCTGCCTGCCTCTTATATTCCTCCTTAGCCCTGTTTAAGTTAAGTTGGAGCTGGCGATGGATCGCTTCCATTTCTTCAACGAACTGTTCTGCAGCTGGAACGCTCCAGTTCTCCCCTTCCCCCCCTGGGAAGGCTCGGGGATGACACCCGTGATTAGCCAAAAAGGGGCTCATCCCCGTGGACACGTTCTCTGCATTGTTGTAGGCAAATTCTGCCAACGCCAGCTTCTCCACCCAATCATTCTCTCTGTCATTCACATAACACCTCAAATATTGCTGGAGGACACCATTAGCTCTTTCCGCCTGCCCGTTGGTTTCTGGATGACGGGCAGTTGAGAAATTCACCTCTACATGCAGTAAGCTCATGAGCTTCCTCCAGAACCTGGAAGTAAATTGTTTCCCTCGGTCAGAAACCACCCTCAAGGGGGCGCCATGCAGCCTAAACACATTTTCTACAAACAATTTAGCGGTTTCTTCTGCTGTGACCGCATGTGAGCAGGCTATAAAGTGGGCCATCTTGGTTAACAGGTCTACCACAACCATGATGGCTGTTTTCCCTCTGGACCTTGGCAGATCAGTCATGAAATCTATTGCCACTGCTTCCCATGGTCTTTCAGGCGTGGGTAGTGGTTCTAATAAACCTGCCGGTGCCCGCCTCTCCCCCTTGGCTCGTTGGCATTGGTCACACCCTCTCACATACTCCCGCACATCTTCCCTGACCTTGGGCCACCAGAATTCCCTGGTAACCAGCCACATGGTTTTGTGTTGCCCAAAATGCCCTGCTGTGGGGCTATCGTGCAGTTGCTCGAGTACCTTTTCCCTCAATTCCCCTTCAGGTATATATAACGCTCCCTTGTAGTACAACGCCCCGTTTCTCTCCTCAAAACCCCCGGGTTTGTCTCCCTCCCTCCTGAGACCCCTGAGTTTGTCCTGGGCGTATTCATCCTGCACCGTTCCCTCTACCAGTTCCCTTTGCCCCACCAATGCCGCCCCACACACCCAGCGGTCCTCTGGAATGACATGGGTCTCTTCGGGTGCTCCCTCCCCCTCCAAATATTCAGGTTTGCGTGAGAGAGCGTCCGCCCTAACGTTCTCTGGGCCTGGCACGTAACAAATCTCAAAGTTAAATTTGGAGAACTCCTGGGCCCATCTCAACTGCCGTTGGTTGAGCACTCGCGCAGTTCTCCAATACTCTAGATTCTTATGGTCCGTGCACACTTGCACCTTATGTTGTGCACCAATTAGCAGGTGCCTCCATCTCCGGAAAGCCTCATGAATCGCAAGAAGTTCCCGGTCGTACACCGTGTAGTTCCTTTCGGATTTGTTCAGCTTTCGCGAAAAGAAGGCACACGGTCGCCACTCTGACTCCTCCTTCCCCGGCTGCAGAAGAAGCACCGCCCCTATGGCTCTGTCAGATGCGTCTGTTTCGACCCTCAGCTTTTTTTGTAAATCCACATGCAGAAGTTGTTCTTCAGAGGCGAAGGCCCTTTTCAGTTCCTCAAACGCTCGCTCCGCCTCCGCCGTCCAAACAAACTTCTTTTTACTGCTGAGCCAGTCCGTGATGGGCGCCGTCAGGTGGGCGAAGTTTCGGATGAACTTACGATAAAAGTTTCCAAACCCTAGGAACCTCTGCACATCCTTCTTGGTTTTGGGTGTTTTCCATTCCAGCACTGCTTGAACCTTGCCGGGGTCCATGGCCAACCCCTTGTCTGACAAGCGGTACCCCAGGAATTCCACCTCCTTGGTATGAAACTGACACTTCTCCAGTTTCACCCACAGCCTGTTGGCTTGCAGCCTGCTCAACACTTCTCTGACGTCTCTCACATATTGCTCCTCATTCTCCGAATACACCAACACATCATCTAGGAAGGCCACGCAATTCTTGTAGAGCAAAGGCCCCAGTACGTGGTTCATGAACGATTGAAAACACGCGGAGCCTGTTTGTAATCCAAAAGGCATCACGAGGTATTCAAATGCCCCCAAAGGGGTGAACATGGTGGTTTTCCATTCATCCCCTTTCCTTATACGTATCAGGTTGTACGCCCCCCTTAGGTCCAGCTTTGTAAAAATCTTTCCCTTCCGCACCCTGGTCAAAATATCATCAATCCTGGGCATAGGAAAAGCCGCCGGCTCTGTCACTGCATTTAACCGCCTGAAATCACATACAAGTCTCGGCTTGTCCGTGTGCTTTTTATCCACAAAAAACACTGGGCTACCCCCCCGCTGCCTTGGACTCTCTGATGAAGCCTCTCTTCAGGTTCTTGTCAATGAACTCTCGCAACTCCTGCATTTCCCTGTCTGACATGGCATACAACTTGCCTACAGGAAGCTGTGCTCCAGGGAGTAAATTGATCTGGCAATCAAAGGGCCTATGCGGGGGTAGTTGGTCAGCTTCCTTCTCGCTGAACACGTCGCTGAGATCTGCATACTGTGGTGGCACCTTCACCTTCTCCATTACTTCAGTCCCTGCCAGGGTGGCTTGGGCCCCTCCTGAACCCTTTTCCCCCCTGCAGTGTTCTAAGCAATGTGCTGAACCGAAGGAAACCACTCTTTGATGCCAGCCCACCAGCGGATCATGTAGGGCTAGCCAGCTCATTCCCAAAATAATGGGAGCGCCTCCCAAGGTGGCCACATTAAACGCTATCAGTTCTGTGTGCCTTGCCACCCTCATTATCATTGGGACGGTCTGCAAGCTGACTCCTCCTCCCAACAGTTCCCTGCCATCGATCGTGGTCACCTGAAGGGGGTTGCTTAAAGGGATCGTCTGTATCTGGTGTTCAGCAGCAAACTCCTTGCTCATAAAATTGCAGGAGCTGCCTGAGTCCAACAGCGCCTTTATTTTTAGGGGGTGTCCATTTTGCAGCTCTAGCGACACTTCAATCACTAGAGCAGGTCGAGGAGCTTCTGGCACGGGCACTTTCACTGCTCTTTGGCCTGGCTGCAGTGCCCTGACTGTGGCAACCAGGCGTTGGCTTTTACCTGCTCCGTTTCTCCCTGCTCTCCCCCCTCAACAGCTCCCACCATCCCTTGCCATTCCTTCCACTGGGGGCAGACTCTGGCAAAGTGGCCTGGCTGTTGGCAGAGATAACATTTCCGGGCTCCTTTCCCCTCCTTCTTAGCCCCCTCACTGGGCTTTGAAACTGCGCGCGCGCGCGCTGTTCCGATTTCCATCGGCTCTGCCGGCGGGAAAGCTGGCTCAGGAATGTCTGGAATGCGGAACTCCTTCCAACGTTCCCCTCTCCCTTCCCGCCTCTCCAAGGCTCTTGCCTCCTGGCGCGCTCCAATGGTCAGCGCCGATTTGGTCAGCTGATCCATAGACACCGCCCTGGGGCTCCGGGACAGCTCGTCTTTCACAGCCGAAGAAAGACCTTCTTCAAATAGCATCTGAATGGGTGCCGCCGATAAATCCCACCCCAATCTGTGAATCAGCATGGTAAATTCAGTCCAGTACTCACGGACAGATCGGCTTCCCTGCTTGCAAGCCATTAGCTGTCTGCGCACCACCCCTTCCTCAATATCGCTGGAAAACATGATATCCATTGCACGAAAGAACTTCATAGTGTCCTTTAGGATATCATTGTGCGTTGCCATCAGGGGTCGAACCCAGTCTCGCGCCCCCTTCTCAAGATGCCCAATTACGAAAGCAACTCGCGATTCCTCATCAGGGAACTCATCAAACTGCACGTTAAGGGCATATTGCATCTCTGTCCTAAAGGCATGGTAATCCTTGGGGTCCCCCCCAAACTTCTGCACCAATCCTGGTACCTTTCTGGGGAACTGAGTGGTTCTCCCCTTCTTGTCTGCATCCTGAGCCCTTCTCTCCTCGAGCCTCGCCGTCTGCAGCGCAAGTTGGACCTCCAAAGCTTGATACCTTTCTTCCAAGCTTGGACCAGCTCCAACCCCTGCCTCTCCGGTTCCGGCTGGGTCGCTCATGATGCTTTCTCCTGCACAGGCAGCGTACAAAGACTGTCAGACTGCTGTGAGGGGATGATTAGCTGCTTGTGCTTAAAATTGTGCTCCCTCAGAGTTTGTGCGGCTCCACAAACCTCTGTGTGTGACAGAGCTCCTCAGACATGTCTGCTCTAGTCACTAGTAGAGTCTGACAGTGGCTGCCTGCGGAAGCGCTTCCAGCAAAGAAGCTCCTTAACGGAAACGCGTCTCCTGGACTCACGACGTGGCAGCTTCCGGCGAAGCATGGGTCTCCCTACGGTTGCTTCTGACACCTCCCCGCTGTTTTCGCTGGACGTGTCTCTCACCCCTTCCTCTCCCCTGCTGGTTCCTGCCTTGGCTGCTGCGTCTCTCTCAGCATTACTGAGATCCTCCTCCAGAGACCCCTCGCTCCCCCTGCTGGTCCCTGCTTTAGCTGCTGACTCTCTCCCAGCCTCTGGGAGCCCTACCACCTCCCTTTCCTCTGATGTCAGTTCCCTGACACATGGCAACCATATTTCTCTAGATCGCATGGGGAGCGATGTCTGTAAGTCTGAAACAAAAGTATATTAAATAAAGTCCCATTATACTGAATAGAAATTATCAGGATCTTCCTGTCTGTTAGAGACCTGTCACTTATGTATTATTTTGTCTGCAATAACTAAATTCCAGAGATTTTTATACCATAAGGATATAGTCAGATTTTTTTTCAATGATTTGCCAGCATCTGTGTCAGAAGTTTCTTTTGGCAAAATGTCTTCATAGCATCTATCCACACACTGAGTAGTGAGAACGAGGAGAAAACTGGATGTGTGCTTTAATTATCTTTTATATCTCCTGATAAATCTTATTCCAGAAGAAAGCAAGATGTGGGTATTCCCACCATAGATGAGCCGTCTGAAGGCAATCCTGTACTGTATAAGGAAGTTTTTTTTAACATTTAATGCTTCATTATGTTTTTATATACAGTATGTTAGAAGCTGCCCAGAGTGGCTGGAGCAACCCATTAAGATGTGTGGGGTATAAATAGTAAAATTATCATTATGGAATAGGACTTCCCTATTTTCATTGGAGAAATGTTGGAGGGTATGTTTGTCCCTTTTAATCCTAAAGATGTCTCTGATATATTAGATGTGGGTCTACCAACAAGAGTAAAGTCAGCCAGACACTTTCTGGGTTGCCTTATTCTTTTAATGATTCTGAGATTATTTGCATTCGATCAATGGCAATCGTTGTCCTACATTTCAAAGGAATCATCACCTAGAGATGTCTAATCAGATCAGTACAGACCTCTTAGAGAATTGTGATCTGACACACAGGAAAACACTGAGAAACTGCATAGCTTGCAGTGGGAAAGTGGGTGGGAGGTTGGGGTGGGAGGTTGCATGGAATTGAGCTATTGAAAATGCACAAATACATGCTTGATTTTTGATAATGACTCTTTTAAATTGTTGAATATAATATACCTGATCATAAAACTCCAATAGCAGTCTTTAAACCACCCCTCCCCCTGTAAAGTGGTGTTATTGTTTCTCCCCAATCCTGCCCTCTTTTTACATAGATGTCTTCATGCCTCCTCTCCAAGAGCTTGGCCAGACCTTAATATATCCTGTCTGGCCCTCGTCAAACTGTATTTGTGCCTGCATTCCATTACCTACAGTTCATTCCCCTTTAGATGGTGGCCTTATATATTACCTTAGCAACCTTTTTTTTGTATGCATGACACATCTCCGCATGAAGTCCTAGGTTCTCCCTGCACCCCTTTTTCTCTCATCTTTTGTCGAAGCCTGCATTCATTTCCAAAGAATGCCTTACACAGCCTTTTATGTAGGACACTTTAAACTCTTTCATTTCTCCCTGCATTCTCAGACATCCATTCTCTTCCTTATTGGGTGGCAGATCTTCCCTGAACTCATTATGCAGCGAGAGAGAGAGAGAGAGAGAGAGAGAGAGAGAAGGCCCCATTATTTGTGGACTCTGTGTTTGATTTCACATGCCATTTAGATTAATGGGAATGATATGTGCAACTGGCGGATTCTCATTAATACAGCTAAATTCAATCACGTCCTTTAAGTGGTAAAGAAAGGCTCCGATGGGTGAAAGAGAAAAGAGCCAGTCTTTGGGAAGCGTTCTCTAGTTCCGAATAAATATTATATGGCTACATAAAATCTTACAGTATTCTTCTACTGCTTTGGTATTTCAACTAAGTCAACCACACCCTACTGCTAGTTTTATGATAAAATGATGTGGAAGAATACTTGATGCTATGATCCTAAAGATATATGAAGGCAAAATTTCATTGAAGTCAGGTGTGCGGATGCTTTATCAGATCAAGGGCCACCTTCTCATCTGGGCAATCTTCTGGAGGCCACTTGTCAATAGTGGGCAGGGCTTGCGGCATAAGTGAGTCAAGCAGTTCATGTAAATTTCACCTATGCAGAGTAGGCTGGTTTCTACACACACTCATCTGCAAATAACACAGATAATCAACGAAGACACTGTAAGCTTCCAGTGGTCTCTCATCCAAAGGAAACCAAACCCTGTATTGCTTCTCACTAAACCCTCTAGCACTGTTGAAAATGGGGGATAGGCTTGGTTTTCGGTATTATTCTGCTGCACCATCACAACACACACCTATTTTGTGCCTCCACAAGAGGAAAAGCAATATGAGATGTACAATACAGTCTCAGGGCTCCAGATCTGTGGGCTGAATATTTATGACCTGTCACAGATGGCTGCAGGGCTTGGTGGATGGGTTTAGCCAGTCTTCTGTCATATAATATTAATTGTGGCTGCAGACGGGGACGATATCTTCAAATACCCAGGAGCTGGGCCTTTGTTACAGAGCTAGTGGAATATGGGAGATAAAGGTGGATGGTTGCGGTATCTGCAGGGGGAAAAAACTGTGCTGTGATGTGCATGATTAGTATGCTGTTTGCCTTTATCCCTATGGGAATTCTCCAGCTTTAAGTTCAAATATTCCATTTTTAAGTATTCACGGTTCCAACAATGATAATGAACTAGCAAATTCACAGTGAACAATGTGTTTTGTTCGTAGGTCTTTTGGCTTGAAATCCCATGGTTTATGGCTTGGACCACATTATCTCAAATGCATGAATGGCATATTTAATGTTAAAATTAATAAGAGAAAGAAAGAATTTGCCTCTGTGGGCCTTCTATTTAATGAAACAGGTCAAATCTATACAAATGAGGTTGAGAAAATCCTACATTTCTGCTATATTATGGGGGGGGGGAATTAAGGCACAGATGCCTTTGTGAAAGGAAGATTTGACTACTGATGAACTGAAAATATTTTTTGCTTTTCTAGTAACCATCTTATGAACAAAAAGAACTATTAGAAGATTATATTAACTGAAACAACCCCAGAGTCGTCCGCAACTGGACCTAACGGTCAGGGGTCCCTTTACCTTTATATTACTAAGGTAGTTGCAAACAACCAAAGCTCTACATGAGAGTAAGGAGTTTTTGTGGTACGGAGAACAATGTACAGTCTCCGTGCAAAAACATATGTTACTGTGGCATGATATATCTTGGATCTTACTAAATGGAGAATGTGTCTGTGTGTGAGTTCTAAAGCTCAACATATATAGGAGTAGAGAAATGAACGCTTTTCTTACCTGCACTTTCTTTTTAAGGCTGCTTTTTATATGATATTTTTTTCTCCTCGTCGGGGTTATAGCCAATCAAAACAGCCCATCCAACAGCAAGCCCACCCAGAGGTAAGGAATCACCAGCCCACTGGCCTGCAGTGCTCATCTTCCAAGGTGGCTGTACTGAAAGAGAGATACCTCAAAGGGAGACTTCAACACGAAACCACCAAATTACAATTCAGCAAAGGGTTCGCTGCTCTCAAATTTATGGACCGATTTGATACAGTGAATGTTTATTGCACTACACATGCTAATTGGCTTGCCAATGCCAAAATGTCTGTTCTCAACACGCCACTTGCAATGGATTCAGTTTGGAGAATCAGAAGATCATCACGATTATAATCTTCTGTCAAGCTTTTTGTCAAGCATTCTGTGCCTCAGTTTCAAACTAGTATAGGTAGCTACAAACCCACTGGCATTCTTCATAAATTTGAACACATATACAGTATACACATCTATCTACATATATACACTGTTGACATGTGAGGATCTACTCTTGAGTTGTATTCTTTTTCAGGCTTGCAGCAGAGTTTCTTTTTACAGAGAATCTTTATTATATACAAAAATTTACACTGGTCAAATAAAACAAATAAAACATAATTCCTTCTCCTCTAGCCATCCGGCTCTGAGACTCAATTGCTGACTCTGTTCATTTACATACTGACTGACCTTTATTGGCCACATGCCCTTAATAAAGGCACCTGTTGCTGGGGGAATTTTCTGTTGCCTAGCAACTTGTTCAAGACCATTTTTCATGTTTCTTCTGGAATATTCCAACATACACAACAGGTGTACAATATTACTGACTGTACTTCTCTGCCCTCCATTTCTTTCTGACGTCACTGTTTGCAATTCTATCCCAACCATGTATGTGCAACTCAGGATAATACTTCATGCACCTAAAAGTTTATGCCTCAATAAAATTGTTAGTCTTTTAAGCTGCCACAAGATTTGTGACTTCATAATCCAACTCCTCCTGACAAGAGATACAGGAGGATTAGTATCAGAGTTTCAGATAGATGCAACATTCAATTATGGTGCATAGTTGTAGCTATTATGGATTGGGACTTAACACCCTATCTAGGTGGAGAGGGGTGTTATGTATTCAGACTGGCTGCAGTTCTCACTCTGGGCCACCAGTATGCAAATGAAGTATTGAGAGTTGTTTTCACCGATTGGGTAGTTAGTTGGAATTCCTTACTGTTACAAGTTATTTAGCATTATATAAGGCAGCCAGCTTTGCTGTTGTTCAGAGAGACTTAAAGCAGTGCTAACTGCTGTAATAAAGAGCTGTTGCTTAAAAGAGCTTTGTCTGTCACCCATCTTTCCCACTATACCACACATATTATCAAGGCCACCGCACAAAATGTGGCCATGTTGCCAGTGGGTCAGCAGGAGTGGAAACTGGAGAAGCCATTCTTTCTTGAGATACTGACAGAAGCTGCAGGGCTGGGAAGGGGACAGCAGCTCAAAAAGAAAGCAAGTCCTCCAGAGAGTCTTTCTCAGTCTCTCGCTCTCTCATGCCCTGAATTAAATTGATTGCTTCATTACCATTTTGCACAGTAGGATAGAACCACTTAAAAAAAAAAACACTCCGTGATCAGAGGGCTTATTAATGCCTCTCATCTGCAACCTGGCCTGCTGTTCTGTGGGACTCAGGAGTGTCAGGTCTCATTTTTACAGGAGAGAGCTGAGGACTTAAATTGGGACAGAACAATATTCACACCCCCCATTTTTAGGTTTATAGTTCAATGAACTCCATTTTCAATATCAAAACACACTCATACCCCTTAAAAACATACAGTTTAGTTTTAAAGTTAAATGTTGAAACCCCATGGATACTTCCCTAATTTCAAAGTACTTAACACTGCTTCTGTGACCACTAGCACAAACAGTACACTTGAGCAGCAGATTTGAGAGCATCTTTCCTCACAGAGACCTCATCCCATAGAGCAGGCCTATTTATATGAACAAAAACACATATGTTTTCATACCCCTTTCTATAGTTGGGAGACAGCTCTGTACTTCATAGGCCATAAATCATATTATTATTCCCCTTCTAAACCACCATCTCAAGGCAATTTACATAGATGACAATTAAAAACAGTGAAAAACACAAGAAATACATTTAAAACGTAACTAAAACCTTAACAAGTTAACAATCATGGTAAAGACACAATGATCTAGGTGGGAAAGTCTGTCAGAACAAACATGTCTTCTATACCTGCAATTAAGTCCCATTTAAGTCGGTGAGACTTTTTCCAAATGGACTTGTATAGGCTTATTCTGTTACTGCTATGGGAAAAGCAGCCTCATATAACCAGCATGCTTAAGTCTAATTAATGCATGAAGGGGTTAAAACCATAGAGTAAGCTGTCCTGCCAGGTTTGGCTCACCTTGGGAGGGGCTAGGTAATGAAGATTTGTTCTGCTAAGCTGGTTGTTCCAGCTAAGTCACATGGTTCTAACAAGGCTCTCTTGAATTCCTATACTAATAACTTAGGAACTTTCACCACTTTGCAACTAAGCCAAGTTTTACTGCCTGGGCAAATTTTCTGACTGATGCATGGAAAAGCATATAAATCTGACCTTTGAAGTGTTTGTAAGTAAACCTGTTTTTAACTTACCAAACGTGTGGTCTACACTGGGGAAGAGGGAAGTTTTGGAACTCACAAGGGTATATTTTAAAGATCTAAGAGCCTTTATTTCCATGCTTTACTTTGCTGCATATTTTGTGATTTAAAAATCTCTGCCCTTTCACCAAACCCCAAACTTGGATCTTGGCATTGAGGAATTCTCATTTTATACCTATATTTTTCCTCCTGAACTAACAAATGCTCCTATTTAAATTATTGTTCCAATTCAACTTTTAGGTCATTTTTATTAAAAACATTTGTATCTCACCTTTTGGTCTTAGGACCCCCAAGGTTACTAACAGCAATTAACACAGAAATTTAACATCTAAACCTTGAAGATGATAGTGATATATAACAGATATATTGCAATCCTATGCTATGCAAGATTACTCAAAAGGAATTCCCACTAACATCTATGGGCTTTTCTTACAGATAAGTATTAATTGGACTGCAGCCTTAAAGGGATTCCTCTCCCCCTTTTAAATAAGGTGGTATAATTTTGGAATGTTATCAAATAATTAGCATTGCGGGCATGGAGTCTTACAAAAAGTTAAATATTGGCAATTGGTTGACTTCTGGGAAATATGGTATCATTATAGTTCTCCTCCTAACACTTCTTTGTTTTATTTGCCTCAGGGAATAAGTGGCTCTGGTGTGGCGTAGTAATGGAAATCACCATTGAACAAAGCTCAGCATGGATTGTTTTAATCAAAACCCTTTTGGAAAGAGAGAAATTCCAGTGGCTAGCCTACTGCTGTCTTCCTGAGCTCCAGACAATTCAATAGTTTAGCTATCTGATTTCCCAAAGGAAGAAGAAGCATTAATATTCAGCTGTATCCTTTTATAGTATCGTGCTTTATTTATACTTTACTCTGCATTGAAGGAATACTGAACTGTATGTCTTTCTGCATACAGAAATAGTAAAGATCTGAACCGCCCACAACACAAGCAGATCAAACAATGTGATCAAGAAACTATTCTTTTTCCTTTGCTTCTTGGTTTTGCACCCCTTTTATCTGCCCTTGCTTTCTTGCTCTTACAGCTTTCATATAATTGACATAAACCGTGTGACATTTCTTGGGGCCAGTGACATCCCAGTAGCTCACTGTGATGACATAGCTTCCAACACCTTTAAATATGAAACTAGGAAAAGCCTTGCCTATTCTCATCCCAAGGATTGCAGTCCACTACACATGGTTATAGAAGGTTATAAAGAAGGCTGATTGCTGAAAAATTGATGCTTTTGAACTATGGTGCTGGAGGAGACTCTTGAGAGTCCCATGGACTGCAAGAAGAACGAACCTATCCATTCTTAAGGAAATCAGCCCTGAGTGCTCACTGGAAGGACAGATCGTGAAGCTGAGGCTCCAATACTTTGGCCACCTCATGAGAAGAGAAGACTCCCTGGAAAAGACCCTGATGTTGGGAAAGATGGAGGGCACAAGGAGAAGGGGACGACAGAGGACGAGATGGTTGGATGGTGTTCTCGAAGCTACCAGCATGAGTTTGGCCAAACTGCGGGAGACAGTGGAAGACAGAAGTGCCTGGAGTGCTCTGGTCCAGGGGGTCACGAGGAGTCGGACACGACTGAACGACAACAACAACACATGGTTATAAAGACCCTTCTCCTCCAGCTGAATTCTCCACTCATTTATTTACTCCTCCCATCAATTTAAAGGCAAAGAAAGTGAATATTTGTTGCTAGAAAAACATAACTACAATATGTTCTCAACAGTTCAAAACAAGCCTAACCAGCAGCAGATGGAATGGCACCTTAATATTTACTGTGTTGACACACACAGGCATTAGAAACAAGATACTATCACCATCCCATTTAGACTTGCAGGGTCTGATATTCCATTAGTATGGCTGATTCCCCACCCCCACCCCCTGGAAACATGTACAGTGGTTCTTTGGTTTAAGAACAGCTTAGTTTATGAACAACTTGAATTAAGAACGCTGCAAACCTGGAAGTAGGTGTTTGGGTTGCGAACTTTACCTTGGAAGCAGAACATGTTCTGCTTCCTGTTGAGTGTGTTCCATTTGTAAATTGAGTCCCCTGCTGCTATGGGAAAGCACACCTTGGTTTAAGAACGCTTTGGTTTAAGAACGGACTTCCGGAATGGATTAAGTTCGTAAACCAAGGTACCACTGTACTAATAGTTTTATTATATCAGGGATTTGGATTAGCTGGCTCTCAGAGTCCCTTCCAGCTCTGTGTTCTAGGATTCTATGATCTACTAACCTTTGTTTCAGAAAAAAACCTGATGATTGGTCTTAAAATTCACCATGGCCACAAAAATATTTCTTTTACATTCAGATTGTTCCTTCATGCCTTTTTGCCTTCATTCACTTCATATATTTCTTTGGGGCCAAAGAATTAATTAATTAATAAATCCTAACCATTTCATTTTCCCTCCATAGATTTCTAATAAAACATGCAATGCAGAAGCTTCTGTGGTTTCGTCTGTTTTTTGCAGGGGAAAATATTTGTGCATAGTGCATATCAGCTTTAGGTGTAAGCTAATTTATTACGTATTTGCACAAATATGAGGAAGTCTGAAAGGAAGTTCTAACAATATGTGCCTCTGACTGACAGGAAATGGAACTGTTCCCTTGCATGAATATATTTTAACATCCTTGACAAACAAGAATTATTGTTGCATTTAACCCCAGATGGTAACCATAAAGCTACTTAAATCAAGCTATTAGAAAGGAAGTTAAAAACCAGGGGTGGATAAGGAATTATTTATTTAGCTGTTCTTTTGTACTTACGTGCTAAAAATATTTACTTATTTTTTTAAAAAAATCTTTCTACAATGTTAACTCATATAGAAAACATCTAAGCAGTATACAACAAATATCAAATTAGAATGTGAGAAAAATATAAAAGCAGAAAACATCACAAGGAACTTGCCAAACACATATCATTCATCCAAATAAAAAGGCCTATTGATGCAAGAAAGTCTTCAAAAGGCTTCTGAAAATAAGAAACAAGGAGGCTTGGCAGATTTCCATCAGGAGAACATTCCTCATTGTATACTCAATGCTTAATTTCTCATAGCGATCATGACCTCATTCACACGGGCAAGGGAGGCCCATTCTGTTTCGCCGCCTGAGGTGAAACAGTAAGATGCTGCAGCCACAACCAACCTGGTCTTTTGCTGGAACCTGGAGGGTGGTGCTAGAGTCACTTTTCCTTGCTTCTCTGGTGGTAGATGGTGAGTGAGAGGCACCTGCAATGGCACCAGAAAAGTGAGAAGTGGTGGCAGTGGCAATAACTCACACAGAGCCCTGTGAGAGCTTGCAAGAGCTGCTTGAGATCTCATGAGATTTCACAGGACTCTTGCAAGATCTTGATGGAACCTGCTGCTGTTTCTCCTGGCTTTCCAGTGGGGTTTGGTGGGGTTTCCACCCCATTGGGATTCCATCACCCAAGGCAGCTTCTTCAGTCTGCAACATGGCATTCCTCCAGTAGATTTAGCTGGGATATAAGTGCTCAGGTGGTCCTTAACCCTCATCTAGTGTTGGACCTAAAAAAATAAATAAACCACACGGTTTTTGAGGCATATTTTCTACCCCAGGAGATTTCTACCGTATGGTGAGGTAGAAGTTGAACCCCAGATAACGTTTGTTTCTACGGTGTCAGATGAAGGGTGGGAGTGGGGGAAATAGCCTGGGCAAAGAAAGGTGGTCCTTGAGGGTGTGATTACAAGCTTGTTTACTTCTTTGTCACAAGACTGCAAGTTTGCTTGACTCCAGTGCTCTTTGGTGGCCTGCTCCTGGCCATTTTCCTACGAAGAAAACAACGGGGTGCTTTTATTCCCCTAATCCGCTAACATTGACTGGGTCTAGGACGTTTTATGCCGCAGGTGTACAATCAGGATAATGCCCCTCTCTTAGAAAAACAGAGTAGAACAAGCAGCATACCCAGTACTAAGCCTTGTCAAATGTGGTTTGCAGTTACATACTACAATACCACAATGGAGTTCTTTCTGGCCTGGTGTTTTGTGAAAATACATTCAGTAACTCAAGCATCAGTGCTTGATACAATGATACAATAAAGCCTTTGCTAGTTTGTTTTGATAAAATCCAATGTTCATTTACTACAACAACCACCTTTCCGGTTCCCGGTATACTGGAGCTGATTTTTCTTATTGTTGCTCAGTGCGTGCAGTAAAATGCATTACTATTGCATTCAATGGTGAAAAACCCCACAGCCTCTTGCAGCTAAACTAGGTGAAGGTAGCCAAAGGGTTGACAGTGAGTTAGGGACTTCCCTTGAGTGTGAAGACAGGCTCTGGTGGAGAGAGCGGACAAGACCAATAGTGGGTCCAACAGTCAAGAAGGTGGTTTCTGCTCAAATTGCAACACATGCTACAGATGTTGCTTGGAGAGGAAGGCAGCGATGGAGTGGAGGAGAACCTCATACTGGTCTTTCCTCTTGAGTCAGTTTGGATGGGGCAGTATGTGCTGACCTCACCCTTGTCCCTGTTGCACAGGGAGGCCAAAAAATGGAATCAGCCCAGAGGTAGAATGTGGTTTGTGGGGATCAAATGCAGTGAGAAAACACCCCCCTTCTGGATGCACAATTGGGTTGCAATCCACCAGCAAGTGGGCCATAAGCTTATGTGAAGCTCCCATTAATTTCAGTCGGGCTTAAACAGAAGATTAGCAATACAGTAGATGGTACCCTTAAATAAAAAAGGGGGGAAAAGAAGGTGGTTTCTGCATATGTTGTCGAGGGAAGCAAGGGGCAGATGGGGCATGTCAACCTGGGAAGGTTGCCCATCTAGGGGAATGTTATGTACTGAGAACAATAGGATCCAAATTGCAGCAGTCTGATTAGTCCTAGAACAATAGGATTCAGAATGCAGCAGTCTGATTGGTCCTAGAACAATGCAGCAGTATGATTGGTTGGCAGGAACCACCCAATCCTGCTCCAGATTGAAGTGAATCCACAACCTGATTGGCTTACAGTAGAATTCCGGAATTAGCCAATCATGTGCAGCCCATTGTGTAAATAATGTATATAAAGCAGATACTGTGAGGGGACTTTCATTCATTCCTCCTCACCACTATGAGCTGAATAAAGAGCATGAAATCACTTTGCGACTCTGAGTATATTTCACTGGCGACGAAGGTGGGATCCCGCTGAGCTGACTGCCACACACAGCACCGCAGCACCGCCACCTGCCGCACCGCTGCCTCGCACCGTGTATCCAGGCTTCAGCTCCGGGACACAAGGAACTCAGCATGGCAACCGACAGCAGCTTCTCGCCATTCAACCCAGCATCTGGAGACTGGGAAGCGTACGCCTCCCGTTTCACCTTCCTCCTAGAAGCCAAAGGGGTCACCGACGAAGAAGACGCCAAGAAGAGGGCGATATTCTTCAGCGTCTGCGGAGAGGAGACGTTTGAAATCGCCCGGGCTCTCCTTGCGCCTGAAGACGTCGCTACTGTTCCATACAAAACAATAATGGAACAGCTGAAGGGGCACTTTTCACCGCAGCCCTCAGTGGTGGCTCGTCGAAATGCCTTCTACGCAAAGCGACAAGCCCCTGGGGAAACCATAACTGGGTTTGTGACCTCTCTCCGCCAAGCCGCCCGGTTCTGCAACTTCTCAGAGCTGGAGAACATGCTTCGTGACTGCCTCGTCGGTGGCCTGAAGGATGAGAAGCTGCAACGACGCCTCTACGCTAAGAAGGACCTAACGTTCTAGGTCGCTCTGGAGGAGGCCCTGGCAACGGAAGCTGCCGAGAGGTCGACCGACGCAAGAGGCACGGCCGAGCCTGCCATCCCAACCGAGGGTCCACCACGAAGACCTCACCGACGACTCAGGATCCGACAGGGAGGAGGTGCACCGAGTACAGCAGCGCACTCAAGCAGTGCACAGACCACAGCTACCTCGATGAGAAGGAGGAAACTGCGCAAGCTGCGGGGAGAGTCACGAGAGGAGGACCTGCCGTTTCAGGCAGTGCAGAAAATCGGGACACATCGCCCGGGTGTGTCGGGCTCGGCCCACCCGACACCAGGCATCAGATGACCAACCCAAGAGCCCCAGGTCCCGGGGCCCAATGCACCAAGGCAACTCGACGGAGCTCACGGACTGCCAGGTATACCAGTTGCCCCACCCCAATGTAGAGAAAATTTATGTAGAGGTACAGATAGAGGGGGCCCCATGCCGCATGGAGCTTGACACGGGTTCAACTCTATCCATAATCTCGGCAAAGACCTTAAGGAAACTGTGTCCTACTGGGGGTCCCAAACTCAGGCCGGCCCCATTCACCCTACGGGACTTCCAGAAACGTAAGGTCCCCACAATGGGGGTGGGGACCTTCAGGGTGCAATACCGAGGGCGGACGCAGCAACTGGACTTGCTTGTGGTCAAGGGCCCCTACATTAGCTTACTGGGATTGGCATGGTTTGGACCACTGGGGCTAGCTGTCACCGGGGTGAACCACACTAGCTTACAAGTGGACGTGGACGCCATATGCAAGGAATTTCCAGGGGTTTTCGACGGGAAATTGGGACAGTATACGGGCCCCCCCATTGCGCTACAGCTTGACCCCGCAGTACGACCGGTCAGGCTCAAGGCCCGCCGGGTCCCGTTCGCCTTGAAACCCCGTATAGACGAGGAATTGGACCGACTCGTGGAGCAAGGAGTGCTGGCCTAATGCCCCCTGGGAAACTCCAATCGTCACACCCGTCAAGCCTAATGGTTCAGTCCGCATCTGCGCAGACTACAAATGTACCATAAACAAGGCCCTCACGGCCCACGCATACCCAGTGCCAGTGGTCAGCCATGTCCTTGCCACCCTGGCTGGGTCGAAAATTTTTGGCAAGCTGGACTTGGCCCAAGCATATCAACAGCTGCCAGTAGATGAGGCCACAGCAGAGGCACAGACGATTGTGACGCACAGAGGAGCGTTCAGGGTAAAGCGGCTGCAATTCGGGGTTAGTGTGGCACCAGGCATATTCCAGAATCTAATGGACTCTCTCCTTAAAGGGATTCCTGGTGTCACCCCCTTCTTCGATGATGTGTTGATTGCCGGGCCCACACCAGAGGAGTTTGAGGACCGCCTCCGCACCGTTCTGCACCGTTTCCAGACAGCGGGTCTCAAGGTGAAGCGGGAAAAATGTCTACTAGGAGTGCCTCAGGTGGACTTTCTGGGATTTATGGTGGACGCAGAAGGGGTCCACCCGACTGGGGACAAGGTACGGGCTATCTGTGATGCCCCAGCACCCAAGAGCAAGACTGAACTTCAGGCCTTCTTGGGACTATTGAACTTTTACCATTCCTTCCTTCCCCACAAGGCGGCGGTAGCGGAGCCCCTACACAGACTCCTGGACAAGCGGGCCCCTTGGGTGTGGGGCCAGCACCAGGAGGCCGCATTCCAGGCAGTCAAGGACTTGCTTGTCTCAAACTCTGTCTTGGCACACTTCGACGAGAGGCTGCCGGTGGTGCTAGCATGTGACGCCTCACCCTATGGCATTGGTGCTGTCCTGGGGCACCAACTCCCGGATGGAAGAGAGGTACCGGTGGCGTACTTTTCCCAGACACTCAACGCAACCGAGCGGAACTACTTGCAAATTGACAAGGAGGGTCTGGCAATCGTGAAGGGAGTAAAAAAATTCCATGATTTCTTGTACGGGCGGCCCTTCACCGTGGTGACTGACCACAAGCCGTTGCTTGGCTTGTTTGCCCCCGAAAAGCAGACCCCCCAAGTGCTGTCTCCTCGCGTCCTCAGGTGGTCAATTTTCCTTGCCAGCTACCAGTATGCACTGATTCACCGACCGGGGAAGGCGATGGGCCATGCGGACGCCCTCAGCAGGCTACCACTACCGGAAACAGGCCCTGACCCAGCACCTGCACAAGAGGTTATGAGCCTGGAGCTGCTTCCCGACCACCCCATTCAGGCACAAGAGGTTGCACACCATTCCAAGAAAGATAGGGTCATCTCCCGGGTCCTGGACTGGATGTGGAGGGGATGGCCCAGCAGCAGCCCCGGGCCAGAATTCGCCGGCTACACAACCCACAAACATGAACTGTCGGCCCACAAGGGGTGCCTGTTATGGGGAAGCAGAGTTGTTGTTCCCCAGCCCCTCCGCAAAAGGGTCCTCACAGCCCTACACGAGACACATCCAGGGGTAGTAAGAATGAAGGCCCTTGCCAGGAGTTATGTGTGGTGGCCGGGGATTGATGGAGAGATAGAGGCCTGGGTCAAACACTGCCAGGCCTGCCAAGAATCCCGCCCAGATCCCCCAAGGGCCCCAGTCCAGTCCTGGGAGTCCGCCCGAGCACCATGGTCACGCCTGCATGTGGATTTCGCTGGCCCCTTTCAGGGGAAAACATTCTTCATAGTGGTGGACTCCTACACCAAATGGCTGGAAGTCGCACTGGTACCGTCCACTTCCACGTCCGCAGCCATCCGTGTACTACGCAGGCTGTTTGCAACCCACGGGCTCCCTGACACTCTCGTCTCAGACAACGGGACTGCATTTACGTCAGGAGAATTCCAAACCTTCACAGCACAGAACGCCATCCGCCACATCCGTTCGGCGCCGTTCCACCCTGCCACCAATGGCCAAGCAGAACGCATGGTGCGGACCACCAAGGACACCCTTCGCCGCATGACGCAAGGGGACTGGGAGTACCGCCTTGCCACATTCCTTCTAGCACAGCACAGCACCCCCAGCTCAACGACTGGCCGGAGCCCCGCTGAACTACTAATGGGTCGGCGCCTTGCAATCAGATTGGACCGCCTTCACCCTGATAGAGCTCAGGATGAGGTAGTGGTGGGGGAAGACAGGAACCCCCGGACCTTCGAGGCCCAGGACCCAGTGTACGCAAAGAATTTTGGGGCAGGCCCAGCATGGGTACCCACCACAGTCACCAGGGTCACTGGCCCAGTGTCGTACGAGGTGCTAACGGATGGGGGGCAATGCTGGCGCCGCCACTGCGACCAGATACGGCGACGATTCCCGGGAGAAACCCAGGAGGAGGACAGGTCAGAGGAGTCCCAAGGGAACAGCGGGGCAGTGAGGCCCATAGAGCAGGAGGGGCCAGCAGGAGAGGCAGAATCAGTAAATACAGAGAGGACCCGTGAGGCCGAAAGGACACCAGAACCAGAACCACGACTGAGTGAGCCGGTTGCACCAGACCAAACAACCCCATCACAGCCAGCATCCTTGGAACACGAGCCAGAACCTGGAGCCCGGTCCAGGGAACACCCCAGGCCGCAACGCACACATAGGCTGCCGGCATACCTTGAGGACTATGAATGCGACCTCCCGGGCAGGACTGGAACTTAGAGGGGAGGGGTGTTATGTACTGAGAACAATAGGATCCAAATTGCAGCAGTCTGATTAGTCCTAGAACAATAGGATTCAGAATGCAGCAGTCTGATTGGTCCTAGAACAATGCAGCAGTATGATTGGTTGGCAGGAACCACCCAATCCTGCTCCAGATTGAAGTGAATCCACAACCTGATTGGCTTACAGTAGAATTCCGGAATTAGCCAATCATGTGCAGCCCATTGTGTAAATAATGTATATAAAGCAGATACTGTGAGGGGACTTTCATTCATTCCTCCTCACCACTATGAGCTGAATAAAGAGCATGAAATCACTTTGCGACTCTGAGTATATTTCAGGGAAGAAAAGCTCTAGTCCTAAATCTCCACTCCTTCTCGCAAGAAGAGAAGTCTAAGCCCTTCACAAATCCAGAGTGAAGTCCCTAAGGTGTTTGAAAGACGCCTTGTATGCCTCCTTCCAGCAACTTCTGCAGCCAAGCTTGTGCCAAACGTATTGCTCTGCTTTCCTTTGGACCATATCAGCAACCCAGGACCTCCACACACACTGCCCAGGCCTGTGTTCCAGGGAGGTCACTTTGGTGCTGCTAACAACACAGTTTGACTTCACCCCCGGAGGTGCACTCCATTGTCTCTCGAGACGGACGGATGTCAACAACAGCTTGTTGTACAACAGCTTGTTTTCTCAGATGTAAGTCCAGGACCTTACTTCCTTGGCTGTAAATTGGTATACTTTCAAATAGCAAACTCAAGCAGTAAAAGGAAGTGACGTCAAATTTTATGGTAGGGAAGTGGCGAGAAAGAACAGACAATGGAAAAGACACAAAGAGCAGCCTAGGGCCTATTAGACTAGACCACACCGAGTAGAAGAAATAGCTTGCACAATCAAAAACTGTTTGAACCCTGGCAAAATTGCTACAGTAATTCAGGGCGGGGGTAGCTAACATTTTGTCCTCAAAATGTTGCACTGCCAATTCTTATATCCCAACTTGGCCCTTTCTGAAGCGTACAGCTGAAACTAATCAGAAGAGTACAGAACATCAATACAATATATTCCTTGATCTAGTTAAAATATATTGTGAAATTGCAAGAACCTGTTTTGAAATGGAGAATAATTTGGATTTGGATTTATAATGTTAGCATTCTATTACTGGGTCATCTCCTAGATCTGTATTGGTAACTGAGTGGTTTGGTTGGTCTTAATATATGAGAAAATATATTAAGATTTATTTCCAGTTCCTTAAAAATTTGCTCACGTTATGGATTCTCTTTCCTTGCTCAGTGGAAAAAAAATTTGCTCACGTTATGGATTCTCTTTCCTTGCTCAGTGGAAATAGTTATTTTGAATGGTGAGATTATTCTCCGATTCATCACTGAACTGAAAAGTCATTAAGCAAACACTGCTCTATTAGCATTGACACCAATGATACTCAGAGGAATTTGGGAGTTTTGTTGATGCACACAAGAGATCAAATAAGGGGTTCTTTAGGAGCTCAAGTGAGCTTGTGTAAAGGACTGAGCTAACCTTCCTGAAGCTAACAGCTGCCTTCAAGGGGGGAGGGGAGAGGAATCTAGTCTCCATGGAAACATTTGAGGTGGACCGAGCATGGATTAATCAAAATACAATGAATCCCCCTTTTTTCTTCTTCTTCTTCTTCTTTTTGCAAGATACTGGAAGGGGAAGGGGAGAATTCATTCACACTTGAAAGAATGGGAAATCCACCACAGATGTGTCTTGAACATGCACTTCAATGCATTTATAATTACTGTGTGGCCATGGGTTTCTCAGCGAAAAAAGTGTTTTCCATGTTAAAGGGCCAAAAGTAAATTGTGTATGCTAGTTAGGTTTCTCTTTTTCATCCACTGCTAGTTTTCATATCAAATTCACACCATTTGAATTACTTTTGGCGGGGGCAGGGGGTGTGCGGGAAGACTTCAAGTGAATGTATAAAATGGCTAACCTTTTAATACCACCATATCCAGAATTTCATTGAATAAGCCAGCTGTTTCGAACTGGAGGTGGTGGTGGTTAGAATCCTCTTTCTGTTGACACCATACTCTGATCAATCAGGCTGCTACCTGTTGTGTCAAAACCTACAGGCTCTGCCTTCTGACATGCCAAACTCGCCACACCTTTCCTTTTGATGTGCAAAGCTTTACTAGACTCTGTTCCATGGGAGGCTGCCTTTTCCTGAGCAGAGGTGAATCAGCCCGGATAATGAAGTCCAGCTCTGACGGCCTTCTGGTGGATCCCTCACTGTGAGAAGTGAAGTTACAGGGAACCAGGCGGAGGGCCTTCTCAGTAGTGGCGCCTGCCCTGTGGCACACCCTCCCATCAGATGTCAAGGAGATAAATACCTAGTCAACTTTTAGAAGACAACTGAAGTCATCCTTGTACAGGGAAGTTTTTAATGCTTGATATTTTATTAAACCCAGTCAGATGGATGGGGTATAAGAATAACAACAACAACAATAGTAATAGTAGTGGTAGTAATACCATCCAGTGTGGCAGAACTGGTTGAGCTAATAATAATAATAATAATAATAATAATAATAATAATAATAGTTGTTGTTGTTGTTGTTGTTGTTGTTGTTGTTGTTGTTATTTAGGGTAGCTCAACCAGTTCTGCCACACTGGATGGGTAGCCTAGGGGGCGCTGCAGGTCGTCATAACTACCATACTTACTCAAATCTAACGCTCACCTTTTTTGGCTAAATTATGTTGCAAAAATTAAAGTGCACATTAGATTCGATGGCACATTAACGTTCCCCAGCAAATACGTTTTTGGTTTCAAGGTTCTGAAAATTGAGGTGTGCCTTAAATTCGGTGGTGCATTAGACTTGAGTAAATACAGTGGTGCCTCGCAAGACGAAATTAATCCATTCCGCGAGTCTCTTCGTCTAGCGGTTTTTTTGTCTTGCGACGCAACCCTATTAGCGGATTAGCGCTATTAGCGGTTTAGCGGCTATTAAAGGCTTGGCGTATTAGCGGCTAAAAGACTATTAGCGGCTTAGAAAAAGGGGGGGGAGCGAAAAAAAAATCGGAACACTTGCAAGACGTTTTCGTCTTGCAAAGCAAGCCCATAGGGAAAATCGTCTTGCGAAGCAGCTCAAAATGTTGGCTTTTTGCAGTATAGTAACGCTGCAGAGAGCTTGCTGGGGAGATCATGCATTAAAAAGAAAGGACTCAAAAATAACTTAAAGAAGGTTTTAATAAGAAAAACAAAAACTCCATTTACACTAAATACATCAACAAACCAGACCCAACCACCAACCCATCCCCCAGGGTAATGGGAGAGCTAGATGCTGCTCCTTATATACTCTACCCAAATGCTGACACACCTTAATCAAATACAACTCAGCAGCACCTGCTATGTTTCACAGCTGTAAAGCTGGGTCTCGTTATCTTGCTCTGGCCCTTGCTCTGGCCCCTTAAAGACATACACATGGAGTGGAACAATGATGAACCTTTACATTTAAAGAAACCATTCAACATTTCCCCTGCGGTTCATCATTGTGGAACAAAAACATAAAGCATACTTTGTACATGTTTTTCATGTGTAACCTTTGGAAGTGCTTTAGTAAAAATGTCCGCAATTTGATTGTCACCTGGAACATATTTAAATACAACCATTTCATCAGCAATTAGTTTCTTTACAAATTCTAAACGTAATCTTAAGACTCTAGTGCACTGCGTATTGGTCTCTGAACACAGGATAGCAAGTCCACTCTGGGAATCAAGGTAAACTTTTACTGGTAGTGTTACTTGCATCTGTAGGTCTGCAAATACTTGCAGATACCATTCTACATCACGAGTGGCCTGAACGCATGCACATAATTCACTCTCTGTTGTAGAGAGACAAATAATGGTTTGTGTCTGGGACTTCCATTCAAATGGACAACCGTTATAACAAAACACCATACCAGACACACCCCTGCAATTATTTTGTTCCACTGCATGAGATGCATCGCAGAAAATTTCAAAACCTTTGTCAATACATGTTGTAAACTGCAACCTATAATGTTTGGTATGTTTAAGGTACATTACCACTCTCTTAAGAGCAGAGAAACATTGCATAGTGGGCTTTTCCACACTGTGAAGCATCTTTTAACAAAAGCTTAACTGTTTCATATTTTACACTTAGTGAATAACACAAATCATAATCTTCGCCTGGAATTTGTTGAAAACCCTTAGCAACTAATCTTGCCTTGTACCTTACAACTTCATTTTTGTCATTCATTTTAACTCTATAAACCCATTTTGAATCAATAACTCTCATATCTGGGGTTTGTGGTACAAGAGACCAAGTGTTATTCTCTTTTAAAGAAGCTATCTCGGAGTTCATAGCTTTATACCAATTTACAGCTTGGTGCTTAGGTAAATTCTGAACATCATTGTAGCTTTTTGGCTCAAAAACTGCCTTATTGGCATACACAGTATTAAAATGTTCATCTGCGAAACGTTGTGGCTTCTGCCTCTTTCTATCTGAACGTCTCAGTCCGGAAGGAGAGTCAGACTCCTCAGAATTAATGGGACTAAGTGAACTACTAGTTTCAGGTTGTAAATCTTCATTGTCAGACTGAAGAGGTGCCTGTAGGCTACGCTCACGGTCAGAAAACTCAAGAGAATCTAACCTCCCCTCGGGTGCCTGTGACTTTAAATCCTCAAACAAATTATCAGATTCAACAGGCTTTTCATCTTTTCCCATTAATTCAGAAGCACCATTTTCTCCTGCTGCTGCTGCTTCTTCCTCTTCTTCCTCAGTATCATTTATACCATCAGTATCTTGGAAAATATTAACTCCATTCCAATTTACAGTTTGTATCATGCTTCTGGTAATATGAAATTTGCCAGTTGCTGGTATGTAAATTCTGTACGCCCCCTGCTGGTAGCCCATTAATTTTCCCTGAACACTACGTTTACCCAATTTCTGCTTAGCAGGGTAATGCATAATTACATCTGAACCCCAAATACGTAGGTATTTCAGATTAGGGCGTTTTTTAAACAGCTTCTCATAGGGGGTGACATCTAAACCAGAATGATAACTGCGATTTCTAACATAACAAAAGGCATTGAGTGCTTCAGCCCAAAACTCTTTGGGCAGATTAGCATCGTGCAGATAAGTTTTAACCCCTGCCTGCAAGTCACGCTGCACAACTTCAACAAGCCCATTTTGCCAGGGACTTCGGGGGCAAGATAACTCATGAGTAGTCCCCTGCGCTTCCAGGAATTTCTCAAAATCCTCAGAAACAAATTCCCCGCCCCGGTCAGAAAACAGGTTCTTAATAGGTTTGTTAAAGTGCGTTTTTACCCAGTTGCAAAAAACCTTGTACTTCTCAAATGCTTGGGACTTCTCAGCTATTGCATAAGTCCAACAATATCTACTATACTGGTCTATCAGGGTAAGCCAGTACTTAGAACCTCCTAATGACTGTGGGAGTGGCCCAACCAAATCACAATGTACACGCTCAAATGGCTCAGTTACTTTCCTATCTGAGCACCTACCCTTGCGTGCAACCTTAATCTTATTCTTACAACAGGATAGACACTGCATAAAGAATTTACATGGTTTTAAGTTGAGGCCATTGACAATATTCTGTGTCTTAATTACATCAGCAAAATTCAGGTGTCCCAGAATTCTGTGCGCCATGTGGACACACCCAGAATGTGGTCTTACATTCCTTAACCCCTGGCTTGACTGTGCTACTGTGCAGTTTATAGGCGATTGGGAGTAGGTGCGAAAATACAGTCTATATAAACCATCAGATTCCCGGGCATATAATAGACGTTTGTTCCCATCGAAAAACTCACACATTGACTTTAAGAAACGCACAGTTATGCCTTGACGAGCAAAACACCTTACTGATAATAAATTGTCCATTGAGGGGCAGTAAATGCAGTTCGCTATTGTAATGTTTAAAGAGTCAAGTTTAACAGTACCCCTGCCAAGCGACTGCAAGACTTGTGAATTGGCTAAATGTACATTACCAATTTCCTCTTCGAAAGAAATAAACAAGCTTCGATCATGGCAAACGTGCTGCGATGCTCCTGAGTCGATAACAAAAGACTTCCACTTGGCACCTTTAGGTCTTTTACGATCTTTAGTCCGAGCGTGAAAAGCTCGCGGCTCGTTTCTGTCTTTACGGTACGATGTCGGCTGCTGGGCTGACGACCGTGATTGACGAACAGAAACAGACTTGGGAGTACTTTGCTTTCTTTTGGATCTGCAGTCCCTTGCAAAATGTCCTTGCTTATTGCAGAACCAACAACGCTTTGCAGCTTTAAATGCAGTTGTATCACCACAGGTTTGCATATGGCGTTCCTCATTCTTTCTGGAAACAGGAGTGCTTATGGCACAAGCCTCCCTTCTATCCAACTCGCCCATTAATCTTGCCGTTACCCCTTCCACAGTTAATTGTGCTGGTGGAACGGCAGATATCTGGCTAGCTATACCATCAAAGTCCTCATTAAGGGAACAAAGGATGATAAAAACATACTGAATATCAGGTACCTCCATGTCCCTTCGAATTAATTCGCCGCGTATTGCCTCCAGACGTCTCAAGTGTGCTGCCAAATCACCACCAGGCTGCAACTTCGTCTGGTACAACTGCTTGAAAAACGTCAATGCAGACGCTGACTCTTTTCTAACATGCACTGCTGCAAGACTGTCCCACATTTCTTTGGCAGTTTTCTTATTTCTTATATAGACTACTTGCTGGTCGCTGACTGCCAAATTAATTATCGCCCTGGCTTTTGCATCTCCTTTCGACCAAGCATTAGTTACAGGGTTAGGAGGGTCATCAGTTACATAGGTCCATACTTCTCTAGAGGTCAAAAGCGCCTCCACCCGAAAAGACCATAAACTATAGTTGTCAGCTGTCAGCTGTGGGAAGACCAGAGCCTTCTCAGCTTCAGGAACCCGGTCAACCATTCTGGAACTCTTCCAGACCCACAAAAACTACGCTAACAGGAGAAGGAGTTTTCAAACCTTTCTCAGAGTCCAAAAATATGCAGTCATCCACTCAGCAGCTGGGCCCATAACCAAAGATGTTGGCTTTTTGCAGTATAGTAACGCTGCAGAGAGCTTGCTGGGGAGATCATGCATTAAAAAGTAAGGACTCAAAAATAACTTAAAGAAGGTTTTAATAAGAAAAACAAAAACTCCATTTACACTAAATACATCAACAAACCAGACCCAACCACCAACCCATCCCCCAGGGTAATGGGAGAGCTAGATGCTGCTCCTTATATACTCTACCCAAATGCTGACACACCTTAATCAAATACAACTCAGCAGCACCTGCTATGTTTCACAGCTGTAAAGCTGGGTCTCGTTATCTTGCTCTGGCCCTTGCTCTGGCCCCTTAAAGACATACACATGGAGTGGAACAATGATGAACCTTTACATTTAAAGAAACCATTCAACACAAAAATGGAAAACCCTTTCGTCTAGCGGGTTTTCCGTCTTGTGAGGTATTCGTCTTGCGGGGCACCACTGTACAGTATGACGTTGTGAACTGAGCAGGACAGAAGGCAAGAAGCAAGGCGTACAGCAAATTTTGGCCTAGTACAGGACGTCAATGAAATCTGAAAGACCAAAGTCTGCCCCATAGATCCATCTAGGTAAGTATTACCTGCAGTGATTGGCAGTGGCCAGATTTTCAGACAGGGGACATTTCCAGGTCTCCCAGGAGACGCCAGGAATTCAGTCTGGAACATTCCACATACAGAGCACTTGCTCTACTACTGAGCTACAGCCCTTCCTCTGACCTGTCAATCCCTGCTTTGAGGTTCACAGTAATTTATGTTAAATGTGCACATGGAGAACAAAAAACTCTCCTAGGTTCTTGTAGTTTCCAGAGTCACATGTGTCATACGTGTGGAGGAAAAACTGAAACACGTTGCAGAGCTCCCAAAAAGTAGACCAGAGGCAATTGTATTTTATCCAGCAGTGCTTTACTGCTGCTGAAGGCAAATGAGCAGAATGGTCACAAATCCAATACAGTGGTACCTCAGGTTACATACGCTTCAGGTTACAGACTCCGCTAACCCAGAAATAGTGCTTCAGGTTAAGAACTTTGCTTCAGGATAAGAACAGAAATCAGGCTCTGGCAGCGCGGCGACAGCAGGAAGCCCAATTAGCTAAAGTGGTGCTTCAGGTTAAGAACAGTTTCAGGTTAAGTACAGACCTCCGGAACGAATTAAGTACTTAACCTGAGGTACCACTGTACATTCAGGATTGGCACAGTCCATAAGAATCCAGTTGCAGCAGACTTAACTAACTTAAAATACTTATAATAATACTAAACCTTAACACTAAGCATACTATGTACAGAACACCAGACCAGAAGGAAAAGAGATAAAAAGAGAAAGTGAGTGAGTGAAACCCAGGCTCCTTCTGGCCTCTTGTCATAGTTAGCATGACTTTGACAGAAAGATAACAGAACCAGTTTAAACCAGCTTCCCAGCTTCCCAGAAGGTATAACCCAAACAACTCATGCACCATCTTGCTTGCTTCTTTCGCACAGAGAAGCTTCCAGCGCCCTCCTGAACTCAGTGGCGTAGCGTGGGGGGTGCAGGGGGGGCCAGCCGCACCAGGGGCAACATCTGGGGGTTAGGGGGCGCAAATCCACGGGTTAGGGGGCGCAAATCCATGGGTTAGGGGGCGCAAATCCATGGGTTAGGGGGCGCAAATTACTTGCCTTGCCCCGGGTGCTGACAACCCACGCTACGCCACTGCCTGAACTAATCAGAATAGGAAAGATCCCTACACATCAGATCAATACTTTCTGCACTAAGAAATGCAAACTGACAAATATATGTTGCCCAGTAACTTGTAGTAAGCCGATACATATTCTGCCTAGAGACATGCAAGTTATCTCTCAAATGGATTGTGTGTTCTAACCTGCCAGAAATACCGGTACGTATGCTTTTCAGTGAAGCCCACCAGCAAGCAATTTCCTCACCATCATATTTCATCTATTAGCTATAGTGGTTGCTGGTGATGTGGTAGGGATTGGTGAATCTGTCCGTTTCAGTTTCTCATTTTCCCAGTCTTCAGTTTTCCACATTTCCATATCAGGTTGTGGTTTTTTTAAATGAAAAAGTCCTCATGAAATGTCACCAGCATTTTAATACAATTTTCTCCTAATACAGTATACACATTTTTCTACACAGCTTTGCCTAATACAGACAAATGTGACAAGCAATTTCCCCCAAATATAAAATGATCTGCATGTTATTTTCATGAAGATTTGAATTTGTGTGTATGCATTACACATGCATTTTTGTACATGTACGTATATCCATTTTTGCACACATTATGTGGAAAGTGCAAATTTCACAGGCTGTGTTTCATTCCCCAGATTCTTTTGGAAAATGCAAATCAGGTGGGTTCGCTTTTAAATGTGAACTGAATTGGATTTCTCCACTATCTCTATGAGGCACTAATGCTATTAATTGTAAGTGGGATACACAGACACACGGCAAACACTGGGCAAATAAATTCATTTGCTACCACCAGAGCTGGTGAGGAATAAAATTGTGTGGAACGGCCTGTTGAATAATGAACATCAGTGGAGCGTTACTTTGATATCCTCATTAATCAAACATCAAGTAATGGGGGGGGGGGTTGAGGGCACTGAAGGAGATTAATAGGGTCATAAATCTTAAGGTGAATATAGGTTTCACAAGCACAGCATACACATATAATAACAACAGTTAATAGGGCAACGTTCTCAGCTAAAAAGGACTACTGTGGGCACCAGTGCCTTATTTCTAAAAAAAATTAAATGTTTAGGGGTACTCTCATTTTCCTACTCATATTGAAATACTGCCCCTCAATGAGGCCAAACTTAGATTCACAAAATGTTTAGGGGTATGCACTGGCAGGCACTAAGATTAATTAAAATATTGGGAATGTGTACGTCTGCCTATAGGAGGCCTACATAACAATCGGATAAGGATCAGGCGGTCCTTAAAATATCCAGATGTCAAAGAGAAAAACAACTACCAGACTTTTAGATGACATCTGAAGGCAGCCCTGTTTAGGGAAGCTTTTAATGTTTGATGGACTATTGTACAGTATTTTAATATTTTGTTGGAAGCCGCCCAGAGTGGCTGGGGTAGGGTATAAATAAATTGTTGTTGTTGTTGTTGTTGTTGTTGTTGTCCTGGACTCAAGGGCCTTGCAAATTAAAACAAGAACCTTCCTGGTAACCTATGGGCAGCCAATACAAAGTTTTAAGCACTGAAGTGATGTCCTGGTGGTAGCCTGTCCCCATTCAGTGTTTCTCAAACTGTTGTTGGACTACAACTTCCATCATCCCCAGCTAGCAGGACCAGTGGTGAGGGATGATGGGAGTTGTAGTACTACAACAGCTGGTACTATGGACTGGTTGGATGCAGAGAAGTGGGGGGAGGCACCCGCCTGGGAACCCCCCAAGGGAAGAAGGCTCAGAGCCCAGGGATTGGTGATGGGATGACAATGAGTGTTCAGTGGGTGAAGAGGGGGCAGACTGGGAAGAGGAGGTGTCAGAAGCTGAAGATGTAACAGGGTTTAGTGAGCAGGAAGAGGCTATGGCAGACGGCAGCCCAGAAGCAGAGGCAGAAGCAGAGGCTGGAGAGGACTAAGGGCCAAGAGACAGAGATGAGGCTGATGGCTGAAGAAGCCAGGGAGACCGCCCCCCCACCCTGTGACCAGCTTCCCTTCTCCCTCGTCTCCCAGAACCAGAAGAGGTATGAAGAGGGCATGGCAGAGACAGACGTGTTGACCGAGGAAAAGCAGCGGGGGGAGGAGGAGGCTTAGGGAAACTGTGGGAAAATGGGAACCTTCAATCCTCACAACTGCCTCATTGGGGCAAGATCTACCGAGACGAGTTGCCATGGTCAGTAGGCCTCCTGTGCTGTTTGTTTCTTTGAATAAAGAGTGAATTTCACTGATGTCGTGTGAGTTATCACGGACCTGCTCCTGGCACCTGCCCCTGACAATTGGCATCCCAAGTTTGAGGAACACTGGCTGCAGCATTTTGCACTGGCCAGAACTTCTGGCCAGTTCAAGGGTATCTCCATATAGAGCACACTGCAAGAGCATATTACAATAATCAAGTTTGTTTTTTTTAATTTTCCCACCACTTTAATTCTTTTCATTTCTTAAAAAAAGGTTTCTCCTGTTTTATTTAACTTTATTTTAAATCTTTTAATATCTCTCAGTTGTATCACTCAGCCACTTTCTACAAAAACATCTACTGAAACAGCTTAACAAGGGGGGGGGGAGAAGAGTAATACAAATATTTATTTAGCAAGTTTTATATAGTGCATTCAAAAAATCTCTAAAGTGGTTTACATAAAATAGCATAAGGTATGAAATTTTAAAATAGTAATCAAACAAACTTTAAAAACAGTAAGAAATCATAATAAAAATTTTAAAATACGTACGTGTAGATAAAATAAACAGTTGCAAATACACACACTAACATTGTACAGTGGAACTTGGGTTCTCAAACAGCTTAGCTGATGAACAAATCGGAACCCAAACGCCGCAAACCCAGAAGTAAGTGTTCCGGTTTGCAAACGTTTTTTGGAAGCTGAACATCTGATGTGGTAGTTGGCTATTGTTTCTGGGGCGCCTGTGCCAATCAGAAGCCATGCCTTGGTTTTCAAACATTTTTGGAAGTCGAACGGACTGTTGGTTTCTATTTCCCTCACTGAGCAGCAACTGCAGTCACAAGACATTGTTTTGCATTCCACAGTCCAAGTTACTGTTGGATTCCCATGGGAATGGGAGACTGGATGTGACGTACACTGGTTTCCTGTTTTTCAGTGTTCTCTCGGTTTCTTTGTTAGAGAGACAGTATGCTTCTCCCTCTCGGCAAAGGCAGGATGGATGTTTGTATTCTCTCAGTGTAGAGTGTAAATAAAATAAAATTAGCAATGTAGCACATTTACCTGCTTATCCTTCTGCTGTGTGGACTACTCTGCTTGGGCTCAAGATAAAACGAGCCTGTATCAGCTTCAGATGGGCCGAAGCTGGTCAAAATCTCACATGGACTTCGAGAATGGATTACGTTCATGAACCAAGGTACCACTGTATGTCATTTAAGAATAGCCACCCTAAAAGGGTTCATCCACAATAATCAATTATGAAACCCTAAATACTCCCCCCGGCACAACACCACAATGAACACAAAGATGTAGAATTCTACAGATGTTCAGGAAAATAATCTAAGGAACAGTCAACTCCTTGACTGCAACTACCTTTAGTCTGTTATCAATATTGGCTATATTTAGTCAAATATTGTGTATGAAAAAATATGTTTGGGGGAAATGGTATTTCTAAGTGGCTTGTGACATTTTTATTAGTTGGTTTTGAAGAGCCATCTAGTGGTTGTTTTTAGTTTTCTTACATATGAGGTTGCAGAAATGCCAAGGCTCATTTCAGTAGATTTCGCTCTAGCCACCAATAGTTAAAGCATAGACTCTAGAAGAAACTAAGGCTGAGTGGACACTTTACAGCCCATTTAAAGCACCCCCGCCCCTATGAATCCTGGGAAATGTAGCTTCTTAAGGGTACTGGAATCGTAGTTCTGTGACGGGCAAACTACAGTTCTCACAATTCTCTCTCTTTCTCTCTGTGTACTTTAAATGCGCCTCAAATGTATGGTGTGTGCACAGCTTGAGATTTCAAAGTTTCAGGCTCCCAACAAACTTAATTTTGGAGCATTTATTGTGAAAACCTATACATTTCTAATCAGAAGTAAGTTCAGTGGGGCTTTATTCAAGGTAAGTGCGTACAGTCATACCTCGGGTTGAAGTAGCTTCGGGATGAATATTTTTGGGTTGCGCTCTGCGGCTACCCGGAAGTTACAGAGCGTGTTACTTCCGGGTTTCACCACTCGCGCATGCACAGACGCTCAAAATGACGCCACATGCATGCGCGGAAGTGGCGACCCGTGCACGCGCAGACGTGGGTTGTGTTCGCTTCAGGTTGCGAACGGGGCTCTGGAATGGATCCCGTTCGCATCCAGAGGTACCACTGTATAGGATTGCAGCATGTGACATACACAGTCTTTGCGCCAGGCAGATCTGCACACCTGTCACAAACCCAGCCATCTATACCCCTAATGATCCATCAATGATCCACTACCAGGACTGTCCCACTGCAATCTATTGGCAAGAAAGGGAGCCAGAAATAATAAAGGATTTTCATTTGTGAGATGTATTCACAAAATGAGAAGAATCAAGAGGGGCTGTTTGGTGCCAGGTTTGGTACATGTAAACGAGCATTTCGGAAGAACATCCTTTGGTGGATGTCCGATGACACCCTTTATCTTACTCTGCTAATTGATGATTTAGTACCTTATGTTCTTGTAAAAGGGTTAGCTTCCCATTTGGGTGCCAAGCAGCTTAGCAAATTCCCCACTCCAGAGACTCCCAAGTTCATTATCAGCTCCAAACTAGGCAGGCATTTCACCACTCAAACTGGAGTTTCTTTTCATCGTGAACTTGTGCCCCATGACTATAATATTCCCTTTATACCAGTCCACATGTTTCACTAGGACTCTTCCATGTGAATCCATCTTCAGCAGCACTCTTTGTTGGTCAACCTGGGTTGACCTCTTGCTGATCTAACCCAATTGCTTCTCCCGGGATTAGTTCCTTAGTTCATTTTTCACCCTCAGGTTTATTTAGATATCCAAAAGCTGAATCTCAAAGAAAGTCAGCCTTCAAACAGAAGAACTCTCAAGGGATCAGGACTGTTTGCTTGTTGCATCTTGACTTCTGGGTTCAGACTGACACAGTAACCAACAGGACCAGCTCTGCCATTAGGCAAGGAGCAGTTGTGAGATGTTAGGCAACAGCTGTGTCTGCCACATTGCCTGCTTTGTGTTCCCTAAACTGGTCTGTTGCCATAAGATGTGGTAGAGGATACTGCCCCGTCTCCAGTGTTGAAGTAAGCCAGTTTTTTTGGCTTCTGCGAATGGAATACAGTGGTACCTCGGGTTACAAACACCTTGGGTTACAAACACTTCGGGTTACAGACTCCGCTAACCCAGAAGTAGTACCTCAGGTTAAGAACTTTACCTCAGGATGAGAACAGAAATTGTGTGGTGACGGCAGCGGGAGTCTCCATTAGCTAAAGTGGTACCTCAGGTTAAGAATAGTTTCACGTTAAGAATGGACCTCCGGCACGAATTAAGTTAGTAACCAGAGGTACCACTGTAGTGGTAAGGTGCCTTCTCGGTAGTGGCACCCACCCGGTGGAATACCCTCCCACCAGATGTCAAAGAGAACAACAACTGCCAGACTTTTAGAAGACATCTGAAGGCAGCCCTGTTTAGGGAAGCTTTTAATGTTTGATGCATTACTGTATTTTAATATTTTGCTGGAAGCCACCCAGAGTGGCTGGGGAAGCCCAGCCAGATGGGTGGGGTATAAATAATAAATTATTATTATTATTATTATTATTATTATTATTATTATTATTATTATTATTATTGATTGTCAGGGAACTGACATCGGAGCAGAGGGGAGAGGCGGTGCTTCCCGATTCTGCAGAAGAAGGAACGAGTAAGGGTAGAGAGAGAATGGCATCTGGGGAAGAATGTCCCGGTGACACCAGGAAGAAGGAAGAGGGAGAAAGCATCTTGGAGGAGAGGCTCCGGGATGCTGGCACTGAAGGCAGTGAAGAGAGTGGAGGGGCACCTCTGGGCACGCCCACTCTGCGCAGAAGGGTTACGCGCAGAGAGGCGAGGCGAAGGTTGTCTGTCAAGGAGCTTTTATGCTGGAGGAAATTTAGGAGACACCCACTCACGGATTCGTCGAGCGACTGAGCAGCAGCAGCACCCAGGCTGCTCAGTCAGGGAAAGACACAACCAACCCCTAAGCAGTTTGGAACAGCTAGAGGTTTACACACAAGCAACCCCAATTCCCGTGACATTGATCATCTCAAGAACCAAAATGCCTTTGGCTTATGCGACCAAATGCTCATGCACAAGAGGGAGGTGTCAGCGGGCTCAGGGGAACCTCAGATTTATAGAAGTACACAAAGGCTTTTTGAAACGTTAGTGGGAAAAGGATTTCTAAAGCAAATCCATGACCTGGCCAACATGGTGCCTCCAGGTATGCTGTTGGACTACGGCCCTCATCAGCCTCAGCCAGCAAGGCCAAAAAGTTCAGGGATAATGGGAGCTTCAGCCTACCCCTAGTTTAGTGATACGGTGCATGTAAAAAATCAATCCCAGGTCCAGTTGCCAGCATTTCAACTGAAGAGGTGGTGGACTCTCCTTCCTTGGAGGTTTTTAAGCACAGGTTGGATGGCCACTTGCCATGTGCAATCCAGCTGAGATTCCTGCAGTACAAGGGGTCGGGCTAGATGACCCTGGGAGTCCCTTCCAACTCTGCAATTTTATGATTTCCAGTTAAAACGGTCCTGGCTAGCAGGATAGAGGAAGGTCTCAACTTGAAGATTGAAAGCAGCTGCATGCTGGAGTAGCTGCATGACTGAGCTAAAGAGAGTGTGTGCTGTTCCAGTCACAGTACAAGGATACCATAGAGTTAGGAAAGCGTTTGGGACTTTTCCATTTAGAGAAAAGGTGAATAGGAGGTGTGCATGGCACTGGATAGAGAAAAGTCCCGTCCCCCCTCCAGGTCCGGTCCAGAATCCGAAGCTTCTGCTGGGAGTCAGTCTGACAGGACCAAGGCAGGATACCAGGCAAGGACAGGTACAGGATGTCAGGCAGGATCTAGCATACAGCAATGTTGCTCCCACAACCTAGGGCGGGGTCCGACAGCCTTTTATCTTTGTTGGGGTAGCGGCTGCTCCTGATCCCCCGGCGACTCAACTACCTGTTTCGCCCAAAGGCAAGCACTCCTCCTGCAAGTACTCAGGTCTCTCCTTCTCTCAGACCTTAGTCTCTGCAGCTCGGGAGACGCTGGAGGGTTACTAGACCCACGGCCCACCTCAGCCTCCCCTGACCCAACCGGTAGTGGAGCAGCTGTAAGTGATGGCTCAGCTGAAGGCAACAAGGTAATCCCCACATCTGGAGCCAGGGCAGGCTCAGGCCCCTGACTCAGCCTAGCTGGTGTTTGTTGCAGGGGAACCTGTGCGGCTGGGACACTTCAGGGTCGGGCTCCAGACTTGGTTCAGAAGATGCCTGAGGCAAAGGATCCAGCGCAGACTGAGTCTCCTCTGGTTCCAAGTCTGAGCCCATCACAGAAGGTTCAAGGCAGACAAAAGAAAGTACTTCTTCACCCAGTACCCAGTTAATCTGTGGAACTCACTCCCACAGGAGGCAGGGATGACTACCAATTTGGATGGTTCAGTGGCGTAGCGTGGGTTGTCAGCACCCGGGGCAAGGCAAGTAATTTGCGGCCCCTAACCCGTGGATTTGCGCCCCCTAACCCTAACCCCCAGATGTTGCGCCCAGTGCGGCCGGGCCCCCCTGCACCCCCACGCTACGCCACTGGGATGGCTTCAAAGGAAGATTGGACAAATTCATTGAGAACAAGACTATCAATGGCTATTAGCCATGATGGCTACACTCTGCCTCCACTGTTGGAGACCGCAATGGTTCTGAATACCAGTTGCTGGAAACCACAAGAGGGAGAATGCTTTCTGTGCCCAGGTCCTGCTTGTAGGCTTCCAATGGGCACCTGGCTGGCCACTGTGAGAACAGGATGCTGGACTAGACGGGCCACTGGCCTGATCCAGCAAGGCTCTTTTTATGTTCTTTTTATGTTATGTTAATACAGGCTTTTTACAGCACACTCTGAATAAAGTCGCATGAAACTGCACAAATAAGGCTTCGGTTCTGTGCATACTTCCTTGTGAATAAGCCCCATTAAATTTGCCAGGAGTTACCTCCTGGTAGGCCTATTTAGGATTGCGCTATAAGGGCTTGGTAAAGAATGAAACAGTTTGATACGTTCAACTCTCTGTGAAAACTCAAATCTGCCTCCAGCCACATAGCAGCTTTACCCAAGACTCTCAGTAGCATAAAATAAAATATTATTGCTATTATTATTTATTAATTAAATTTATTACTATTCTTTATTCTTTATTTACTATTACTATTCTTAATTAATGTCTTATTACAAAAGAATTTCAGAAATAGACTTGAAAGAGATGTTGCTGAATTACAACTTATTACTAAACTGAAAACTATGGAGAGACCTGGTCTGAATAGATATTAGATACTTGTCTCATTACATATGCTAAAGCTATTTTTGTTCATCTGCATACTATCCCTTGCTTTTTCCTGTAGGACCAATTGCAGTCATTAATAGTTGTTAACAGATACAGGTAGGTAGCCATGTTGGTCTGCCGTAGTCCAAACAAAATAAAAATATTCCTTCCAGTAGCACCTTAGAGACCAACTAAGTTTGCTATTGGTACAGTGGTACCTTGGTTAAGAACTTGCCGTAATTCGTTCTGGAGGTCTGTTCTTAACCTGAAACTGTTCTTAACTTGAGGTACCACTTTAGCTAATGGGGCCTCCTGCTGCTGCTGCGCCGCTGGAGCACGATTTCTGTTCTCATCCTGAAGCAAAGTTCTTAACTAGAGGTACTATTCCTGGGTTCGCAGAGTCTGTAACCTGAAGCGTCTGTAACCTGAGGTACCACTGTATGAGCTTAGTTGGTCTCTAAGGTGCTACTGGAATGATTTTTTTTAATTTTGAGTCATCAACAGGTTTACCATACCCACTGAGTCAATCACCCATCTCCTACTGCACCTTCTGAGAAAAACCCCACCCCACCCTCCCACCATATATAAGGGTCTGGTGACGTCTGTTTCAGTGCATCTGAAGAAGTGTGCAGGCACACGAAAGCTTATACCCAGAACAAACTTAGTTGGTCTCTAAGGTGCTACTGGACAATTTTTTTTTTTTTATTTCTTTTGACCATTATTTATTAATTTTTATATTGCCCTATACCCGCAGGTCTCAGGGCAGTTCACAGTAATAATTAAAAACCGTTCAGTACTGTTTCCAGATATGATACTGGTTATCTTTAGATAAGAAAATAAATATTATCTTTGAGTTTTCATTTTTTCTCTCCCTTATTTGTTCATTTAAACAAATTGTCCTTGATGTTTTTTTCAAGTTCCTGCCCCCTCCAAAGAAATATCAGGATAAAGTCCTCACCCGTCACTCACCTATTACTGTTTCTCAATACCCATACGTTTGACCAGAGCTTTCCATTCTAAACATCAAAAGGGTGAAGGTCTCCCCCAGACAAAGAGTTTACTGACCCCATCATGATTTGGAATATATTGCTGGTTAGTTATACAATGGTACCTCTGGTTACGAATTTAATTCGTTCCGGAGGTCCGTCCTTAACCTGAAACCATTCTTAACCTGAGGTACCACTTTAGTTAATGGGGCCTCCCGCTGCCGCCACACAATTTCTGTTCTCATCCTGAGGTAAAGTTCTTAACCCGAGGTACTACTTCCGGGTTAGCAGAGTCTAACCCGAAGTGTTTGTAACCCGAGGTACCACTGTACCAGTAAAAAACATCAACCCCAAACCCTGTTCTTCACTAATAGAGACATTGAAGAGAATCTCTGCTCACTAGCAGTGTCCGTAAATAACATTTCTGGCCCCTTCCTCTGACCTTTCACCCCTCCCTCCAAGCACAGCATCTGGCTTCTACCCCATACATGAAATTGTATGGGTCAGATTAGACATTTGGCATCTAGTGCTACATAAACGATTCTTCTTTAATGAATAGCCAGCTTGGCAGTGGAGTTGTTTGTATGAGCTCAATTGAAACATGGCATGTTTGTGAAAGGGAGTTGTAGCCCTTTGCCCTACAGCGGATGCGATTAGAGGTCGCATCTCCCCTCCCTGCCCCACCACATACCCTTGCTTTTTGCAATGAGCAAATAAGGTAAGGTAAAAGGTAAAGGACCCCTAGACGGTTAAGTCCAGTCAAGGTGACTATGGGGTTGCAGCGCTCATCTCACTTCAGGCCAAGGGAGACGGTCTGTGTCCACAGACAGCTTTCCAGGTCATGTGGCCAGCAAGACTAAACTGCTTATGGCACAACAGAACACCGTGACAGAAACCAGAGCGACCGAAACTCCGGTTACACTTCCCCGCCACAGCCATACCTATTTAACTACTGGCAATGGTATACAGTGGTACTTCTGGATGCGAACGGGATCTGTTCTGGAGCCCCATTCACATCCAGAAGTGACCGCAACCCACGTCTGTGCGTGCGCGGGTCTCGATTCGCTGCTTCCGCACATGCGCGTGACGTCGTTCTGACTGTCTGCACATGCGTGAGCGGCGAAACCCGGAAGTAATGCGCTCCGTTACTTCTGGGTCGCCACAGCGCGCAACCCAAAAATACTTATCCTGAAGCTACTTCAACCCAAAGTATGACTGTACTAGGTTGGCAGAAGCTGGGAGAGAGCAACGGGAGCTCACTCCGTCTTGGGGATTTGAACCGCCCACCTTTCGATCGGCAAGCCCAAGAGGCTCTGTGGTTTAGACCACAGTGCCATCCGCTCCCCTAATAGCAAATCACTAATAACAAATAGCTCCTGTTGGCACCAGGGTGAGCTTCCCTCTCCTTATGACTGAGGTAGGGCTCTTACCACTGAGGTAGGGCTCTTACTCCTTATGACTGAGGTAGGGCTCTTACCATGAAGGTAAAGCATGTCATGGAATTCTACTCAATATCGATCCAGAGTAGAACTTCAATGTATACTTAGCAGAGTAAAAACTTAAACACGTTGCAGGATTCCCAAAAAATAGACCAGAGGCAATTAATATTTCATCCAGCAGAGCTTTACTGCTGCTGAAGGCAAATGAGCATAATGGTCACAAATCCAATACATTCAGGATTGGCAACGTCCATAAGAAATCCAGTTGCACCAGATTTAACTTAAACTAACAATAATTTATAATAATTCTAAAATCTTAACACTAGACTAAGCGTACTATGTACAGAACACCACACCAGAGGGAAAAGAGATAGAAAGAGAAAGTGAAACTCAGACTCTCCTCTTGAAGATAGATAACAGAACCAGTTTAAGCCAGTTTACTCAGCTTCTCTGAAGGAATAACCCAAACATCAGGAACCTTCTGCTTGTTCCTTTCACACAGAGAAGCTTCCAGAACCCTCTTGAATTAATTAGAATATGAAACATCAGACCAATACTTTCTGCACCAAGAAATGCAAACTGACAACTCATGCTTCTGGGGAAGTGGTCACTTATACATTGCACACACCTCTACTCTCAAAGAGGACACAGTTCTGTAAAAGAACACCAAGCTCGGTATTGGGTTTATATCAAACTAAATTCCACACTGAGAAGACCCATTGAAATTACCAAGCCTACATTGTTGTTCTTGTTGTTTAGTCGTTTAGTCATGTCCAACTCTTTGTGACCCCATGGACCAGAGCACCCCAGGCACTTCTGTCTTCCACTGCCTCCCGCAGTTTGGTCAAACTCATTCTGGTAGCTTCGAGAACACTGTCCAACCATCTCGTCCTCTATCGTCCCCTTCTCCTTGTGCCCTCCATCTTTCCCAACATCAGGGTCTTTTCCAGGGAGTCTTCTCTTCTCATGAGGTGGCCAAAGTATTGGAGCCTCAGCTTCACGATCTGTCCTTCCAGTGAGCACTCAGGGCTGATTTCCTTAAGAATGGATAGGTTTGTTCTTCTTGCAGTCCATGGGACTCTCAAGAGTCTCCTCCAGCACCATAATTCAAAAGCATCAATTCTTCGGCGATCAGCCTTCTTTATGGTCCAGCTCTCACTCCCATATATCACTATTGGGAAAACCATAGCTTTTACTATACGGACCTTTGTTGGCAAGGTGATGTCTCTACTTTTTAAGATGCTGTCTAGGTTTGTCATCGCCTTTCTCCCAAGAAGCAGGAGTCTTTTAATTTTGTGACTGCTGTCACCACCTGCAGTGATCATGGAACCCAAGAAAGTAAAATCTCTCACTGCCTCCATTTCTTCCCCTTCTATTTGCCAGGAGGTAATGGGACCAGTGGCCATGATCTTCGTTTTTTTGATGTTGAGCTTCAGACCATATTTTGTGCACAGGTGGCTCACGTTTGGTCAAAACTCTCCACTATGACCTATTCATCTTGGGTGCCCTGCTCGACATAGTTCATAGCTTCTCTGAGTTATTCAAGCTCCTTCATGGCAGTGATCCATGAAGGGGAAGCCTACATTAGCCATGTCCATTCATTTTGTTATAGGTTTCAGGGTAGGACCCCGCTAAAACCTAGAAATTAATAAACGGTAGGATTTTGATTGTGTGAGATATGAAAGGAATACAAAGGAGCTCCTGTTTTAGGCACAACCAATATGTGCATGATCGTGCCTACATGCACAGCACCGAACTCAAAAGTGACCCGGAAATATCATAAAGAGGTTACTGATATGTAACTTTGGGACATTTGGGACGGCAGCTCATAGACTGGGGGGGGGGGGTGCCTAATTTTTGGCCTAGTACCCAAGTCCACCATTGTTAAAGATATACAGTACACGAGGAGCCACATGTGGAGGCTATATTACGTGTTTGTGATGATGGTGGTTGTTTTTAAATCTTCTAGCCTTGTATTGGGGAAGTGCAAAGAGAAGCAGAAATAAAGCTTGGCCAAGAAATGTCATTGTTGATGCAAGGTAGGTGAACATAGGAGTAAGTAAGGACACACTTTGCCTCTGGGCTTTTGCAACACTTCCTTTGGCCTCCTATGTCTAAGGATAATGAACTGTTGGAGCATGTTGCTCAGGGGTATCTAAGGTTAGGGAGCATGAAAAGAGAATTCTCCAGGGAGCTACAGGCACGCACAGCCCCCTTTGCTTATTCAACTGTATTAGTCAAACAATCCAGACTACCTGACTGCAGACATACTTTGGGAAGGTGAGATGCTACTGCTTCCACAATGGAAGAAGCTCAGGAAGGAAGGCTAAAGTGGTCTCTGGGAAAACTCCTGAAGCCTCTTGCAGAAATTGGCCCAATTGTTTCCCTAGTTGGTCTCCTCCTACTAATGTATTTAAATAATTTGTTGTTGGAGGTCTTTGTTATAAGAAAAAACTGCTCCTTTTCCCTTATGGGGTACCCAAGAGCCCATATAGAGTCCTTTTGTAGGTTCTCTATCGGTAGGAGAAAATAACAGAGGCCAACCAGAGAATATTGAGAAACAAAGCAGCTAGGAAGCCTGATCTTTGTTAACTGTTGCAACAGGGTGCTCACAACCACACGCAGGAGGCAGGAGGAACAATGGCGTGCAAGCCCTTATATTGCATAGACATTTGAAATTGCCCACCCTGGAGCCCAAGACCACCCCCAATACATCATACTCAGGGGTCAGCAAACTTTTTCAGCAGAGGGCTGGTTCACTGTCCCTCAGACCTTGTGGGAGGCCAGACTATATTTTTTTGGGGGGGGGATGAATGAATTCCTGTGCCCCACAAATAACCCAGAGATGCATTTTAAATAAAAGGGCACATTCTACTCATGTAAAAACACACTGATTCCCAGACTGTCCATGGGCCAGTCTTAGAAGGAAATTGGGCCAGATCCGGCCCCGGGGCCTTAGTTTGCCTACCCATGTCATACATACATCAGAGAAGGGGCAGTCTACAACAGAATCCTGTCTGACACAAAACCTGTTGATTGGTTTTTGTTGTTGTTGTTTAGTCGTTTAGTTGTGTCTGACTCTTCGTGACCCCATGGACCAGAGCACGCCAGGCACTCCTTCCAGTGACCACTTAGGGCTTATTTTCTTAAGAATGGATAGGTTTGATCTTCTTGCAGTCCATGGGACTCTCAAGAGTCTCCTCCAGCACCATAATTCAAAAGCATCAATTCTTCGGCGATTAGCCTTCTTTATGGTCCAGCTCTCACTTCCATACATCACTACTGGGAAAACCATAGCTTTAACTATATGGACCTTTGTTGGCAAGGTGATGTCTCTGCTTTTTAAGATGCTGTCTATGTTTGTCATTGCTTTTCTCCTAAGAAGGAGGCGTCTTTTAATTTCGTGGCTGCTGTCACCATCTGCAGTGATCATGGAACCCAAGAAAGTAAAATCTCTCACTGCCTCCATTTCTTCCCCTTCTATTTGCCAGGAGGCGATGGGACCAGTGGCCATGATCTTAGTTTTTTGATGCTGAGCTTCAGACCATATTTTGCGCTCTCCTAAGGTGGTGTCTATGCGTCCATCCTGTATTTTTATAGTAGTGTCCAAAAAATGTATTTCTTGCATGGATTGATTCATTGTTAGGTTGATTGTGGGGTGAAAATCATTAAATTTCTGGTGAAAGGTGTCCAGGGTCTGTTGACCAGACAGACCAACTGACTGACAAACATATCTACATGCCTCTAGCTACCAGACCCTGGACACCTTTCACCAGAAATTTTATGATTTTCAAGAAATACATTTTTTGGACACATACAGGATGGACGCATAGACACCACCTTATACCGTAAACCAACTGACCGACAAACATATCTACATGCCTCTAGCTACCATCCCAAACATACCAAACAGCCCATTGTATATAGCCAGGCACTACGTTACAGCCACATCTGTTCCAATTCTACAGACAGAGACTCTCACGTAAGAGATCTACAGCAAACCTTTTCAGAACTAAAATACCCAGCAGATGAAGTTAGACAACAGATCAACAGAGCCAGACTGATACCCAGAGAGAACTTGCTGCAAGACAGACCCAAAAAAGAAAATAACAGAACACCTCTAGTCATCACATACAGCTCCCAAGTTAAAACAGTACAACGCATCATCAGAGATCTACAACCTCTCCTGGACAATGACAGTTCTCTTTCTCAAGCTCTGGGAGGAAGACCTTTCATTGCCTACAGACAGCCACCCAATCTTAAACAACTCCTAACCCACAATAATACTACAACCAGACTTAACACGGACACTGGCACCAGAGCCTGCAATAAACCCAGATGCCAACTTTGCTGCCACATACACCCGGACAACACCATTACTGGCCCCAACAACATCACACATACCATCTCGGGACTATTTAATTGCTCATCGTCTAACATTGTGTATGCCATCAAATGCCAACAGTGTCCTTCAGCTCTCTATATTGGACAAACAGGCCAAACCTTACGCCAAAGAATAAACGGACATAAATCAGACATCAAGAATCACAAAACAGAGAAACCAGTAGGAGAACACTTCAATCTCCCAGGACATTCTATACAAGATCTCTATACATGACTAAGCCATTTTTCACCTTCTCACCCCTTGCCTTTTCCTGTAAGACCTATTGCAGTCGTTAAAAGTCGTCAACAGGCTCATCTCAGCTATCTACCAATCTCCCATCTCTACTATTACTCCCTTCTGAGTAATACCCCTCCCCACCTTCTCACTATATAGAAGGATCTGGCAACTTCTGTTTCAGTGTATCTGAAGAAGTGTGCATGCACACGAAAGCTCATACCAAGAACTAACTTAGTTGGCCTTTAAGGTGCTACTGGAAGGAATTTTTTTATTTTGGCTATTCTTTTGTTATGATAAATACTTAATTCCTGAGTCCAGGTCACAGGCTCCCCCTATTCATATCTTAAATGTGCCCTTAAGGCAAGATTTGTCAGCAAAGGGACAATGGGGAGGTTTTTCTCATTTATTCCCTCCTTGCAGAGAAACCTTTGAGGTCAATTTGGGAGAGACAAAATGGTTTCAGGACTTTTTCCTGTACTGTTTCAGACATGCGGTTCATTCATTCATTCATTTATGTGTTTGCCTGGTACATTTATTTTATATCTTAGACCTTATAATTCTCATAACAGTCCTCAAATTATTTTTTAGCAACCCTTGTTGTCTGCTTGCACTTCTTTTGCCAAAGTTAGGTAAAGGTAAAGGTACCCCTGCCTGAACGGGCCAGTCTTGACAGACTCTGGGGTTTGTGCGCCCATCTCACATCTATAGGCCGGGGGCCAGCGCTGTCCGGAGACACTTCCGGGTCACGTGGCCAGCGTGACAAACCTGCATCTGGCGAGCCAGCGCAGCACACGGAAACGCCGTTTACCTTCCCGCTATAAAGCGGTCCCTATTTATCTACTTGCACCCGGGGGTGCTTTCGAACTGCTAGGTTGGCAGGCGCTGGGACCGAGCAGCGGGAGCGCACCCCGCCGCGGGGATTCGAACCGCCGACCTTTCGATCGGCAAGCCCTAGGCGCTGAGGCTTTTACCCACAGCGCCACCCGGGTCCCTTTGCCAAAGTTAAGTGTTCCTTTTTGTTCTCATTTGGCAAGAACCCTCCAAAACAGATTTGGCAGTGATGGCTGGTGAACAGTGGGGCTGGTAGGGTGGAAAGACGGGAGACCAACACTAGGTGGAGCCAGAGCCAACTATAGGCATAGCCTACTAGTTCTACCTTTGTCCCCATTCTCCTGACTGCTGAGTTCTTCAAGGAGAATACTGAGATTAAGGAGAGGGAAGCTGACAGGCAGTGCCACTCCTACAGTGTGGGTAAGAAAGAAGGCAAGGGGGGGCTGACTGAGAGTAAGGTAAAGGGACCCCTGACCATTAGGTCCAGTCGTGACCGACTCTGGGGTTGCGGCGCTCATCTCGTTTTATTGGCTGAGGGAGCTGGCGTACAGCTTCCGGGTCATGTGGCCAGCATGACTAAGCCACTTCTGATGAACCAGAGCAGCGCACGGAAACGCCGTTCACCTTCCCGCTGGAGTGGTGCCTATTTATCTACTTGCACTTGGACGTGCTTTCAAACTGCTAGGTTGGCAGGAGTTCTGCAAGGAGAATACTGAGATTAAGGAGGGGGAAGCTGACAGGCAGTGCCACTCTTACAGTGGGGGTAAGTAAGAAGGCAAGGGGGGGGCTGACTGAGAGCAGAAAGAGGTTTTTGGGGCAGTGTCCTATTTGCCCTAAAAGACCACCCTCCACTAAGATTTGGAGGAGCATTGGGGATTGCAAATGGCAAGGGAAATCCAACTGCCTGAGCAGAATTCCACCCATGCTGTGTGGGATTTCATCCATTGCCTTTGATTCTAAATGTGCATCACCAATCCATATAAACTGCCCAAACTAAAGAATAAAAAAGCATAAAATACTTAAATGAATACCCCTTTCTCCACTTGCTACTTTCCTCCACTGCAATCCCACCACCCTAACACACAAGATGCTGCCAAGCTCATGCCCAAAAAAATAAATAGATAACAAATTGTGTTGCGTATTCAGCCCTTTCAGAGTACATGAACTTTTCCCTTTGATAGTTTCGTTTATTGCCTGATAACACTGTTAGTTCAGGGTTAGCAGTCCAAGGTGAACAGACAGTTTGGAGGTGTGTTTTCTCTCTAGAAAGAAAGGGGGAGAAGGGAATCATTCTCAGAAATGCAGAGAACAGGAGACCTCACAGGGGCCCACAGATCTTGCAATGTTTTCAAACAACAGCCCAGTGGTGGTGGAGACTGGATCACATCACCTGGGCTGGGGAGACAGGGGATGCTTGCAGGTAGCCTGCTGATTGTTTGCAGACATGTCCAAAATCCGTTCCAGGGGCCTAATCTGATTTAATCCGGCCCCCATCAGCAACTCCGTTCCTAAAAAACGTTCAACAACTTTGGGGTAAAATTGTAACTGTAAAAAAAGCTCGACAACTGTGGTCGCCCTGACACATGTTCACTTCATCAAATCTGGCCCTCTTTGAAAAAAGTTTGGGCACCCAGGAGAGCAGACAAAGTAGGCTATTTTAGTGAGCACTCCTTCTGGTTTATTTGCAGGGAGATTATGTGGTGTGAAATCAAAGTAAGGTCAGTCTCACCTCACACTCTCCAGGAAACTTGGAGTTACTTTCCTTATCTCAAAAAGTCTGTTCTTTGGTGAAGTGGGTTTGTTGCGCAAGAAGACTTCCCATTCAACTACCGTCGCACAACCTGAATTGGCTAGTATGTGATTGAATCCCATCCAAAAATGGAAATCCCCTGGGTTTAATTCCTTCTCTTTTCACTGTTTTCTCACTCAGAACCACCTTCCTAAAGCTGTTCTTAGCTCCCCTGGGCTGGGGGCAGGAAGACACAGCATCTGAAACAGGCCTCCCCTTTTCACTCCCAGCCAGACTAGTAGCAGATTTGGTGGGGGTATGATTTTACAGATCACAGAAGGGTAAGAGTTGGAAGAGCTCTTGAGAACAATAGCAAACTTGCAGCTGCAGCAAGCATCACTCATAGATTGTTGTCCAGTTGTTGCTTAAATACCTTTGGTAAAAGAGACCCCATCGTGTCCCAAAATCTAGAGAGAGTGTAACAGTCAGTATCATATTGTTGTTGTTGTTTAGTCGTTTAGTCGTGTCTCACTCTTCGTGACCCCATGGACCAGAGCACGCCAGGCACTCCTGTCTTCCACTGCCTCCTGCAGTTTGGTCAGACTCATGTTGGTAGCTTCGAGAACACTGTCCAACCATCTTGAGTCAGTATCATAGCATACTGACTGTCTCCCCCTTCATGGATTACTGCCTTGCCGTGGCAAAGGGGCTTGAATAACTCAGAGAAGCTATGAGCTATGCCGTGCACGGCCACCCAAGATGGACAGGTCGTAGTGGAGAGTTTTGACCAAACATGATCCACCTGGAGCAGCAACCGGCAAGCCACTCCAGTATCCCTCCCAAGAAAACTCCATGGACAAAGACAGTCTACATCAAATTCTTTATTTTATTGCATTAGCCGTGTGGCCATAGCATGATATACATTGAGATAACAACATAAAATAGGGGTGGGGAGGTAAAGGTAGATATCGTCCTGGGCGATTACTTAAACAAAGAAAGGAAAAAAAACTGCTGAGGCTGGAGGAGGACCATTAAAGGGTCCTTCAGCTCCTCAGATATGTCCTAGCTCGATTGTCCTTGTACAATAAGGCTACTTGGAACTTCGTTCGGTTGTGCGGCGTATCGACTGCAGCTGTGGTGTTAAAGAAGAAGTTGGTGCCGCTTTCCTCTTCATCACACTAAGCAGGAAGTTTGCTGTCATCTCGGTAATCCAACAATCAGAATCCTGCAGAAAGAGGGACACTATCCAAGGCTGGATTGGGAGATGAAGCTTATTCACGAGGGGAGTTAAAAACTGAGATCTTTCATCTGTCCAGTTGGGACAGAAGAGCATTACATGTTCCATAGTCTCCAGGGCCGTGTCATTACAAAAGCATGTTCTATTTGCAATGGGAACTCTGGAATAACGACCCGACAGAACTGCTGTAGGAAAACAGTTGAGACGGGCACAGGTAAAGGCCCTACGCTTAGCCTCCGAAGAAATTGTGAAGCAGTATAGAGGGATCCCTTCAGGGGGTGGAATAGCTAGGGCTAGGCCTGAACACGGTCCTCTTGCAAAGGAAGCTGTGTTAGAAAAGTCAAGTTGCTGTAGTTTCTTTTTAATTAGAGGTAGGGCCGCCGGGCTGATACACTCTAAGTTAAGGACAGTTTTACAGTTCAAATTGAGAAGAGAGCGGAATTTGAAGTTAATTGTAGTTTTCCAAGGGGAATTATGAATATCTCTTAGGATCAGATTGGAAAAACCACCTCTAATTCGAGCATCCGATGTTAGTAGGTGGAAGCTGTAGGAAATGGCTCGGCTCCATGCTCGTTTAACAATTGAGGACTGGGCGAACTCGAGTCGTAGGGCTGCACCTGAGACACATCTCGGGACGCCGGAAAGAGATCTCAGAAACATATGAAGTGGGCGATCCAAGTTACCTGACATTGCTGTAGTCCATACTTCGCATCCATATAATAATTTAGGGACAACTTTGGCATTAAATATTTGGATTGCTGCTGGGAGGTGTTTGCCGCCCTTCTGGTGGTAAAATCGAACAATGGTGTTAGAGGTCGTGGTTGCAGCAAGAAAGGCAGATTGTAGATGGGTGGTCCAGGAGAGATTATAAGTGAATATTACGCCTAGATATTTAAAGGCTATTACCTTTTCTAAGTAGCCATCTGTGATCTTAAGCGGCTCCAATTTGAGTTTGCGGGAACGAGTGAAGTGGAGGACTTTCGATTTTTTATAATTAATATTAAGAGCTTCCGCCTTACAATAGGCGGTAAATGCGTTAACTGCGTTTGCTAGGTCCGCAGCTGTTCTGGATAAGATGACGGCATCATCAGCATAGAAAAGGGAAGCAACGGGGTGGCCTGCTAAGTGAGGAGGGTACTTAGATGCTAGCTTCAAAATGGAAATTGCATCGTGAAGATAGAGATTAAACAATAAAGGGGCCAGGAGACAACCTTGTCGGACGCCCTTGGCCGTTGGAAATGGAGTGGTGAGGGAGCCATTTGGACCACTTCGGACGCGAGCTGTGGTGTTTGAATAAAGGGAAATAATTAGGGAAAGGAGGTGCGAATCAATTCCTAGATGGGCAAGTTTGGACCATAATCTCTGCCTAGGAATGGAATCAAAGGCAGCCTCCAGGTCCATGAAAGCGGCAAATAGGTGGCCTTGCCTTAAAGCAGTGTATTTACTGGCAAGGTGATAGAGAGTTAGACAATGGTCCATGGTTGACGCTGACTTTCGGAAACCAATCTGTTCCAGCGGTAGAATGTTCCTCTCCTGGACCCATAAGAGAAGTTCCTCCAATAAGACAGCGGCAAATATTTTCCCCGGGATGGATAATAAACTGATGGGGCGATAGTTCCTAGGGATGTTTGGCTGGCCGCCTTTGAAGATCGGAACTATTATAGCTTCTCTCCAGGAGTCGGGGATGTCTAGGGCGGAGGAGATGGCAGTGAATACAGGAGTCAGGTGTTCGCTCCACCAAAGAGGATCAGTCAGGAAAAGGTCTAACGGGACCATGTCTGGGCCGGGGGCCTTATTCCTTCGCATTGACATTATGATGTTGAAAATGCGAGTTGAGGTAAAGTTTATTGAGGAAGTGGGACTAAGAGAGCAGGAACAGAGGTCCGACGGGGACTGAGGGAGATCTGTAAGAAGATTTGGAGAAGCGAAACTGGTTGAATAATAGGCAATCCATTCATCAGCGGAAATCTGGGTAGCTGGATTGAATGGTGCCGAAGGTCTAACTAAGCGCCAGAAGGAGCGGGAGTCATGCCTCTCTACAGCCGAACGAAGAATGGACCAAGCCTCAAGGATATGCTGCTGTTTCTTGCGATGAATCATGTTTCTGTATGTTCTTTTAATATCTATGAGCTTTGCGCGGGTTTGGGGGTCGTTGGAAAATTTGATGATTCTGACCATTTTCCTAATTCGCCTTCTTAGGGCTTTACATTCCTTGTCAAACCAAGGCGATTCAGAGAAAAGGCGTTGGTGAGTAGGCGAGGTGGTGGTTATGTAAATTGTTGAGAAAGCATCAAGTAATTTCCGGTATACAGTCAGTATCATAGCAGACCTGAACCCAGGTCTCCCTAGACGTAGTCTTGATACTTTAACCATTGCACCACACTGGAAACCCTAAAAGGTAACTTCTTTCCTGCATACCACTTCATATGGCATTCATTCCCATAAATGCATTGACTGCTCATATCCTAGAGGGCTTGAAAACATACTGCATCTATCCATTCTTCTGGTCTGTTTGGGGGCCCAAAATGTTTTGCAAATGTATTTTTGTTTTTGTTTTGTTTTAAATATATAAACGATGCTAATAATATTAGACTGTTTCAGCAGGATACATGTTATGTACTGAATTGAATAGGATCCAAAAAGCAGCAGTCTGATTGGTCCTAGAACAATAGCATTCAGAATGCAGCAGTCTGATTGGTCCTAGAACAATGCAGCAGTATGATTGGTCCGCAGGAGCCACCCAATCCAACTCCAGGTGGAAGTGAATCCGCAACCTGATTGGCCTATAGGAGGATCCCAGAATTAGTCAATCACGTGCGACCCATTGTGTAAATAATGTATATAAAGCAAATATTTTGGGGGAACTTTCATTCCTCACTACTATGAGCTGAATAAAGAGCATGAAATCCACAGTTGACTCTGAGTATATTTCAATACATATACCAGCATTTGGAATGATTGATAATTGCCAACAAACACTGGTGTTTAGTTGTGGAATTTTGGGTCCTAGACAGCTTGCAAAAATTAAAAATAGTTTTAATTGAGACAACTGCATATTGTTACCTTGACAGGGTAGTCATTGATTCCCACCCCCAGATTTTATTGTTTTCTTTCAGATACAAATATGCATACGTTCCTATTTGTTTATAGAAAATTAAATAAAAACAATGATTGCTTTTTTAAAAAAAAAAATCCCAACTCAAACCACATAACAAACAGCACATCTCATTTGGCTCTGAGATATAGTATTTAAAGGTCTTTGAACACTTGGAATGGGCTGTATACCGTATTTTTTGCACCAGACCATAACACGCACATAGTTTTTAGAGGAGGAAAACAAGAAAAAAAATATTCTAAACGAAACAGTGGATGTATGATTTTTGTGGTTCATGCTGTGGCCACAGACATGTGATCTGACAGTGAGTTTGGAGTAGCCCAATGCAAAAATCCTGAGGATCCATGTGGATCCATGCTTTGTAACCACGGAGGAGGGAAGGAAGGGGAACTATGGATCCTCTGCTCACGACTGCAGCAGATCCCCCCTGCCACCCGTAGGCATTCCCTCCATAACACGCACAGACATTTCCCCTTACTTTCTAGGAGGAAAAAAGTGAGTGTTATGGTGCAAAAAATACGGTAATTGCTGCTGGAGGTACAATGTATTGCTCAGTTGACCATTGCCCTTACGCAACGTGACTTTAAAAAAACACACACGCCCTGACAATATTTATTGCCCATAAAATAATACACAAAGGATGTGAAACTTTCAAAGGGGTAAAGTTCTAGAGTGCGTTTACCCTGAGATTTATTTATTTTTTAATAACACTCTAAATGATACTGGTATTGGGGGGGGATTGAGCACAGTAATTTAAAGCATATTGCAGGAGCCTGTGATTGTGGGCTAGGTAATGACAAAAGAGTGGTTGCAGCTGGCAGCTACCCTTGGCATCTACAGCAGGCTCCTGTTGCTTTGAGCAACCTTCTCTAGCTGACCCAGGGAATTGTGGGTAAACTGATCCTCTCAGAGAGCTTGTCTTGAGCAATTTAGCCAGCATCAAGACTCAATGATCATATAGGGCATTGATCTTAAACTTCATGGCCACAGAGAAACCTTCCAATGTCAGCATCTACCAAGGAGGGCCTGTTCATTGAGCATTCATCCTGATTTGCTTGCACAAAGCTCCTGCAGAGGTTAGACTATTCCCTATCTTCATTAAGCATTAATTTGGATTGGTCAGTCAGAGAACAAGCATTTGATCTTGATTTGAGTGTACATGGTGCTTATACATCTTTCCCTTAAACACTTTCCTAATCTGTAAAAAGCATGTTTCTTTTGTTTTTGATGTGGATTTGTTGTGCTACAGAAACAGAGTGGCTGAGTTCATTTTAATTTTGAAAACCTAAATTTCCTCTATGTTTGAATCCCTCCTTCAAAATGTGTACTGACTACCTGGAGGTTCCACAAAATACAGTGGTACCTCGGGTTACATACGCTTCAGGTTACAGACTCCGCTAACTCAGAAATAGTGCTTCAGGTTAAGGACTTTGCTTCAGGATGAGAACAGAAATCGTGCTCCGGTGGTGCGGCAACAGCAGGAGGCCCCCTTAGCTAAAGTGGTGCTTCAGATTAAGAAAAGTTTCAGGTTAAGAACAGACCTCCGGAATGAATTAAGTACTTAATCCGAGGTACCACTGTAGAGTTTTCTGCCTCTGAGCAGAATGGCAGGTGAATCTTACCTCAACACTGCTGCTCTCCACTGAAATTGGCTAGGTTAGTGGGCCCGGGGTGGATGTGTGGTGCTCTCCTCAAACACCACACCACTGCTCACTCATGACCAGGCTTCCTCAACCTTGGCCCTCCAGATGTTTTTGGCCTACAACTCCCATGATCCCTAGCTAGCAGGACCAGTGGTCAGGGAAGATGGGAATTGTAGTCTCAAAACATCTGGAGGGCCAAGGTTGAGGAAGCCTGCTCAGGACTCTGGATCATTTATTTGTGCATGCAGTGCACAAGCACCCAGCAATTTAACAGCAGGGGTACTTTGGGTTACAGTTGTTGCAAACGGAATCCCTGATCTGGACCTTGTGTTGTGTAGAAATGAGTCAGCTCTCCACCACAATAAGGAGTTTCAAAGCTTTGCCGCAGAACACTCTTAAAATAGTTGCAGATAAACGTGACATAATACACCGTTGCTCTTTAACAAGCAAGCAAGAAAGCAATGTATCCCAGTCCCTCTTTTTTAAAGTCCTTAATACAGTTCATTAACTTTCCTCTTTCTGGTTCCAGAGAGAGACCGTAAGAAACTTGCTTGTACGACACACTGAGCATTTTTTGCGTTTTAGGAGGGCTGGCGGGAGATACAGGACAGCCTCACTTAGAGAAATGGTGGGCAGCTCAGGCCCTTTCTTCACAACTCCTGCAGCACGTCTTTTCTGCACACGGTTTACTATGACAAATAAAGAATAATGGAACAGAGAGGAAATGCTGTACCTAACTTCAGCCATGAGAAGGAGGCCTGTAAGATTAAGTCTGTGTACAAACCATGCCTTTAAAGGATATTCAAAGCCCCTCTCCCCCCCCCAAAAAAAAGGATTTTGAGAACTGTAGTTTAAAGTTGCTGGGAACGGTGCTCTGTGGAGGTAAACTACAGTTCCCAAGATTATGTGTTTGTGTGCGTGCATGTGTTCATGTGCACGTGCTTTAAAGGTATGGTGTATACGTCTTAATGATGATCACATCATTTGCATGATTGTGACCTAGAGATTAGTAATGAACAGCAAGTGCTGCTACTACCCAGCAAATGCTGTTTTTGAGTGTATGGGTTCATATCCTCCTGTTTTTAGTGGTGGGTGTTATGTTGTCTGAGCATGTAGAAAGAATGAACAGGCCAGATTTGACGCAGAAGGGATGGGAAGCAGAATCGTGAAGGACCTAATAGTGCAAAATCTAACCAGATACTCAGAATAAAGCCATATTAAGAACTTTCTTGAGTTCCATGAACACTGCAGGTGGTGACAGCAGTCACAAAATTAAAAGATGCTTGCTTCTTGGGGAAAAAGCAATGACAAAGCTAGACAGCATCTTAAAAAGCAGAGACATCACCTTGCCGACAAACGTCTGCATAGTAAAAGCTATGGTTTTTCCAGTAGTGATGTATGGAAGTGAGAGCTGCACCATAAAGAAGGGTGATTGCCGAAAAATTGATGCTTTTGAATTATGGTGCTGGAAGAGAGTCTTGAGAGTCCCATGGACTGCAAGAAGATCAAACCGATCCATTCTTAAGGAAATCAGCCCTGAGTGCTCACTGGAAGGACAGATCCTGAAACTGAGGCTCCAATACTTTGGCCACTTCATGAGAAGAGAAGACTCCCTGGAAAAGACTCTGATGTTGGGAAAGATGGAGGGCACCAGGAGAAGGGGACGACAGAGGACAAGATGGTTGGACAGTGTTCTTGAAGCTACCAGCATGAGTTTGACCAAACTGTGGGAGGCAGTGGAAGACAGGAGTGCCTGGAGTGCTCTGGGATCACGAAGAGTCGGACACGACTAAACGACTAAACAACCACAAGAAGAAGAACATAAGAAGAGCTTGCTGGATCAGGCCAATGGCCCATCTAGTCCAACATCCTGCTCTCTCAGTGGCCAACCAGATCTGCCTGTGGGATTTGAGCCCAAGACCCCACTCTCTTCCTGTGGTTTCCAGCAAGTGGTATTCAAGCACTGTTGCCTCCAACTGTGGAGGCAGGGCATAGCCGTCATGACTAACTGAATTCAGCAGGGTTTACTCCCTGATAACAGCATTGCAGTATAAGCTCATTTGTTCCAGGAAAAAAAGATAACACTAAACAAGGAGGGATGGCGATAAGGAATGGGGGGGGGGGGCAAAAGAAGGACACACCACCCTCGCACCAGACTTTAGTCCCTTAACGTGCAATACCACAAGTCCCATGGGATGCAAGGACTGTGTCATCAGGCTCTCTTTAAATCAGCTTGACATTTTTACTTGCTGCACAGCTGGGCTTCTTTAGCTCCCTCTCCTGGCAGACAAAGGGCAATTTAAAATGTGCATACATTTAAACGCTTGAACAAAGGGCACTTGATTTATGGAAGCCTTCTCCCAGTACCCTATGAAGGAGGCACCTTCGGTCCTGTGACCGAGAGTTGATGGTGATGACTTGGGAGAGATCACTGTTCAGCAATAAATGATCCACACCCCTCCAGCAGCAACTTTATCTGTAAAAGAGCTTTTCCACCACACCCTAATTGACCGTCCTCCCAAATACCTCAGGGTTTTGATGCGTGGGCACTTAAGAATTGGGTATATAAGCTTCTTTTCGTCCCCACCCCCCAGCTCAGCATTGCATCAGGTTTGCTCCTAAAAATGTGAAATGCATTTATAGTCTTGGTTAAATAGGTATCATTCCTTACCAGGTTGTTAGGAAGAAACAGAAGGCAAGGGAAAGCTTGATCTTTCTACTAAGCTTTTCAGCCCTCGCAGCTGTACCTTTAACACCAGCTTGCTCTGCAAACCATAGCAGGTGAGAATGAGCTGCAAAAGGCTTCACTTGCTGATATCCACAGACCACATTCCTATTGTTATGGGAATTCTAAGGTCTTATATAGATAAAATAAATGTTCATAAATGTACAAAGCAAACACACATGCATAAGTATAGTGTCTGAAACAGTACAGGAGAGTAACCCTGAAGCCATTTTGACTCTGCCAAATTGACCTCAAACATTTCTCTGCAAGGAAGAAGGAAATGGGAAAAGCTTTCCAATTGTCTTTGGGCTGTAGGGCTTCTTCTTGTTGTTTAGTTGTTTAGTCATGTTCGACTCTTCGTGACCCCCATGGACCATAGCATGCCAAGCACTCCTGTCTTCCACTGCCTCCCACAGTTCGGTCAAACTCATGCTGGTAGCTTCGAGAACACTGTCCAACCCAGTGGCGTAGCGTGGGTTGTCAGCACCCGGGGCAAGGCAAGTAATTTGCGCCCCCTAACCCGTGGATTTTGCGCCCCCTAACCCGTGGAGCGCGGCCCCCCAGATGTTGCGCCCGGTGTGGCCGGCCCAGCCTGCACCCCCCACGCTACGCCACTGTAGCACAGAACACCATCCCTAATCCTGCAACTGCAAAAAGTTCTGCAACACAGCACAACAAACCGTGCAAAAGGATTGTTGTTGATGCTTTTATTAAAAAAATGTAAACAACAGCCATCTTTATTTACACTATGAGCTAACTGTCTGAGATGGGTAAAACCAATCCCAAAGGGCCCTTACAAACAGTAGATTATGCTACATTTTCCTTGTTTAAATCCACAATGTTTTGGTTTTTTTAAATGCACTCTACCTCCCCACCCTTATACGCTATCCACCCAAGACGTACACCTGATGCCTTTGTCACACATTACATGCACCCAACCCCTTCCCTGCAGTCAGCTAGATTTCCCTCGCAATAAACGTGGGTGGGTAGGTACCGGAGAAGGGAAACCTGAAAAGAGGAAGTGGCTGCTTTCCTGCATTCTGCCTCAGGGTCTTACTGCCCACCCTGCTCTCTTTCGTTGCTGTGTTTGCTCAAACGGAACAAAGAGCAGGGAAAGCCCCTCCCCTCCAGGCAGAGAGAGAGAGAGAGAGAGAGAGAGGCGCCCTCCACGAGTTGTCGAGCTTGGGCAACGGCTGCGCGGCCGACTGCGAGGCACTAAGGCGCCGGCTCCCCAAGCTGCAGCGCTTGGCCAGGCGCTGCGCTTGCATGCCTGGCCGCGCCCAGCTCGCCTCAGTGCAGCGGAAAACAGAAGCAGTGGCGGAGACGACGACCCCCCACCCCAACCAAGCCTCGATTGCTTGTCCCTTCCCTCTGGACTCGCCCCCCCCCCAGTGTTGCGCCCGGTGCGGCTGGCACCCCTGGCACCCCCCACGCTACGCCACTGGTCCAACCATCTCATCCTCTGTCGTCCCCTTCTCCTGGTGCCCTCCATCTTTCCCAACATCAGGGTCTTTTCCAGGGAGTCTTCTCTTCTCATGAGGTGGCCAAAGTATTGCAGCCTCAGCTTCACAATCTGTCCTTCCAGTGAGCACTCAGGGCTGATTTCCTTCAGAATGGAAAGGTTTGATCTTCTTGCAGTCCATGGGACTCTCAAGAGTCTCCTCCAGCACCATAATTCAAAAGCATCAATTCTTCAGCGATCAGCCTTCTTTATGGTCCAGCTCTCACTTCCATACATCACTACTGGGAAAACCATAGCTTTAACTATACAGACCTTTGTTGGCAACGTGATGTCTCTGCTTTTTAAGATGCTGTCTAGGTTTCTCATTGCTTTTCTCCCAAGAAGCAGGCTGTCACCATCTGCAGTGATCATGGAACCCAAGAAAGTAAAATCTCTCGGACAGAGGCTTGAGAGAAATAATTAGAAGTTGCTAAAAATTTTGGACATCGGGATGCAGAAAGGGGAGGTATGGGGGAGTCTGAGAAACAAGGTTTTATGAAAAAAGGTTATGAAACTATACGTGTTTGTATGTCTTTCTATATGTTTGTATTGTTTTAAAAAAGTTTGTAAAACCAATAAAAAAAATTATATATAAAAAAAAGAAAGTAAAATCTCTCACTGCCTCCATTTCTTCCCTTTCTATTTGCCAGGAGCTGATAGGACCAGTGGCCATGATCTTAGTTTTTTGATGTTGAGCTTCAGACCATATTTTGCGCTCTCCTCTTTCACCCTCATTAAAAGGTTCTTTAATTCCTCCTCACTTTCTGCCATCAAGGTTGTGTCATCTGCATATCTGAGGTTGTTGATATTTCTTCCAGCAATCTTAATTCCGGCTTGGGATTCATCCAGCCCAGCCTTTCGCATGATGAATTATCCATATAAGTTAAATAAGTAGGGAGACAATATACAGCCTTATCGTACTCCTTTCTCAATTTTGAACCAATCAGTTGTTCCATATCCAGTTCTAACTGTAGCTTCTTGTCCCACATCGAGATTTCTCACGAGACAGATGAGGTGATCAGGCACTCCCATTTCTTTAAGAACTTGCCATAGACACAGTCCCTGTAAATACAGTCTGGCAAGTATCTGTTAAGCTGAGCACACTATCAGTATGCATAAGAGATTCAGGAAATAAGTATTTACCATCTCCAAGGAATGGCCAGGCTACTCCGAAAAGGCACTCAAATAAGGTGTTATCAGGTATCCTGGCAGACAGAAGAGAAGCAACATACTCAAATTTCTGCTGGGAACACCTCTTTCTGTGATGTATGTATGATGTTTTGGGGGGTGGTCTTGAGCTACAGGGTAGGCAATTTCAAAAGTCTATACAAGTGCTTGCACAGTGATGTTCTGGGTTCCTCTCCTCCCTCCCTGCATGGGATGAGTGGGGGACTCTGTTGCAATAGGTTAATAAAGATCATGCTTACTAGCTGCTTTGCTTCTCAATACCCTCAGGTTGGCCTCTGTTATTTTCTCCTACCAATAGAGAACCTACATAAGGACTGTATACCGGCTCTTGGATACCCCATAAGGGAAAAAGGAGCCGGTTTTTTTCTTATAACACTGTGAAAAGTGCAAAAAGGATGCTGCAGTGTGGCAGCACTGACCCTCCCTGCCCATTCATATTTGGAAGGTGCCTTCACTGTACTGAGAGAGCCAGTGTGGTGTAGTGGTTAAGAGCGGTAGTCTCGTAATCTGGGGAACCGGGTTCGATTCCCCGCTCCTCCACCTGCAGCTGCTGGGTGACCTTGGGCCAGTCACACTTCTCTGAAGTCTCTCAGCCCCACTCACCTCACAGAGTGTTTGTTGTGGGGGAGGAAGGGAAAGGAGAATGTTAGCCGCTTTGAGACTCCTGAAGGGGAGTGAAAGGCGGGATATCAAATCCAAACTCTTCTTCTTCTACTACTACTGCATTTGGTGCATGCTAAAAAATATTATTTTACCAGTAAGCCTACACAGGCATGTAACTTTTAACATGTAAACTTATGATGTGGTGTAGTGGGTTCCAACATCAGACCAGGACCTGGGAGACCAAGGTTCAAATACCCACGCGACCTCGCTGGGTCAACGTGAGCCAGCTGCTGCATACCTGATAGGGTTGTTGTGGAGATTAAATGAGGGGGAGAACCATGTATACCACTTTGAGATCCATGGAGAAAGAGGTGGCCTATACAGTGGTACCTCGGGTTAAGAACTTAATTCGTTCCGGAGGTCCATTCTTAACCTGAAACTGTTCTTAACCTGAAGCACCACTTTAGCTAATGGGGCCTCCCGCTGCCGCCACATGATTTCTGTTCTCATCCTGAAGCAAAGTTCTCAACCCGAGGTACTATTTCTGGGTTAACCGAGTCTGTAACCTGAAGCGTCTGTAACCCGAGGTACCACTGTAAATGCATTACACATAATTGGCTTTATTCCAATTGCCAGTTTCATTACTTGAGGGCACCAGCGCATGGAAGGCAGAGCATCCCATAAGCAGGGACGAGGCTGCGAAAGAACACATCCACTCTGGCCGAGGCCGGCTTTGCAATGACATCAAGAGCGACCAGCTCTCGGTGGCCTTTCCTGTCCCCTGATCAGTCACTCTTTAAACTGGGAATTAAACCAGGGATTTTCCTCTTGAAAAGCAGGTGATTCGCTAACTGCGTTCCCTGTATCTCCCCCGCCTCTATGACAAGAAGAAACACGGCAGTACAACCCTATAGTGGGGAGCATGAACATCCCTCACCAGTCTGTCTCTGGGGTGTGTGTGTGTGTGTGTGTGAGAGAGAGAGAGAGAGAGAGAGAGAGAGAGAGCTGTACCAGTTGAACTTCCACCATTCTTCACAGCGCTTAGTAGCCTAGGTAGAACGACCAGCGTGCCAAAATCTCAAACGAGAGCCTCTACGCCTATGATAGGCGTGTAGCAGCAGCAGCAGTCAGGAGTTTGGCAGGTGCAGCTGGACTCCTAGCTGGCCCCCTTCCCTCTCCTATGCCCCTGCAGGAAAGGCAGAGGAGCCCGGCTGCTGGCGTTTAGGCGAGGGTTCAGAGCCCCCAACAAGGATTCCTCAGCGTCACGTGTGAACGCGTCCCAAGAAGCCTTTCTCCTTGCACTTAGGGCTTGACCTCCGCCGAGCGCTTAGGGTTGCCTTGTAAAGCAATGACGCGGGGCAATAAGAGCTTGCGAAGAGCCGCAGGGCAGCGGTACAAAGGTTGCTTTGTGTTTCCTGGGTTTGCCATGGGGCACCCTCCTCACCCCAACCCGCCGCCGTTTCGATTGCGCACGGGGGGGGGGGGCTGACTCAGGAGCAAAGGATCTCCAGCCCTCTGATCCAACCAACCAGCCAGCCAGAAGCCCTTTCCAGCAGCTCGGGGATCCAGATCCCCCGGGGAGCAGCTGCCAAGGCCTTCCTCCCACAAAATCCCGCAGCTCGCGCGCCGCCGGCTCGTATTTAACAGATGGCGAGTTGATCGCGGGCCCCAGTGCAGGTCGAGCAGCAGATGGTGGCCGGCTCTCTTCTCTGCTCTCTTGCGCCCTCTGCCGCTAGGACTGGGCTGCAGCCCAAAGCACCCCGACGCACACAAAAGGCAGGAATTCCTCCGAAGAGTCTCGTGCATCCGAATTCTTGGTGGTCTCTTTAATAATAATAATAATAAAATCGAAGTTTTTATTTTGCATCATGACGACTAATCTCACCGCCAAAAATCACCGTTTGATGCTGAGTGATGGGAACAGCATCCCTGTGATTGGACTTGGGACATACTCAGACCCTAAAACGGTAAGAGCATTTATTACTTTTCTCCCCCTCGCATGAATATGAACTCACCACAGCGGTTCATTGTTAAGGTTCTGTTTCTTGAAAGGAGGCGTCTCTGTCTCCCCAGCTTCTTTTGAAACTTGTTTGGACTTTAGATTCTCCCCTCGCATTTCAACCCCATGCTTCCAACCCCCCTGAACTCGTTAAAATTTATCTTGCAGAGATGTGATCAGCCTTGAAGAGTGAAATACGGTGAACCAGTAAGCCAATCTCTGGGGCCTCTTTTGCAAAATTCATTCAGCACAAATCAAACAAGCCAGAACATCATGTGTATTTAAACTTGGTTGTGGGTGTTTGCTGTTGACTCTGATGTAATTCAAGTGACTCTTAAGGCTACATTCTTACACATGCAGACTTGAGGGTTAAGCACCCTGAGGCGGCAATGCTAAATGCTCACTTACCTGGGAATAAACCCCAGTGAAAGCTTTGTGCGTGATATCTAACTCGGCCACACTCCCACTGAAAGAAATTAGTCCTAGATTCTAAACGCAGTGATTTCAGCGAGTGTGATTTAGTCAGATGTCACCCAGTGGGGTTTACTTCTGAGTAAACCTGCCTAGGCTTGGACGCTGATAGTGGGACTTTTCTTCTGAGTTTAAATGTGCAAGAGATTTGGCTGCAAGCCCGTTTATAGAGTCGCGCTCTGCTCAAGTGTCGTTGATAAAGAATTGTGAGTTAAGGAAAGTACTCATCTCTCACCTACATTAAATCAGGGCGATGGATAAGTGCTCAATGTTGGTTGGATCTATTGTGCAAGATAGATGGCAGACCAGGGCTAAAGATGGCTTTAGACTTGTAGGATCGACTCTGTCTCTCACTGGGGCTCCAAGACCCACCAGTCAGAGCTTGGGGTGAAAGACATACATACAGTTAGCACGGAAGCCCTGGGCACCCCCCCCCCAGCCCATGCTGAGCTCAGGGCTTTGTTTCCATCGCCAGAACTGTACAGAGCTCACACAAAAGACTGGGGGTGGGATAGCTCTCAGCAGCCTCTCTTAGGTGTTTCTAGCAGGACTCTGCTAGCAATCACACACACTTACATGGTTTTTAAAAGGGGGAAAGACACTCTGTGGCCACTGCTAACCTCCGATGGCTGTATTCTCCTTCCATTGTTGGATGCATACCATTCCGATTCTTGGAAACCGCAGAAGGGGAGAGTGATTCCCCCCCCTTTCTGCTAGTGCTCTGGTCCTGCTTGCAAGCTTCCCAAAGGCATCTGGGTGGTCACTGCGAGGCAACAGGATGCTAGACTAGATGGGCCACTGGAGTGATCCAGGGTGTCTTCTTGAATTCTTCTTGTTGTTTAGTCGTTTAGTCGTGTCCAACTCTTTGTGACCCCATGGACCAGAGCACGCCAGGCACTTCTGTCTTCCACTGCCTCCCACAGTTTAGTCAAACTCATGCTGGTAGCTTCGAGAACACTGTCCAACCATCTCATCCTCTGTCGTCCCCTTCTCCTTGTGCCCTCCATCTTTCCCAACATCAGGGTCTTTTCCAGGGAGTCTTCTCTTCTCATGACGTGGCCAAAGTATTGGAGCCTCGGCTTCACAATCTGTCCTTCCAGTGAGCACTCAGGGCTGATTTCCTTCAGAATGGAGAGGTTTGATCTTCTTGCAGTCCATGGGACTCTCAAGAGTCTCCTCCAGCACCATAATTCAAAAGCATCAATTCTCCTTGTATTCTTGCCTCCCAACAAATCCCACCTATTCACTGCTGCTGTAGATCAGGGGTGAGCAGATTTTAGCCTGATAAAAACTTGAAACTCAAGAGCTATACATTGGAGCCAGATACAACACACACACACACACACACACATGGATAGAATTACAGAGCAGGGTGCGTATAAGTAGGGGCTGAGCCCAAGAGCTCCCCCCCCCCAACAGCCCCCAATTACCGGGACTGATCTGTACTCCCTCGAAAGTCCCCATCTGGTTTTCCTTGCAGACTTATTTAAGGGAAGGGCAATGCAAGAGCAGTTGCTATGTATGCAGAAGGTCGCAGGTTCAATTCCTGGTGTCTCCAGGTAGGACTGGGAGGGAGGTTGCCTGAACCCCAGAGAGCCCCTGCCAGCCAGCGTAGACCAGTAGTTCCCAATACTTCCCTCCAATGCAACCTCCCTCCCAGTCCTACCATGGACCACTTGAAAATTGCTGATGGTCCTGATGGACCAGTTTTTTCTGCATGTCAAGGCAATTCAAAGAATCATAGAATTGCAGAGTTGGAAGGGACCCCCAGGACCACCTGGTCCAACCCCCCTGTAATGCAGGAATATGCAGCTGACCCTGCGCCACTTAGTCTTTCAGCCGAGCCGACCTCACAGGGTACTTGTGTGCATAGAATGGGGAGGAGGAGAATAACCATCTATGCCACCCTTGAGCTTCTTGCAGAAAAGGGGGGGGGGCACAGAAATGTAATGAAGTACATCAATGAAATAAGGAACGCTCTGTTTCTATTGCTAGATGTCCTAGGACAGGCATCCCCAACCTGCGGCCCTCCAGATGTTTTGGCCTACAACTCCCATGATCCCTAACTAACAGGACCAGTGGTCAGGGATGATGGGAATTGTAGTCCAAAACATCTGGAGAGCCACAGGTTGGGGATGCTTGTCCTAGGAGTCCAGAATCAAAAGGAAGCCTGCATTCAGGCACAAGGCAAGGTGAGATGACCAGCTCAGGCAGCAAGGATCCACAGGGACAGCCGATCCCGGTATAGATCTTTATTCCACCCAGCCAGCCATTCCTGGTGTAGTTCTTCACTCACCCCTTCTTCCCTGGTGAGAAGGGGGGGCGCCCTTTTTTTCCGCCTTGGGCGCCAGAATGTCTTGGACCCAGCCCCTGATTGCAAGGGGAGCCAATATGGTTCCCTCCAAGAGCTGGAGTACAACTTCCCCACATCCCTGGCCGTTGGCTATGCTGACTTGCAGTTCACCAACATCTGGAGGAACAAAGCCAGAGGCCTGCTGATGTGCATATTATCGCAGCCTTGACAATGATTTGATTGCAAGGTGGGGGTCTAACTCTTCAAAATAGCTAAATAAATTCCATATATGCATGAAAGCAAGTCCCAAGGCAGGAAGCAAAGCTTAATTCTGAGTAAATATATGAAGGATCAGGCGGCACATATTTGTTCAGCCTTGGAATTTTTCTCCAAAGGAGGGAAAGGGAATCCTTTTGTTTGCCGGCTGGTGTTCCATCATGCATGTGCAATACAACATGAGAGAAGGAGCTTTGTCAGTTGAAGGGCTTCTACGTGTCCAGACAATAAGGTTACTCAGTTCTGAATGGTTAAAAACTTGTTATTTTTAAATATTTTTAAGGTCAGCTCATCTCTCTTAATACAGTCTGGTACTTTTCTTATCCCTTGGCATTTGATGACAGAGTTGTTGTGAAGATAAAAATGGAGGGGGGGGGAACGATGTAGATAATTCCTTGATCTCTTTGTGGGAAAGGCAGGCTACAAAATGTATTTATTTCTTTGTCATCCCCCCACAAAAAAACCCATTTATAAACAGCTTCATAGTTTAAAACTCTTTAAGTGGTAAATGTGAGAGAGATAAGTGAATAAGGATGGCTGAGAATTCCGTTGGCAAGAGAAATAGGTGTGGAAATTGCCTCGATTGGCATGTCAGCCCAAGGATGCCCTTGCTAACCCGAGGTCACAAAGTGAACTCGGTGGGAACCAAATGGGATTGTATGACTCCCTAGCCCTAGAAGTGCTTTCTAAGGTTTGCTGCCTGCCAATCCTGCTGCACTGAACAAATATAAAAGATGAAGAAATGTGCCGGAGCCTCTCGCATTCAAAGGAATGCCCCTGGAACAAAAGCCCAGATTCCATCACCCCAATTGCTGGGGCTCCTCAAACTGAGTGCCAAAACCAACTGTCGGAAGACGCCAAGGCATCTGTGTGTGCCTCTTGATGTGGTGCACTGGGCATTAGAGTTTATCTTCATCTTTGGACAGCCTTAATATCTACCAAAGCATACCGGATGCTCACAGGCTGATTCTTTCAGCCCATGTTTGCTTAGCACTAAGGTGGGCCATACTGGGGCGGGAGGGCGAGGAAGGAGAGTGGATAGGATGGTCTGTACTACTCTTGGCTACTAATTTTCTGAATGCTCTCCTACTTTATGTATTAAAACCTTCCTGTGGATACTGACAAACCAACATCTGTTTGACCATTATTGTCATTTCCCATTTTCAGAAGACTCTGTAAAAAAAATAATAATGAAAGGGAGTCTTCAAAAATGCTTCAGGTTTGCAGAAAGAACATCTGGGTGATGCCATATTTTGAATGATATTTCGTCCCAGTAATGTTGCGCAGCTTCCCCCCCCCCAAAAAAACTGGGCACGCTCCAGAGGTTGTTGGACTCCAAATCCCATCAGCCCCAGCCAGCATGGCCAACAGTCAGGGATGATGGTAACTGGAGTCTAGCACCACCTGGAGGGGAGATGCTGCCCCTTCATGTGCCTGAAATAAATGCATATTCTCCCCATGCAAACCCTTTCCCCTGTGACTTTTCATGTTGCAGTTTGGACCGCAAAGCTCCTTGGCCCAGGGGCTTGCCCAGCAGTGTTTTCCTAAGATATTATGCACTCTGATGGTACTACACCAGTGGTGGGGAAACTCTGGCTCTGTGGCCAAACATGGCCCCCTGGGCCTCTCTATCTGGCCCTCAAAAGTCTCCCCAAGGCACCCCTCTCCCTGGGCCTGCTTTCTCAGGCTAAACATAGCCAGTTCCTTCACTTGATCTTCATAGGACATGTTTTCCATACCGCTGGCTACCCTTAGCATATAAACGCATCATGAATCATCTGTTATTGGGGTCTGTGGGCAAGTAAAACTTGCAAACCATTGTAGTTCTATTTCTGTAATGGTGTGAATCAGCAAGTTACCCCATCAACTTGCATTTCTTGTTTAAATATAAAATCATAGAATTGTAGAGTTGGAAGGGACACCGAGGGTCTTCTAACTCAACCACCTGCAATGCAGGAATCTCAGCTAAAGCATCCATGAGAGATGACCATCCAACCTCCAAGGAAGTCTACCAGCTTCCAAGGGATACTGTTCTACTGTCAAACAGCTCTTCCTGTCAGAAACTTGTTCCTGATGTTTAGAATCTCTTTCCTTGTAACTTGAAGCCATTGGTTTGAGTCCTACAAGCTTGTTCCCTCTTCCATATGACAGCCCTTGAGATTTTTGAAGATGGCTATGATATCTCCTCTTAGTCTCCACTTTTCCAGGCTATACATACCCAGCTCCTTCAAGTGCTCACCATAAGGTTTGATTTCCAGACCCTTGATCATCTTGGTTGCCCTCCTCTGCACATGTTCCAGCTTGCCAACATCCTTCTTAAATTGTGGTGCCCAGAACCAAACACAGTACTCCAGGTATGGTCTGACTAAGGCAGAATAGAGTGGTGCTATGACTTCCCTTGATCTGGACACTATACTTCTGTTGATGCAGCCTAGAATAGCATTCACTTTTTTTTGCTGCTGCATCACACTCTTGACTCATGTTGAGCTTGTGATCCATTAAGACCCCTAGATCCTCTTCATATGTCCTACTAGTAAGCCAGGTGTTCCCCATCTTATATGTGTATCTGGTTCTTCCTGCCTAAGTGAAGAACCTTACATTTGTCCCTATTGAAATTCATTTTATTATTCATTTTATTATAACCTACCACAATCTCTTGGCAAAACAGACAAGTGGGGGGGGGGTTACCCACAATATTGAGCTTCAGACTAAAAGCTTGGGGGCAGTGGGAGAGTAAGGCCAATTTAAATGCCTGATCCTTATATATGAACCAGGGATACTCCGAGTGAAAAATCACTGTTCTCTATGTCAGCAATAAGGTGTGTGTTCTGAAACAATGGCTCAATAAGTAAGACTAAAGGCAAGAAGGTCATTGGAATACACACCTTGGAAGCTGAACAGGGGGGCAAGGGGCAGGGGGGGTGATCCTAGCTGGGTTACCACTCACCCAACCTCAGCAGGAAACACTCCACCAACAGCCATGGTTCTCAAACTTTTTTTTTCTCTGAACCACACTTTGAGAATAATTTTTTTTCTTGCATCCCACTGATTTTTTTCTGTTGTTAAGAAGTGTGGTGTAGTGGTTAAGAGCAGTAGACTCGTAATCTGGGGAACCAGGTTTGCTTCCCTGCTCCTCCACATGCAGCTGCTGGGTGACCTTGGGCCAGTCACACTTCTCTGAAGTCTCTCAGCCCCACTCACCTCACAGAGTGTTTGTTGTGGGGGAGGAAGGGAAAGGAGAATGTTAGCCACTTTGAGACTCCTTCAGGTAGTGATAAAGCGGGATAGCAAATCCAAACTCTTCTTTAAGCAGCCAGATCCATCACTCACACCCTTGGCAAGGAGCTGTATTGCTGCTCCACCCAAAAAAAATTACTTTGCCACAATAGCCATATTAGAAATTACTACATTTTACGTGTCCCAAGTACTTGAAGCGCCCAGGGTAAGAATGAAGAGCAAAAAACTTAAAATAATGCATGCCTTTGTGTGGGAAGATTGGGAAACCTCTCCAACATTTTATCTCACCACAACAGTGGTGGTTTTGTTGCCCCACACGTATACTTCATACACCTCATAGTGTAATAGGCGATTTTTGCAAAAACAAAACCCTGGGTTTGTGCCCTTGGCATGAACTGGTTTCACCAACCCCTAGGCATGCCTCTGTTTGCAGTGTTTAGAGTGGATTACAGCAAGGTTTGGGGGGGGGGAGGCAGGGTGGGGACTAATAAAATTCAAACAGCCAACAACAATTTTAGGCATTTGTCTGCTGCCCTTATCTTAAAAAAAGGGAGTGGCCTTAAAGAATTTGGGCGCAATAGAAATCTCTGTGGTGGTCTCTGTGAGGCAAGGCATTCCACCATCTAGGCCTAGCCATAGAGAGAAGGCCCTTTCCCACGGCCCAGCCAGTCCTGCCTCAGGCACTGTCAAGACACAAAGACGGGTCTTCACAGCAGATATTGTGGGGAGGAGATGGGCTGTGGGTGGCGGTTCATTAGGGCAAGTGGGGTGCTGCCCCACCAACCTTGGCCAACCCTCCCTTGCCTTGCCTTGCCTTCTTATTGCTTACGCCCAGTCCAGGGGAGTGGGCCCTGGCTGTCAGTTTCTTCTGCCTTAATCTCTTCATTGCTGCTGTGGATAGGGACAAAACTAGAGTAAGTTGCCTGTGCCCGTCATTGATTCTTGACTCCATCTGCTCTTGACTTCCATTCCTTCCACCTCCCAGCCCTAATGGGCCCCAGCCCCACTGTGGGCAGCTTCACGGTACTTTTATTGGGATTGAATATATTTTTGTTTATTCCATCTTCTAGGCTTTGTAGCCTCCAAAGGTGGCACACAAAGCAACCAGTGAAACAAATATTTTATTTATTTTGTTATTTAGTTAGCTTTTGAAACAATAAAGCAAAACCAACAGCAACGTTAAGTAGCATTAATATAACGGCAGTAGAGAAAACTATTATTAAAACATAAGCCGACTAGAATGAAACAAAGTATTTAGGGCTCTTCTGAAAGCCAACTAAGAGATACATATATTCCAGAGATAAATATATATTTGGAACGGACACAGATGAGGAGCCACCAAGGAGAAGGCCCTGGAACTCAGTAACCCAATAGCTCTCACCAAATTATGGGCCGTTTGTTGCAAATTTTAAGGTTCAGGTGGGTACAGATGGGTATAGGTGGTCCCTTGAGTATCCTGACTATTTAAATGGGATCACCAACACTTTTGAATGGTTGCGTAGAAATGAACTTGCAGTCAATGCAGCTGTTGCAAAGTGGGTATAATATGCTCACCCATGGGTGAGCTAGCACTCGCATTCTTGCTGCCTGGGTTTGGACCAATCAGATTTTCCATTTGGTTGCCACATGTAGATCACACTGCAATAAACACAATTCCAATCTGAAAGTAACAAAGATGTGTGCCATGAGATATTGATCGGTCCCCTTGACCATGGATTGGAGAGAGTTGGGCAGTGGTTTTCATTAGGAACCCGAGTTCGAGAAGGGGAATTTTTCTTCTAGCAATCATTATTGGGAAAAGAAGAGACCAGGACGTGAAATCGAAGGAAAGGGAACTGTTTTGAAGAATGTTTCTTGTCCTCCTTATACTGGAAATGTCACACAAGAATGCCTAATGGAAAGTTAAGCCTGCCTTTTTGCATATGAACAGGAATAATAGAATCAAAGCACTGGAACCTGGGAAAGATCTTAGAATAGTCTAAACCAGCCCCCTGAACTGAGAAGGACTTTATTATTATAGATTAATCATTCTTGACAGATGTTTATCTACCCATCTCTTCAAAAGCTAAAATTGATTTCCCCCCATCTACCTTAAAACTATTTGTTTAAACAAGCACCAAGTATGGCATTTAGAAGCGTCTTCATAGTATTGAACCCATTTCTTCTTTCTGCAACTTTTGAACGTTGGGGGATTTTGTTAAAAAAACCTGTGGCTGAGGGAGTGTGCTAGAGCCACAGTATACAGCAATGCAAACACAACCTTAATTTTCCAGGTTGAAGAACAAGCACCACCACCCTTTCCTCAGTGGTCTGAAGATCTTACTGCCCTTTCTACATTTGAATGTATATCTTACAATTATCTATCTCGTTTAGAGACCTATTTGGACATATGAATCACATTACATTTACACAAGTTGGAAGCGGGGGTGGTCACCAGTCTTTTTGGGCTCATCTGCAAACTAGAAAAACGGTCATGGACACCAGATATACACCCACCCCCAAACTACATCCAAGCATGCACCACAACCTACTCTATTGGCTACAACAGGATACTTAATCTAATTTCAGCAGGGGGAAGGGAACCCTGCGGGTACCAGGGAAGGCTCTTGCTGGTACATATGCACCCCTGAGCACCATATTGGTGACCCCTGACTTAGAAGACATTGATCCCATTTTCATGGCTGTGATTGACATTGCAAGGGAGCAAGGCTTAATCGTAAGGTCTAATCAAGGCAGCTCTATTTAGCTCAGAGGGAACAAGACTTGCTTGCATTTGGCGATGGCATCCTTATTCCACCTTTGCAAGAGATGCTTCAGGACTCAATTCCTATGTGTTCCCCACTGTGATTCCACCATTGCATTTCCATACCGTGCAGTTTAAGACTCAGTTTGAAGCATGCTTGCTTAGGAGGTAAATCTGGGTGAAAACAATGGGACTTAATTCCAAATACACAGAATTAAGAATTAGACCTGGCTGTGAAAATAGACTTATTTTTTTGAGAACTAATCTTCATGGAATAGTTGTTCAAAATTCAGATTTTTAAGAGGATGTCCTTAACAGAGGTTAATTTCAGTGTGGTTATCAGTCAAGCCAACTAAGCACAGAATGTTGGTTTTTGGGGGGCAGGGGGCGGGGCTGGAATTCTGGTCAGAACTGGCAGGTCGGATGAAAGTGTGCAATCCATAGTTAAGCCCTAGCTATGTTGTATCTGCAGTAGTTCTTCCTGGCAAGTGAATTGTGGTCTTTGGCACAACTGCACATTGCGAAAACTTATTTCTGAAATTAAAATTCCTGTCTCCTTCAGGTTCAAAGACCATGCAACTGTTTTTAATGAGATTTGCAATGTGGTATTGAAGACTGAGATACTCAATATTTTCAGGGGGGGGGGAGAAAATTTGCCATATTTGAAGTGAGGCCTCCTGAGCATTACAACACTCTCCCTTCCTATAGATTTCAGCAACCGGTATTCAGAGGCATATTGTCTCCTACCTCCACTGTTGAACAGCCATTGTGGCTAAAACATGGCATTTTAGCCTTTTACAAAGCTTTGTTGTTTAGTCGTTTAGTTGTGTCCGACTCTTCATGACCCCATGGACCAGAGCACGCCAGGCACTTCCTGTCGTCCTCTGTCGTCCCCTTCTCCTTGTGCCCTCCATCTTTCCCAACATCAGGGTCTTTTCCAGGGAGTCTTCTCTTCTCATGAGGTGGCCAAAGTATTGGAGCCTCAGCTTCACGATCTGTCCTTCCAGTGAGCACTCAGGGCTGATTTCCTTAGGAATGGTAAACATGCAAAAACTACAGGCCTTAACTGTAAGGCCTTGGAGTTTTGCATTCTTCAGCTACCTTTTTCCTCTTTTAAGCTCAGTATTTTTTTTAATCAATATTTGAGATATTTGTTCATTTGCATTTCACTTGTTGCATTCTTATCTCTGGGAGAGTCAAAACAGATTTTGAATAGGGAAGGGATTTGCTTCAGCTAGTTTTCCCAGTATTGCTTGCTAGCATGGCATGTAGAATATACAGTATTTTTCCGTGTATAAGACTAGGTTTCCCCCCTAAAAAATAATGTCAAAAATTAGGGGGCGTCTTATGCACGGATATTGCCGAGGGTGGGCTGGCGATTGGTTGTTGCCTCAAAAATAGGGGGTGTCTTATACATGGGGGTTGTCTTATAGACTGAAAAATACGGTATTTGCAGCTTCAGTGCAGTTTTATTGCAGATCACAGGTAGGCAACTCCCACCTGATTTGAATTCAAATGCCTTGTTTTAGTGAAAACTAATTATTTAAGAAACACTGACACAACATCTGGACTTCATTATTCAAGACTGATGATACAAGACATTTTTATTTTATTTTTTATTTTATTAAAAAGGGATTCTTGATTCAATTACTTCAGAGAAAATTTCAGGAGGCTTTGACATCTTGCCCACTCACCTCCTCTCTAACTTCTTTTCTTCTCTTTCGGGACAAACTCTGAAAGATTGGTCACATCAACCAGTTTGTTAAGGGTCCCGAGGACTATGAGAGTCTTCTAACAACTCTCAGCACACTTAAAAAAACCTACAGTTCCCAGAATTCTTTTGGGAGAAGCTATTCCTGTTTTAAAGTAGTATACGTGTGCTTTAGATGCAAAGTTAGGTCCTTTAAAATGTACAGTTCTCTGAATTTTCCAAGACAGTTTTTCAGCCAAGTAGTGTGTACACAAATGTATATGCTGGGATAAAATGTGCATAAAAATACATATACACAAATACACAACATGGAAAAATGCATTATATTAGGGGAAAGTGCTTTGCCAGTGTGGTGTAGTGGTTAAGAGCGGGGGACTCATAATCTGGGGAACCGGGTTTGCTTCCCTGCTCCTCCACATGCAGCTGCTGGGTGACCTTGGGCTAGTCACACTTCTCTGAAGCCTCTCAGCCTCACTCACCTCACAGAGTGTTTGTTGTGGGGGAGGAAGGGAAAGGAGATTGTTAGCCGCTTTGAGACTCCTTAAAGGGAGTGAAAGGCGGGATATCAAATCCAAACTCCTCCTCCTCCTCTTCTTCTACTTCTTCTTCTGCAATTGCATACAAGCATATACAGTGGTGCCTCGCAAGACGAAAAGAATCCGTTCCGCGAGTCTCTTCGTCTTGCGGTTTTTTTGTCTTGCGAAGCAAGACCATTAGCGTCTAGTGGATTAGCGCTATTAGCGGCTTAGCGGGCTTAGCGGATCAGCTGATAAGCGGCTTAGTGGCTTAGCGGATCAGCTCTTAAGCGGCTTAGCGGATCAGCTGATAAGCGGCTTAGCGGATCAGCTGTTAAGCGGCTTAGCGGCTTAGGATCAGCTGATAAGCGGCTTAGCGGCTTGGGAAAAAGGGGGGGGAGGGAAAAAACCATGCAGGAGCTTGCAAGACATTTTCGTCTTGCGAAGCAAGCCCATAGGAAATTCGTTTTGCGAAGCAACTCCAAAACGGAAAACCCTTTCGTCTAGCGGGTTTTCCGTCTTGCGAGGCATTCGTCTTGCGGGGCACCACTGTACAGTGGTACCTCGGGTTACATACGCTTCAGGTTACATACGCTTCAGGTTACAGACTCCGCTAACCCAGAAATAGTACCTCAGGTTAAGAACTTTGCTTCAGGATGAGAACAGAAATCGTGCAGTGGTGGCGCGGCACTGTATATGTTAGGAGAAATTTGCACTAAAATACCAATGGCTTAAAAAACCCCAAACTGATGTGGAAACCAAATTTAAGAATGTAAAACTGAGAAACTGAAATTGCCATATTCACCCATCTCTACTGGAAGGGGCTTATTATAACTGGCCAATTCACTTGCTGTATACCACTTTATTGCTTCTGTATTTCCTGTGTTCCACGTATTTTAAAGTGTATGTTTGCTCTGAAATGCACTGTTTGCACTTTAAAAACAAATGCTGGAAAGTATCCAACAGCAGATGCCTTCACTTCCTTCCCATCATCTGAAAAGATCCACCCGTTCCAAGGTTTGGGCATTTTCTTTTGTCCATATTTCCACCCGAATTCACCAGATATACTCGAAGAACTGCTAACAAAACAAAACCCACCAGTCCTCTGGTATTTGCTCAGGAAGGAGATCAAAGCATTTATAACTGTAAGAAATGAAGGGGGATGAAAGTCTAACTTGGAATCTCAGGAGGTTTTTGGGGATCTGGGCATCATTTTGTGCTAATCAGCCTCAGCTGTTAGGCCTCCAAGTTAAAGGCTTATGGCTTCAGGTGGGGTATTAGAAGAACTGAATAAAAAAGGCAAAGGCAACTTCTTTCATGAAAGAAATGTTGGTAATAAGCTATAAACTGTGAGGTTGGAAAGTACAGGATTATAGAGTGGTAAAATGTTGCAAAATAACATTTCCCCTTCTATTTAAGGAGTCACACTTTTAAGATAATGTTTCCCAGAGAACGCCAAAACCTTCAGATCCACAGCTTAAAATGGTCAATTTAAAACTGGCTAATTGGTGCCATTAAGTAACCAAACAATTAAACCCATGTGCACAACGGATAATTGGTGTCATTGTCATACGTGCACATTCCCTTGTCTTTAGGTGCATTAGTTGTTCTGCCCTTAAGCAGGACGGAATGACCCTTTCTATGTACAATTGCGACATGGTGGACCTGCCACAGTTTTGGCACGAAAACTTAGGAAGAGAGCTACTGGATCCAAACAAGCATCGGAAACTAGGAAGTTGCCTAACACCAAATCAGGCCTTTGCTCCATCTAGCTCAATATTGCCTGCTAATGAAGGAATGGGTGTTTCCCAAACCCAAAACTGACTGTGCAAAACTGACTGTTCTCTTTGACAGGCAGCAGCTCTCCAGGGTTTCAGATGATGCGAGTCTCTCCCAGCCCTACTGAGAGGTGCTGAGGTTTGAAGTGGGAACCTCCTGCGTACAAAGCAGATCGTCTGCCACTCAGTTATAGAAAACAATAGAAAAATTATATCCAGAAATATTTCCAGTTTTTGTTTGCTTTTAATCAATTTGGACACATACAGGCTCCAAAATGTTTCAGATTTAGAGTGCTCTGTACATCCAAGCTGTCAGCAAGTCTTTGAAGTACAAAATGAGGAGTGCCCTTTCCCCCCTTAATTTTCTCTCTAGAAGACTGGGTTTTGCAGCAGTAACCTGCAGACCTTCAAAAGGAAGGCTGCATGTGATGGGGTTGGGGTTTAAATCAGTATACCGTATTTTTTGCTCCATAAGACGCACCTAGTTTTTGGAGGAGGATCTGATGGTGAATTTGGGGTGACCCAGTGCAAAAATCCTGAGGATCCATGTGGATCCATGCTTTGTAACCACATTTTTGCACCATTGCAGCCCCAGGAAACAGTGGATGCGTGATTTTTTGGGTGCAGGCTGTAGCCATGGACATGCTATGTGATCTGATGGTGACTTTGGGGTGACTCAATGTAAAAATCCTGGGGATCAATGGGCTTTTACCTCCCTCTCCCAGGCAGCCTCCGCTAGCGTCCCTTATCTCTCTTCGGATCCCACCACTCCCTTCCCTCTTGTTTGCCTTAGTGTCTTTTCCTTAGCTGGAGCAGTTTTTTTGCTCCTCCTTTTCTTCTAATTTCTCTCCTTATTGCTTTAGTCTTTCTGTTTCCCCCCCTTTGCAAGTTTGCTATCTTTACCTCCCCCCCTCCCAGGCAACCTCCTTTATCTCTAGAGTCCCTTATCTCTCTCCCCGCAAACAATCAGCAGCTTTGTTTCAACACTCACTTCCCTCTTTCAAGAAAAGAAAAGAAAGAAAAGAAAAGAAAAGAAAAGAAAAGAAAAGAAAAAAAGAGCATGATCTGCTTTTTGCCCCTAGGCAATTTGGCTCCAGGGACCACACATTCGCACCATAAGATGCACAGACATTTCCCCTTACTTTTTAGGAAGAAAAAAAGTGCTTCTTATGGAGCAAAAAATATGGTATCTCTTTTAAATTGGTATATCTTTTCTGAAAAGTTACAGACAGTCCTTGGAACCACCGACCCTGCAATTTTGTACGAGTCTCAGGGAAATAGCCATGTCGCCCTTAGCCAACAACAACAGCCAAAGGCTTACTTTGCCTTAGCCAAATTCTACAAAGCCACATAACTGGATGGCACTATATCTTTGGTTATGCAAACTAAGTTGATATTATGGGAATAATCAAGGTGCACATGGTTCAAAATCTACATGCTGGTGCTGCTCATTCACCAAAGAAAACAGCCCTTTTCTCTGTTCACCCAATCACAGCGCTGGACAGAAGACAAGATGCATTGTGTTCTTTTCCTATGGTTAGTTTTTAAAGCTATAAAGGCCTGTCTGGGTTTCTTCTTTTGTTTCTGTTTTCGGATCAGAAAGGCAAGGTTAGGAAGGAAGTTGCCATATACTCAATCAGACCACTGGGCCATCTAATTTCGCACCCCAGGAGTTCCCAAATTTGGGTCTCCAGCTGTTTTTGGACTACACTTCCCATAATCCCTGACCTGTTAGCTAGGGGTGATGGGAGTTGTAGTCCAAAAACAGCTGGAGACCCAAATTTGGGAAACACTGGTCTATACTTGCTCTCAGGATTTCAGATGGGGGTCTTTCCCGGCCTTTCCTGGAGATTCACAGATTTTAACTTGGGACCTTCTGTGTGCAAAGCGGATGCTCTTCCGTGGAGCTATGTCACTTCTCCTAAAGGCTGTTTTTGGATGCCAACTCCCATCAGCCCAAGGCAGCAGAGCCCAATAGTCAGATGATGCAAGCTGTGGATCACCAGTTTCACCAAAGATTCCCCATCTCTGGTATGAACAGATAACATTTGCTCTGAGCTCCACTCATAGACCCTCCTGGACCACCCCTACCTAGATTGACCTTTGACCCAGAGAATTCTTCCCCTGAGTACCACTTTTAATTTTGGGGTGACGTGGCCCCTTCCCAACAGAAGGGGCCATAGCATGGGTACATTGCATATGGAAGGTTCAAGAGTCAGCAGATACTTAGCAAAGTTCTCTCTTGAGACCCTGGAGAGCCACAGCCAATCAGAGCAAGTCAGCCGCTATGCCTGGCCGACCAATGGTCAGTCTCAGAAAACTGTGAAACCATTGCAGTGGAGCAGTGAGAGTGGGTGGAAGCGGGTTCAAATCCCCACTCAGCCATGAAGCTTGCTGTGTGACCTTGGTCCAGACATTATATCTCCACCTAAGCTACCTCACAAGGCGGTTGTGAGGGTTACATTGGGGCAGGAAGAGAACCGTGGACAATGCCTCAGTCACCTTGGAGGGAGAACCGTGTATCAATGTAATAAACTCAATATAATCCAGGTTCATATGTTTCCTTAAGGGGCACCACTGGGCTGCATCCTAGCTCTGAAGGAAGACGCCATCTTGGAAGGCACAGCAATGTGTCTCCTAGATAGATGGTTTATATCATATACTCATCACCCCAGTTACCACTTCTCTTTTATCTGCTGTTTCTGAGTTCCTTCTCTCCTTAGATTTATTTTTGCTCGTTTCTTGACGCCTACATTACTTAAGAAAGGCTGCCAGCATTATTATTCCCTCCCTCTCCTTAAAAGCTGAGTGTGTTCTGGTGCTTTGGTGTTTTCTAGGAAATACAACATCTCACCTTTTGCCAGATGGAAATTCTGGGAATGCTCCCTCGTGTAACTTGCATCTTCAGAGTTCTGCTAAAAAATAAAACCTGAGCTGCCTCGTCTGTAACATCTCAAAACGCTTTAGGCACTTTCTGTGACCTGCTCTTATACCCCTCAGATTTTGGTTCTGGTGTTAAGTGGCTTGCCCATTTATTTATTCCAGTCTGCATTTGGGTGTTATGACAGTGTTTGAGAACTGTCTTCTCTACTGATGCACTTGAATGTTAAGTGTGTTTATTGCTATTTTAAATCTTGGATTTTAATGTCTGTATTTTATTGAGGTAGTGTAGCCTACTTTAAAGGCACACTTTAAAACCATTCATTAATCAATTGTCATTATTCTAATTAAGAATAAAGAAAGTTCACCTTCTATAAACTTCATTCATAAATGTGGTGGAATAATAGTAATAATAGTTATTGATAATAATAATTTCCAAGTAACACTTTAAGGAGGAGACATTATAGGATTTCACTGTAAAACTCATTGATAGCTATAGTGGTTCCTGCTGGTTGTGGTGTGGAGGATTCCAGTGAAAATGTCACAAAATAGTGAGCAAGCCTTTGAGTTTCTCCAGAGCTGTTAATCAGGCTAGAATGTTAAGGGAAAATGAGATGATGATAAACACAGGATGTCTGCAGATTGAAACATTCTTAAGGTGAATGCTGGATCGTTGGCATCAAAATACCAATACATTCCCCCCCCCTCTTTAATTTGGATTTTTCCTTTCACAGGACAATCAAATAAACAAAACAAAACAAAACAAAACAAACAAACAAACCCAGCCCCAACTACAGTCGTACCTTGGAAGCCGAACACTTTGTCACGCGGACATTTTGACTCCCAGTGTTCCAGTTTGTGTACGTTCTTTTGGAACCCGAACGTGCGGCGTGGCTTCCGATTGGCTGCAGGAGCTTCATGTAGCCAATCAGAAGCCGTGCCTTGCTTTCTAAATGTTTTGGAAGTCAAACGGACTTTCAGAACAGATTCTGTTCAGCTTCCAAGGTGCCACTATACTGCCAATTGTGGGATATGTAGTTGCTTTGCTTCTGTTTCCCAGTTATGTAGTTCAATAAAGGTTCATGCTGTTATTACTCTGTTTTGCCTCGTGGGAACCCACCTACACTTCAGGCCGGTCACCCTCTCTCAACCTAAACTATCTTGCAGAGTTGTGGTGAGCATGAAATGAGGAAGAGAAGCACCATCTACATCCGCTTGAGTTCCTTGGAGGAAAAGTAGGATATATAGTAAAGTAATAAATGTATGGGGGACGCGGGTGGCGCTGTGGGTAAAACCTCAGCGCCTAGGACTTGCCGGTCGCATGGTTGGCGGTTCGAATCCCCGCGGCGGGGTGAGCTCCCGTCTTTCGGTCCCAGCTCCTGCCCACCTAGCAGTTCGAAAGCACCCTTAAAGTGCAAATAGATAAATAGGATTTATAGCGGGAAGGTAAATGGCGTTCCGTGTGCTGCGCTGGTGCTGGCTCGCCAGAGCAGCGATGTCACACTGGCCACGTGACCCGGAAGTGTCTGCGGACGGCGCCGGCTCCTGGCCTCTAGAGTGAGATGAGCGCACAACCCTAGAGTCTGACAAGATTGGCCCATATGGGCAGGGGTACCTTTACTTTTAATAAATGTATAGGCCAGATATAAGTTCTTCAAACTTTTGTTCTGTAAAGCCTCTAGAGCTATATTTCAGTATGCTCTTCTTTTGTTTTTAGCAGGCTTGCATTTAAATGTGGCTTGATTGGTATCCTAAGTTCATTTCCGTGACTTGTTCCTTTTGTGGCTTTAGCCATTCTTTTGCAGGGGGCGGGCAGCTGTGGAGGTTGAAAGGAGGTATAAATACAAAAATAAAGCTCTCCCCCCCACTTCTCTCTCCTGATTGGCAGACCCCCAAAGGCACTTGTGCCGAATCTGTGAAAACCGCCATTGATGCAGGTTACCGCCACATTGACGGTGCTTTTGTGTATTACAATGAACATGAAGTGGGACAGGCCATCCGGGAGAAGATCTCTGAAGGAAAGGTCAAGCGTGAAGACATATTTTATTGTGGCAAGGTGAGAAATCCTAATTATTGGTGAGGGTGAGGGTGGGGAGTGTCAGGAACACATCTCGTTGGCCTTAACCTGCATTTTGTTTTCTTCAAGTCAAAGGTGAAATGTGGGAGGTTTTGGCAGGTAAGGAAACAAAGGAAAACTGTGTGCGGTGCAAGCAGCATTGGAAGGAGCTACAAGCCACACTCTCCAACCATCCTGAAATTCCTGGGACAGTCCCAAAAATCCTTTAGCCATCCCGGCTTCTCACGGTGTCACGGACAGTCCCGATCTCCTAAGAAAATCTCTCCTTGCTCTCTGTTCCTATCTTAATTATTTGCTTGGCTGATGGACTGGTGTCAAGGCTCATTTCTCACAAAGGCTTTATATGTAGCTTCAAAAAGAATATATATATATATATATATATATATATATATATATATATATATATAAATTTACTGTCTCCACCCCTCAAGAAAGATATTGTAATGATATGAGAAGCCTTTCTTCAGATTCTGCTCTTCAGCAACTTAACGTCTTTGCCATTGGCCTTGACAAGTTTCCTCTTAAAATTTCCATATTGAAAATTACAATAATATAAAACAATATACGTAATAATAATAAAAAATCCCAGTGCAATCAAAGATAATAGACCCACTTAGGATTTTAAAGAATCTCCTGGTCTCACTGCACTAATCCTTTCCTCTTTTTTTGCTACACAGAATTTCCTTGTTGTTAAAGCACACAGAGCTGTTCCGTAGGTCACAGAAGAGTACACATTTCCTAATAAAAACACTAAGTTTTTGTTTGGAAGAGTTGGTTAATTGGTTAACAGCCTGCCCGCTGCTCCAAACCTTGAGTGGAAGGGCAGGCTGCTGGCAGAGCAGCACCCCCACCCCCATTCAGCAGCCCAGGAGTGTGGGGCATGGGCGCACAGCCTTCCCGTTGCTCCAAAGCTTCCCGGGGCTGCAGGGGGAAGCCGAGGCTGCCAGCAAACGAGCGCGGCTCCCCCACCCCCCAAGAGCAGTCCAAGAGCGTGCCACACTCCGGCAATTTGGCTCCAGGGACCACACATTCACTCCATAGGACGCACAGACATTTCCCCTTACTTTTTAAGAGTAAAAAAGTGCGTCCTATGGAGCAAAAAATACAGTATTTCCCAAGTACCTTTGCCTCAGCACATCATAGAAGAAGCATTTCAGCAAACAATGTTATGGTTCAAATTACATGTGCAGATGATGAGATTAGACAAATTCATGGAGGATAAGGCTATTCTATCTCCACAGTCAGAAACGGCATGGATACCTGTTAAGCCATTGGGATGTCCTAGCTCCTGCCCCCAAAACATACAAGCAGAGGCTCTTACTTGTAAGTAAGAGATATTTCTTAGGGCAAATAATGATACAGATTAAGGGGCAGACAAGAGGCTTAGAAGTCATGATTCAAGAATTCAAAAGCAGGGCAAGAGGTTCAGAACTGGACAGAAGCAACAGAGATGTCTCAACAACTTGACACACCCCATCTGCCAAGCTTTTAAAGACAAGGTGTAGCATGCTCACCTGCGACACTTGCTCACCGTGGGGGAATGTTGAGACTATACCATTTATAGTTTTGTACACTCGTAACATAGAGGCTTCAACATATGCACACACTTTCATCCTCCATCTATTTATTATTATTATTAAATTTGTATACTGCCCTTCACCCATAGATTTCAGAGTGGTTCACAACAAAAAAATTACAATATAAAAAAAATAATATGTAAGCATCTAGGTAGGCAAGAGGCATGATCACAGTTCAATGACATATTACAGCCAGGCAAATGCACTCAGGTAGGGCACAGAAAAAGGGGAAGAAATGGAGGCATTGAGAGATTTTACTTTCTTGGGCTCCATGATCACTGCAGGTGGTGACAGCAGTCATGAAATTAAAAGACACCTGCTTCTTGGGAGAAAAGCAATGACAAACCTAGACAGCATCTTAAAAGTAGAGACATCACCTTGCCAACAAAGGTCCGAAGAGTTAAAGCTATGGTTTTCCTAGTAGTGATGTATGGAAGTGAGAGCTAGACCATAGAGAAGGCTGATCGCCAGAGAATTGATGCTTTTGAATTATGGTGCTGGAGGAGACTCTTGAGAGTCCCATGGACTGCAAGAAGAACAAACCTATCCATTTTTAAGGAAATCAGCCCTGAGTGCTCACTGGAAGGACAGATCGTGAAGCTGAGGCTCCAATACTTTGGCCACCTCATGAGAAGAGAAGACTCCCTGGAAAAGACCCTGATGTTGGGAAAGATGGAGGGCACAAGGAGAAGGGGACAATAGAGGCCGAGATGGTTGGACACTGTTCTCGAAGCTACCAGCATGATTTTGACCAAACTGCAGGAGGCAGTGGAAGACAGAAGTGCCTGGCGTGCTCTGGTCCATGGGGTCACGAAGAGTCAGACACGACTAAATAACAGGGCACAGAACAGGGGCAGTGAGGAGCATGGCACGGGAACAGCCCTCAGGCCCAAAGAGAGAGGCATGGAGGGCTACATTTGGACCCCAAGCCTAACATTTTTGACTTCTTATTTAAGGCCAACTCCACAAGGTCCTCTAGCAAAAAGACCCTGTGAAGGGCAGAGGTTTTCAACCTTTTTGAGTCCACAGTTCCCTTGACCAACTACATTCTTTCTGTGGCACCCCTGTGGGGCTCTGGAGCCCAGTTATGTCAGAGGACCATTCGCCTGTGGAGCTTATAGCCAGGGATGCTGCAATAAACAGCTGTACAAGCCTTTGGGAGGCAGAGACACAAGAAGAGAAGAGAAGAGAAGAGAAGAGAAGAAGAGTTTTGGATTTGATATCCCGCTTTATCACTACCCGAAGGAGTCTCAAAGTGGCTAACATTCTCTTTTCCCTTCCTCCCCCACAACAAACACTCTGTGAGGTGAGTGGGGCTGAGAGGCTTCAGAGAAGTGTGACTAGCCCAAGGTCACCCAGCAGCTGCATGTGGAGGAGCGGGAAAGCGAACCTGGTTCACCAGATTACGAGTCTACCGCTATTAACCACTACACCACACTGGCTCTCCTACAAGCCTACTGCTATCTAAATAGAACTGTTTGGTTTTCTGTATTCTTGCCAGTGTATCATAAACAAAGATGTTGCAAAAGTGCCATTTCCTCTGTTGCACTTCTGTCCTTCCCTCACCCCTTTGCCTAACCCAGCAATGTTTTTGAATGTTTCCTGGCTCTCTCTTACAAGCTCACCATTAGTTATGCACCAGGTTGTGCCCAAGCATCCATCTGGATGGGAAGCAAAAAAACAACAACTGGATGGGAGGAAAAAGGGACAGAGACCGGTGTTGCCTGTGGTACCCCTGGCCATCATTCAAGGTACCCTAGGCTTCCACGGCACGCTGGTTGAAAACCACTGGTTAAGAGCATTGCTAAAGCCTTGTCTCTATTATCTCCATTGCTGTTTACTAACCTAAAGGGAATATTCCAGCTGTTCCTGTTTCATGCTACTTTTTATTTTTTTAAATTCAGAGCCATGACAATGCAGTTTGGGAGGCGAGCTGCAGAGTAGGAAAAGTGGGGTGGGGAGACTCCCTAAGAATCCCAAGGACTTCTGAAAGGGGAGAATGGTTGGTATGAATGTGGTTCCAATTACCCTGGAGACTGCCACATTAAACAACTGGCTTTCAGGGAGGGAAGGGCTGAAAATAAAAGCCCTTAGGCTGAGCCTCCGTCTCTGAAGCTGCTAATTGATCTGTGCCGGACTGCAGGAAATGGCTAATTTCTTGTGTCTAAGTCTTGATTTTTATATTTTTGAAAGGGAAGAGGAGGCCGCTGAAATCTAGACAGCAATCTTTAAGCCTTAATCTCCAGTCAAGTAAACCTCTTGAATGAGGGAGAAGTTGGTCTCAAAGCCACCAATGAAGTGTTATTTCACAAATCCTGAGTGGCTGGTTGGTGCCTAATGAGAAAGAGAGAGCTATAGAATTCCTAACATGAGAAAATGGTCAAAAACTGTCCAAGTCACAATGTGGCTTCTACATTTTTATATGACCGTGTGGTTGTAATGGTCAGAGAGCTGGACTAGGAGACCAGGGTTCAAATCTCCACTCAGCCATGAAGCACGCAGGAATGACCTTGGGCTAGTCACTGTCTCTGAGCCTCCCCCAAAGGGTTGTTGTGAGGTTAAAATCGGAAGCAGAGAAGAACAGTGTATGCAGCCTTGAGCTCCTTAGAGGAAAGGTGGGATAGAAATGTCATAATAAATAACAATAAATAGATGATAAGAAGCATGACATTCAAACAGGACATCCGGATCGACCACTGGGTCCGCCTTTTGCTGCTAGCCAGCTTGGAGCAACAAATCTTGCATATTCTTCACACTGGTAACATTGTCTTAGTTCATCTGAGACATTGCAGCCCAGGCATAGGCAAACTCGGCCTTCCAGATGTTTTGAGACTACAGTTCCCATCATCCCTGACCATTGGTCCTGTTAGCTAGGGATGATGGGAGTTGTAGTCCAAAAAACATCTGGAGGGCCAAGTTTGCCTATGCCTGTTGCGCAGACCATTCTGCTTGCCAGATTCCAGAATCTAGGCAGAGATTGGGGCATAAGCCATGAGGCACATTTCTTGATGAAAATTTGCTTTCATTCTGCTCCATAGATACTGTGGGGCAATCGTCTTCACTGCAGCTGCAGATTCCCCACCAAAGTGACACAAGTATCAACTGTAGAGTTGCCTAACTCGGCAGCATTTGGAAACTTGTACAGGAAAGGAAAGGATTGTCACAAAATATCTAGCACCACCATTAACAGCTGCAAGCACTGTCATAACAAAACAGTGGAAAGTCCTGCAAAATAATAAAATCTTACTGTAATGGGTCACTTCCCTTATCAGATCATACAAGATCATACATCAGATCTTGAGTTTAAAAAACTGATAGAGAATTTTCCTTGAGATACCATTGGCTATGCCCACATGATACATTAAAAAAACCCACCTTATATCATCTCAGCATTCATGGAGAATCCTGGGAACTGAACTTTGTTAAAGGTGCTGGAAATTTTAGCTCTGTGAGGTCAGTGCTCTATAGTTTGTTAAGTCAGAAAGTGGCATAAAAGTGCTTTAAATGCATTGTGTGGATGTGGAAAGGGATATATTAAGTTGCTGATCAGTGGAACCTTGGTTCTCGAACTTAATCTGTTCAACTCCCAAAACGTTAGAAAACCAAGGCACAGCTTCTGATTAGCGCAGGCACCCCGGAAACAATAGCCGACAGCTGCATCGGACGTTCGGCTTCCGGAAAATGTTCGAAAACCGGATCACTTACTTCCAGTTTTTTGGCATTTGGGAGCCGATTTGTTTGTCAACTGAGCCATTTGAGAACTGTACAATTTATTATAAGTGACAAGTGTGTTGGTTTGTTGGAATATTTCTAGATAATATGATTGTTCCTTTTCCTTCTGCATAATTACGATTGTTACCATCTATTTATGGAAGCGTTTTGTCTAAAATTCTTAGGTTTTGATGATAAGCAGTACAAAGGACACTTTAATAATCCAGTTCTAACTATCTTTACTCAAAACAGCTAGATCTCTGAAATCTGTAGAAGCTCTAAAGCAGCTTTCAACAATGCCTTGCCCTCCAGAAGGTTTGGACTCCAGCTCCCATCGCCCTCACTCAATTGGGCCAGTGGCTGAGGATGAAGGGAGTTGTAGTCCAACAACATCTGCAGTGTGCCAGCTTGAAGAAGGCTGAGCTGGAGTTAGGCAACTGACTCATCAGAAATTATTCCAAACTCGCAAGTGCCAGGATAATTGTGCACAATCAAAAATTATTTGCTGACTGAAAGCAGCAGCATCTGTATTCTGGCACAGTTCTCAAAGCAAAGCATTATTTTATTTTATTGCATGCAAAGAACTTGAAGGTCCAACCCCCACCCCACCCCCGATTTTCCTTCACTGCCAGAAATTTTGGTTGTTTGGCTGCTCCTCCCCACCCCCACCCCAATAGTTCTTCTATTTCATTAAGTTGAAAGCAATGTTTGCAGAGAAAGTGATGTCCTGGGACAAAAGAATAATTTGGCAGCTTCCTGGTGCTCTCACTTATTGACACATGACTGCTATGTGCACTGAGAAGATCCTCTTGAACACAAATAGTAAAAAAGAGTTGGGAAGAGAGAAGACCCATGATGAAACAAGAAGCTAATATTTACAATGCAAAGAATAACCCAGCGTTCATAGCCTTTCCTAGAAAGGGTTTTTGTTTTTGTTTGCTGGAGCTGCTTGCCATGCACACTTTGAAAATGATCAAATGAAGCCAAGAACTGGGTCCTATTCCTGCAGCAGAACTGTATCCATAACTCCTCAGAAGTAAGCCTCATTTAGTTAGATGGGATTTACTCTCAGGTAACTGGGTGTAGGATTGCAGCAGTACAGGAGACGATATATGGAAACCATCTCGATTTGAGGATTGGAAGAACGGAAAATTCACACAGGACTATTATTACTATTGGTGTTTATCAGCTTAAGGAGACTATCAGAAAAGATCATAAAGAAAAAAGAGAAACTATATGAACAAGATGTGATGTGGAAACAGCAAGACAAGATGGGATAGAACTATGAACTTTGTTTGGACTGATTTGGACTGATTGAGACATTAACGCAGCAGCAAGAAGATGATCAGAATCCCCCTTCGGATCTTGAAATATGGGTCCCCCCAACAAAATTTAAAATTCGGCTTTGTAATTCGGAATTTATGTGATATGATTTAATTTGATGTGATTGGCCAGTTAATAAAAATTATTATAAAAAAAAAGGATTGCAGCAGTACAGTTTACTTCTGTTGAAGTGGCTACTTCTGGACTGCCATGAAAGAAGAACAAAGAGTTTTGTGGCACCATAAAGTCTAACAATTTACTATGGCAAACACTCTCGTGACCTAAAATTTCTTTTGTTAGATACATCAGTGTTGGGGTTTAGTTTGGCCCAGCAGGTCTAATTTTGGCTATGAGGCAATTTTCTCCAGAGCTGTCCCTTCATATATATGATCACGCAGATAAAGTCATGGGTTCAAAGGAACAATCAGGATACTTAATGTGTGCTCTCCAATTGGGAACTCCCAAGTGCAGCCAATCCTTGCCAAGACAGGAAGTCACCATGACATTAAGCCATCTTTCAGCAGGGATCCTGAGGTCAAGCAAAGGAAAAATGGATCATCTGACATCAAGCACTCCTTACTGCTGTTGCAATTATTGTTCATGGAAAATTCCATACCCTCTGAAAGAACAGTTTTTGTTGTGACCTTGCTATTTATAATGGTTCTCCAAGTGTAGCTGCCTGTGGTTAACTTCGGTCAACATGCTCTTGCAATGCCATATTTTCTTTGTTTCAGCATTTAGCTTGCGGTGAAGGTTCTATCACATTTATTTACGTTTTCTTCCTCTTCTCCCTCAAGCTGTGGAACACATGCCATCCACCAGAGCTGGTGCGTCCAACTCTGGAGAAGACATTGAAGATCTTGCAGCTTGACTACGTTGATCTCTACATTATTGAGCTGCCGATGGCTTTTAAGGTAAAGAGAAAAGTTGTGTTAGAGCTCCTCCTAGTGTTCCAGTCTGAACTAGGAAGAATACCTGGAGTAAACTTCACATTTACAGGTAGAGAGGCCACTGACTCACCACCCAAAATGCATCTCTCTCTCTCTCTCTCTCTCTCTCTCTCTCTCTCTCTCTCTCTCTCTCACACACACACACACACACACACACGGAGGCAGATTTGCATATAGGGTAAGTTGCACACACTAATTTATAAAAACATAAATTTGCCATGAATTTTTTAATTTGCCAAGCAAAGCGAGACCTTTGGTTTAACGACTTGCTCGTTCAACATTCTGTCTGTAGTGCTGGCAAGCAAGGACTGGAGAACATACAGCTTTTGTGTAGAATATGCATTCCTTGCAAACATACAAGCAGGGTATGAGGGGAGGCAAACAGGAATTCCTTTAGGCAGATCATTCTTTCATGTTTGTACCCTCAGATCTTGACAACTCTGTGGAATTTTTTTCAGTCCTTTCCCTCTCCTCCCGCAAATCCCACAACGCTCCAACAGTCATTTCAAAGGGCTGAGCTACACATTACTAAATTCACTCTTTTTAAAAAGCAGGCTTCATGCTGACACTTTTCTTTTCATGGAAAATCCCAGTTCAATGCCATACACCCAGTGCAGATCAGGGTGTGTGTGTGTGTGTGTGTGTGTGTGTGTGTGTGTGTGTTGGTTTCCTGCTGAAAAACAACTCTCTGGCTGCCATGTAGTTAACAGCACCTATGGGGACACATAGCCAGGTATATGTGTATAGGTGGGATAACAGAGAAACCAGCATGCTTGTACATGGGTTCAGAGTAATGTGTGAATGAGCATAGAGGGAAAGGCATGCAGGCATCGGCTGCTGGCCAGAAAAAGGATATTGCTGTTATTATTGTTATTTTGTGTGTGTGTTGTTTTAATGTATTGTATTGTAAATTGCTTTGGATATAATTTTGATCAAAAGGCAGAGTGTAACTTGTTAAAATAAATCAGACGTCACTTGAAGCCCAAGCCCCTTCTTGGGAATCAAGGAAGCAAACTTGCAAAAGGCAGTTTGTTTTGTAATGTGAGATCTCTGAAGACCACTGGAATTTCAGAATGAAATTTGGTACATGTGTTCAAGCAATGGAGATACATTTCAGCTGCAGATGACAAAGTTCAACCTCCATGTCCATTTTCTGTTAACCTAAGTACACATTTATTCTTATGTGTGCTTTCTTTCCCATTGAATCACTTACCACCTTCTTCTACACATATCTTTCTATCTTTCCAAGAAGTCCCAAGGTAACCACTGCCTCTCCCCTGGAAAGTAAAAAACAGAATACTTATGTATTGTGGATTTCTCTTCTACAAACATATTTGTGTGTGTGTTTTTCCCCTCAGCCTGGAGAGCGCATCTACCCAAAAGATGAAAATGGGAAATGGATGTACCATGAGACAGACCTATGTGCCACTTGGGAGGTAAGTAGATCTGAAGCTGCTGTGGGACCATCATCTTTGCATCTCCTAAGCCCAGGTGTGGGCAGACTTCACGCCCCTTCCTCTGTCAGCTTACCTGGTTACCTTTATCTTCATTTTTCTGGCCTGAGGCTGCTAACAATGTCAAGTAGGTCTGGATTTTGACACTGCTCTACTTCCTCACAGTGCTCCCAAGCTAGCTTTGCTTTGGAGAATTGTGGCTCCATGAAGACTACCCCAGATAGGGCCTTATTTTCCCCCTCTCATCTGACCTTCCCATCAACACTCTATTTCACTTTTCTGCCTATTAGTTTTTTTCCTTCTTCCTTTCCCCCTTTCCCCCTTCTGCTGTGGAGATAAATCACTTCCTTGTCTTTCCTTATTTAAGTTCTTGAACAAAGGCTATTTCTTCAGCAAAGTCTGCCCCCTCCAGAAGCTTCTTGGCCTTCTCCTGTCCTCCTCTACATCCTGGCTCTTTCCTCACTTAGTTGCTACTGAGACCCCTCCCTCCTTCCCTCCCTCCTTGGAGAATTGCTATAAATCTTCTATTCGGCTGCCTTCCCACTGTTTTGCCTGTTTTATTCCGACAGGCTTTGGAAGCGTGTAAAGACGCAGGGCTAATGAAGTCCATTGGGGTGTCCAACTTCAACCGTAGGCAGCTGGAGATGATCCTCAACAAACCAGGACTCAAGCACAAGCCTGTCAGCAACCAGGTAATGGTGACGTGCAAAGTGAGGCAGTGACATGAGCATGCATCTTGTTGCTTTCGCATCATCTGACATGCACTGTATGCGTTTGGCACTTGGGTGACGTATCAGAGTACCAAAGTGTCAGGGAACTGCCATCGGAGGAACAGGTGGTGGTGGGGCTCAGGGAGGCTGGGAGAGACTCAACAGCTGAAGCAGGAACCAGCAGGGGGAGGAGTGTATCTCTGAGGGAATGCGAGCAGGTGGGAGGGCTCCGAGACACTTCCAGCGAGAACAGTGGGGAGGTATCTGAAGCTCCCATAGGGAGACCCACGCCTCGCCGGAAACTGTCACGCCGTGAGTCCAGAAGACGTGTTTCCGTTAAGGAGCTCTTATGCTGGAAACGATTCCGAAAACAACCACTGTCGGAATCTGCAAGTGATTAGAGCAGACATGTCTGAGGAGCTCTGTCACACACAGAGGTTTGTGGAGTTGCACAAACTCTGAGGGACTACGATTTTACGCACAAGCAGCTCATCATCCCATCACAGCATTCCGACAGTCTTTGTAAGCTGCCTGTGCAGGAGAAGGCATCATGAGCGACCCAGCCGGAACCGAAGGAGCAGGGGTTGGAGCTGGTCCAAGCTTGGAAGAAAGGTACCGAGCGTTGGAAATCCAACTGGCGCTGCAGACGGCGAGGCTTGAGGAGAGAAGGGCTCAGGATGCAGACAAGAAGGGGAGAGCCACCCAGTTCACCAGAAAGGTACCAGGATTGGTGCAGAAGTTTGGGGGGGACCCCAAGGACTACCATGCCTTTAGAACAGAGATGCAATATGCCCTCAATGTGCAGTTTGATGAATTCCCTGACGAGGAATCGCGAGTGGCTTTTGTGATTGGGCATCTTGAAAAAGGGGCGAGGGACTGGGTTAGACCCCTGATGGCAACGCATAATGACGTCCTAAAGGACACCATGAAGTTCTTTCGTGCAATGGATCTCATGTTTTCCAGCGATATTGAGGAGGGAGTGGTGCGCAGACAGCTAATGGCTTGCAAGCAGGGAAGCCGATCTGTCCGTGAGTACTGGACTGAGTTCACCATGCTGGTTCACAGATTGGGGTGGGACTTATCGGCGGCACCCATTCAGATGCTATTTGAAGAAGGTCTTTCTTCGGCTGTGAAAGACGAACTGTCCCGGAGCCCCAGGGCGGTTTCTATGGATCAGCTGACCAAATCTGCGCTGACCATAGGAGCGCGCCAGGAGGCGAGAGCCTTGGAGAGGCGGGAAGGTAAGGGGGAACGTTGGAAGGAGTTACGCATTCCAGACATTCCTGAGCCAGCTTTCCCGCCGGCAGAGCCGATGGAAATCGGAACAGCTCGCGCGCGCGCAGTTTCAAAGCCCAGTGAAGGGGGTAGGAAGGAGGGAAAAGGCACCCGGAAATGCTATCTCTGCCAACAGCCAGGTCACTTTGCCAGAGTCTGCCCCCAGAGGAAGGAATGGCAAGGGATGGTGGGAGCTGTTGAGGGAGGAGTGGAGGAGATATCGGAGCAAGTAAAAGCCAACGCCTGGCTGCCACCGTCGGGGCACAGCAGCCAGGCCAAAGAGCAGTGAAAGTGCCCACGCCAGAACCTCCCAAACCTGCCCTAGTGATAGAAGTGTCACTAGAGTTGCAAAACGGATACCCTCTGAAGATTAAGGCGCTGTTGGACTCAGGCAGCTCCTGCAATTTCATGAGCAAAGAGTTTGCAGCTGAACACCAGATACAGACGATCCCTTTAAGCAACCCCCTACAGGTGACCACGATCGATGGCAGGGAGCTGTTGGGAGGGGAAGTCAGCTTGCAGACCGTCCCAATGATAATGAAGGTGGCAAGGCACACAGAACTGATAGCGTTTAATGTGGCCACCTTGGGAGGGGCTCCCATTATTTTGGGGATGAGCTGGCTGGCGTTACATGATCCACTGGTGGGCTGGCATCAGAGAGTGGTTTCCTTTGGTTCCGCACATTGCTTAGAACACTGCAAGGAGGGAAAGGGTTCAGCAGGAGCCCAAGCTACCCTAGCAGGGACAGAAGTAACGGAGAAGGTGAAGGTACCACGACAATACGCAGATCTCAGCGACGTGTTCAGCGAAAGGGAAGCTGACCAACTACCCCCGCATAGACCCTTTGATTGTCAAATCAATTTACTGCCTGGGGCGCAGCTCCCCGCAGGCAAGTTGTATGCCATGTCAGACAGAGAAATGCAGGAGCTAAGAGAGTTCATTGACAAGAACCTGAAGAGGGGTTTCATCAGAGAGTCAAGAGCGGTGGGAGGTAGTCCAGTGTTTTTTGTGGATAAACAAAACACGGACAAGCCGAGACTTGTGTGTGACTTTCGGGCCTTAAACGCAGTGTCAGAACCATTGGCCTTTCCCATGCCTAGAATAGATGACATTTTGAACAGGGTGCGGAAGGGAAAGATTTTTACCAAGCTGGACCTAAGGGGGGCGTACAATCTGATACGTATAAGGAAAGGGGATGAATGGAAAACCACCATGTTCACCCCTTTGGGGGCATTTGAATATCTCGTTATGCCATTTGGATTACAAGCAGGCTCGGCGTGCTTTCAATCGCTGATGAACCACGTACTAGGGCCTTTGCTTTACAAGAATTGTGTGGCCTTCCTGGATGACGTGTTGGTGTATTCTGAGAATGAGGAGCAGCATGTGAGAGACGTCAGAGAAGTGTTGCGCAGGCTGCTAGCCAACCGGCTGTGGGTGAAACTGGAGAAGTGTCAGTTTCATACCAAGGAGGTGGAGTTCCTGGGGTACCGCCTGTCAGACAAGGGATTGGCTATGGATCCCGGCAAGGTCCAGGCAGTGCTGGAATGGAAAACACCCAAAACAAAGAAGGATGTGCAGAGGTTCCTAGGGTTTGGGAACTTTTACCGTAAGTTCATCCGAAACTTTGCCCACCTGACGGCGCCCATAATGGACTGTCTCAGCAGTAAGAAGAAATTTGTTTGGACTGAGGAGGCGGAGCGAGCTTTTGAGGAGCTAAAAAGGGCCTTCGCCTCTGAAGAACAACTTCTGCATGTGGATTTACAAAAAAAGATGAGAGTCGAAACAGACGCATCAGACAGAGCCATAGGGGCGGTGCTTCTTCTGCAGCCAGGGAAGGAGGAGTCAGAGTGGAGACTGTGTGCTTTTTTTTCGCGAAAGCTGAACAAATCCGAGAGGAACTACACGGTGTACGATCGAGAACTTCTTGCTATTCATGAGGCTTTTCGGAGATGGAGGCACCTGCTAATTGGCGCACAACATAAGGTGCAAGTGTGCACTGACCACAAGAACCTAGAGTATTGGAGAACGGCACGAGTGCTCAACCAACGGCAGTTGAGATGGGCCCAGGAGTTCTCCAGATTTAACTTTGAGATTTGTTATGTGCCAGGCCCAGAGAACGTTAGGGCGGACGCTCTCTCACGCAAACCTGAATATTTGGAGGGGGAGGGAGCACCCGAAGAGAGACATGTCATTCCAGAGGACCGCTGGGTGTGTGGGGCGGCATTGGTGGGGCAAAGAGAACTGGTAGAGGGAACGGAGAACGATGAATACGCACAGGACAAACTCAGGGGACTCAGGAGGGAGGGAGATAAACCCGGAGGTTTTGAGGAGAGAAACGGGGCGTTGTACTACAAGGGAGCGTTATATATACCTGAAGGAGAGTTGAGGGGGAAGGTACTCAAGCAGCTGCACGATAGCCCCATAGCGGGGCATTTTGGGCAACACAGAACCATGTGGCTGGTGACCAGGGAATTTTGGTGGCCCAAGGTCAGGGAAGAGGTGCGGGAGTATGTGAGGAGTTGTGACCAATGCCAGCGAGCCAAAGGGGAAAGGCGGGCGCCGGCAGGGTTATTAGAACCACTACCCACACCAGAAAGACCATGGGAAGCAGTGGCCATAGATTTCATGACTGATCTGCCAAGGTCCAGAGGGAAAACAGCCATCATGGTTGTGGTAGACCTGTTAACCAAAATGGCACACTTTATGGCCTGCTCACATGCGGTCACGGCAGAAGAAACAGCTAAATTGTTTGTAGAAAATGTGTTTAGGTTGCATGGCGCCCCCTTGAGGGTGGTTTCAGACCGAGGGAAACAATTTACTTCCAGGTTCTGGAGGAAGCTCATGAGCTTACTGCATGTAGAGGTTAATTTCTCGACTGCCCGGCATCCTGAAACCAATGGGCAGGCGGAAAGAGCCAATGGCATCCTCCAGCAATATTTGAGGTGTTATGTTAATGACAGAGAGAATGATTGGGTGGAGAAGTTGGCATTGGCGGAATTTGCCTACAACAATGCGGAGAATGTGTCCACGGGGATGAGCCCCTTTTTGGCTAATTACGGGTGCCATCCCAGGGCTTTCCCAGGGGGGGAGGGGAGAGATGGAGCGTTCCAGCTGCCGAACAGTTCGTAGAAGAAATGGAAGCGATCCATCGCCAGCTCCAACTTAACTTAGACAGGGCCAAGGAGGAATATAAGAGGCAGGCAGACAAACACAGGAGAGAAGGTGAAACCATTAGGGTGGGGGACCAAGTGTGGCTGTCAACCCAAGGGTTACCCTTCAAAGGGGGTTGTAAGAAGTTAAGACCCAAAAGATTGGGCCCATTTGAAATCACACAACAGGTCAATCCAGTGGCTTTCAGACTCCGGTTACCGAACCACATGAAGCTGCACCCAGTTTTCCACAGGTCATTGCTGTCACTGTATAAAGGGGACAGAGAAGGGAGGGTCACTCGGGGACCAGCAATGGAGGAAAGGGAACAAAGCTACCATGTAGCGGAGATCCTCGATTCCAGGTGGAAGGGAGATCAAGTAGAGTATTTGGTAATGTGGGAAGGGGAACCGGAGTCGGAAAACACCTGGGTCAGGGCAGAGGATGTCAATGACGAGGTTTTAATAGAAACTTTTCATCAGAGGTTCCCACGTAAACCTCAGCCTGTAGCGAGGTTCCGGAGGGAATACTTTGCCACCACTGACGAAGAAGAGGAGTTGGAGGGGTTCACAGATTCCGAGGAGGAGGAGGATTCAGCGAGCCGGGACGGCGATCGATGGAGGGAATTGTTCGAGACGTCTGAAGATGAAGAAGATTCTTTTCGGGGTTTTACCTCCTCACCTCCCAGAGGAGAGGGAACGGGAGGGGGTGAGGGGGGCCCTGGAGGGGAGGTGGATGTCAGGGAACTGCCATCGGAGGAACAGGTGGGGGGGCTCAGGGAGGCTGGGAGAGACTCAACAGCTGAAACAGGAACCAGCAGGGGGAGGAGTGTATCTCTGAGGGAATGCGAGCAGGTGGGAGGGCTCCGAGACACTTCCAGCGAGAACAGTGGGGAGGTATCTGAAGCTCCCATAGGGAGACCCACGCCTCGCCGGAAACTGTCACGCCGTGAGTCCAGAAGACGTGTTTCCGTTAAGGAGCTCTTATGCTGGAAACGATTCCGAAAACAACCACTGTCGGAATCTGCAAGTGATTAGAGCAGACATGTCTGAGGAGCTCTGTCACACACAGAGGTTTGTGGAGTTGCACAAACTCTGAGGGACTACGATTTTACGCACAAGCAGCTCATCATCCCATCACACAAAGCATCTTGTATGGACCATTCTTACGATCTTGTAGCTGCGCCATGACGGCTGTGCTCTGCTTCCAGAGCCAGAGGCACTAATGCTCCTGAATACCAGCTGCTGCAAACCAGAGGAGGAGAGTGCGCTCTTATGCTCAGGTCCTGCTTGGGGGTTTCCCACAGGCATCTGGTTGGGCATTGTGAGAACAGGCGGCTGGACCAGATGGGCCAATAGCCTGGTCCAGCAGGCTCTTTGTATGGTCTTATGCTGAGGGAACTACCCAGAGGGGAGCATATTCATGGCTTCAGATGACTTAGTGTATGAGTGGTTAAGTACAGTGGTGCCTCGCAAGACGAAAAGAATCCGTTCTGTGACTCTCTTCGTCTAGCGGTTTTTTCGTCTTGCGAAGCAAGCCCATTGAAGGATTAGCGGATTAGCGCTATTAGCGGCTTTTAGCAGCTTATCTGCTGATCGGATCAGCTGATAAGCGGCTTAGAAAAAGGGGGGGAAAGGGAAAAAAAAACAGCAGTAACTCGCAAGACATTGTCGTCTTGCGAAGCAAGCCCATAGGAAATTCGTTTTGCGAAGCACCTCCAAAACGGAAAACCCTTTCGTCTAGCGAGTTTTCCATCTTGCGAGGCATTCGTCTTGCGGGGCACCACTGTAATTTCTGACATGGGACATAACGATCTTAAACCTGCCCCACTCCAGATCATAAGATGCAAGGCCAGTATCAGATTGTTGTGGGGCCCTTTGGGCAACAAGAGTAGCCTTGGGCTCACGTTCAGCACCTCTCCTTCCTCCTATAATCACACCCCCTACCAAAAAAACCCCCTAAAATACATCTTACCCAGGACTTCTTCCCCCTCTCTCACAAATGCACTCATGTCTCTTCTTCCACTCATCTTTCTCTACCTAAATATGTTGCATGTCTTATCCAATGTTACAATTATATGACTCTATGAGAGCCCACCTAGTATAGCATCTGGTTCTCACAATCAGATCCCTATGAGAAGCTCACAAATAGGATCTGAATGTGGCAGCCTTCAGCCCACCTTTGATTCCCACTTGTGGCACGGTAGACCTTCATTCATTCAGACACCCTTACTTATTTTTCTCTCCCCACCCCCACTCATTTCACACCAAATCCATATCACACAAATCATGCACCTCCAGTCCTCTCTCCCCCCTTCCCCACAAACTATGCATTCCCTAAATTGTCCCTATATTCATCAGTGGAAATATTTGACATGCATTACAATAATAAGGATAACATGATCACTGATATTGTGAATTGCCATCAGCTCTTTGGAAAAGATCAGAGGAAGGAAAAAGGATAGAAGGATGATCATAATTTTTAAATCTCAGTTCATAAACTGCAGTGAGGCAATCCTATATGACACTTAGCCTAACCTGTCTGTTTTGAGCACAAGAACACAATATCTTTATGTGGGAGAAAGAAGCAAGAAGAGCAACTACTTGGTAACTGCCTGAAGGGAGAAGATATGGGGGAAATAAGAGCTAAAAGACCTGAACTGGCTGGCACAAGAGTGAAGATTGCAGGCAGCAACAGGGCTATGTGTCAATCAGCCGGTCTCTAGGACAGGGGTGGCTAACCTGAGGGCTGCACTCAAGGTTGGTCAATCCACCAAGTGCCACATGTCAACAGTGGTCATAGCCAATCATGGATGAACTTCCCCAACCACACGTTTACCACTGTGTATACAAACACACCCAGCCAACGTACCGAGAGTCACTGTGACCAGGTGACCTGCTCAGTTTGCCTCTGAGGTGCTCCCTATGAATGGGCAACTTCCAGGTCCATCCTGTTCTCCCTTCTTAGGGATCTTTTTCTTTAAACTGGACTTGAATTGGAGAGCCCTCTAAGCAGAAGAGACCTTAAAATGGAGGACTGTAAATCATTGCAGCCCACTACTCTGTACATTTGGCTCCATTTCTTGTTGAATAAGAACTGTACATGAGACATTCTGGAGCTACAAAAGCTGTGTCATCAAAAAAAGCAGATTGTGGGTCCGATTATAAAAGAATAATCTAGGAGACAATGGATTTCTGAGCACTCTGCACTTTTTTGACAAAACCCACTGAGAGAATGAGAGAGAGGGCTGGAACACAGTTTTCTTGGCAACTGGATGAGGTCAGTGTGTTCCACCAACATAAGCTTACAGTTGAATAAGCTATCCTTATTGAAGCCTTTTCTCATCCCCACTTCCAGGGGCTCCAGTTTGAGCAAAGGAGGATTTGCATGGGCTAGAAGCCGTGCTTTACTGGGACCAGCCTTGCAATAAACTTCACAAACAATAAATCAGTCCTGGGATAAATTGGGACTGCTCCATGGAATAGATACTTTTAAATCTATGAAACATTGGCCCATGTAGATGGTTCCCAGGGTCAACAAAAGTTTGCAGAACCCTGAGAGAAGCCAGTTTTCGCCTTCCTTTCTTAGAATTTTATCCCCAAACCTTTCACAGCTTTATAATGGGACTGTATTTGTGGCAAAGATATAGAGCAGGGATTGGGGACCTCTGACCCTCCAGATGTTGTGGGACTACAACTCCCATCATCCCTGATGGGTGGTCATGCTTGTTGGCCATTATGACCATTGATTGGGGATGGTGGGAGTTGTAGCCCCACAACACCTGGAGGGCCAGAGGTTCCCCGTCCTTGCTATAGCAGGATGGCTTCATGGTGTATGATGTATGGTGTATGAAGAGTTTAGTTATCCCAGCAGGTTGAAATGGTTGTGTGAAAATGAGGAGGACCTAAGTGTTTCCCCTCCAGCAGTTTTTCCACTGAAAATCATTCCCCGGGAGAAATTACAGGCAATTACATGTTGACTTTGTGAACAAGGTTTCTTGTTGGGCCATTTTGCCATTAACCCAGGCTTCTGCATTCTGTCTCTGCAGATTGAATGCCACCCGTATTTCACCCAGCCCAAACTTTTAGAATTTTGCAAACAACATGACATTGTCCTTGTCGGATACAGCCCTCTAGGAACATCAAGAGATGAAAGCTGGTGAGTGAGATGTTGTGTTTAGGAATATTAGAGCAGGGGTGGGGGACTTGTAGACCTTGTAGACCTCCAGATGTGGTTGGATTCCAAACTCCATCAGACCCGGCCACCATGATCGGTGGTCAGGGATGATGGGAATTGTTGCTGGAGACAACTTCACCCTCTTTCCTCTGCTGCAGGGTCACATTGTTCTCTTGCTGCTCCATCTGTTGCTAAATTCGTTTGAAATCTGTTAGCATGGTCCTCACCTGGTCCAAAGATCACCGGTATGCTACTCTCACACTGCCTGCATAGGCAAGGCACCCAGTTTAAAAATCAGCTGTATTGCACCCCTATTGCTTGCGGATGCCTTCAGCAGGGCGGTTTTCAAAACCGGATAACAACTTGATTTGGTCTTGCTTCAGTCCCTTCACACCCCCATTAGTTCTTCTTCTGCCACCAGACTGCCATGTAAGGCAAATCTAGGCTGATTTCCTTTCCCTTTCTACAACAAGGGTGAATGTGTCCTCCCCTCCGCTGCTGGAGGACCCTGTGTTAAAGGCCATTGGAGAAAAATACAACAAGACGGCGGCCCAAGTGGCGCTCCGCTTCAATATCCAGCGAGGGGTGGTGGTCATCCCTAAGAGCTTCACCGCAGAGCGCATTAGAGAGAACTTCCAGGTAAGCTTTCAAAAAAGCCTGCTCTGTGTGGCAAAGCACCTGCTGTTCTTTCTCCCCACCTCACTAGAAGGTAGCAAAGCCCACCAGCCTTGCAACCTCTGAAAGGGTCTTTGACAACAAGGCAGAAATAGCACTCCATGTCTGGAGTCTTCAACCTGTTCAATTCTCCCTCCCCCCCCATTTTTTAAAAACAACTTCCACCGTTACAAAAACAAAACCAATACCGTATTTCTCGCTCCATAAGACACACTTTCCCCCTCCTAAAAAGTAATGGGAAATGTGTGTGCGTCTTATGGAGCGAATGCAGGCGGGAGGCTCTGCTCAGCGCTCCCTTTAAAGAGCCGTGTGGAGCATGTGTGCAGCTCTTGGGGGCTTATCCCCGAGGAGGGAGAAGGGCAGCCCGTCAGTCCCTTCTCCCTCCTTGGGGAAAAGTCCCCAAGAGCTGCAAAAACGCTTCACGCAGCTCTTTAAAAGGAGTGCTGAGCAGAGCCTGGGATGCAGACAGGCTCTGCTCAGCGCTCCCTTTAAAGAATCCCCCCCCTTGCATTCCCCCCCTAAAAACTAGGTGCGTTTTATGGCCAGGTGCGTCTTATGGAGCAAAAAATACAGTGCATTAATTGTCAGCTTCCGTCATCTTCAACTTTTTCAAACCAGGGACCCGCCATGTGCTTGGGACCCACTTTCAAATTTTTTTTAAACCTTATATTTATCAATCAATCAATCATTTTATTCGACCGTCAGTAAAAAAAAAAAAAAAATTTGTCAGTACACAGTTAAAAACTCCAGGAAGATTTTAGAACTTAGTCAACACTAAAATGGGCTAAACAGATAGCCCCATATCAATACAGTCAATTATAGTCTTGCGACACTTAAAAGCTAAAAAAAGAAATTTGGCCACCAAGGAAGGTATAGCTCTAGTGACGTTATTCAGCAAGTGAAAAACCTGGTTTTCTCCGGGTAGGAAGCTAGATTGACATAGGAGTGGGTCTATAAAATTTTGTCTAAGCTCTGCATAAGAAGGGCAAGTCAAAAGAATGTGTTCAGTGGACTCAACCACACCCATGGCGCAATGACAGGTTCTCTGGGCGTATGGTACTCCCCTGTACCTTCCCCACAATATCGCAGAGTCAAGGACATTTAATCTAGCCACTGTAAGAAGTCTACGGTATTCCACATAGTGAATTTCTGCAAGGTAGGGGGCTGGTATGATCCGATAAATCTGGTGTCCTAGGAACATCCCTGGTTTTACCTGGGATATGTCCTCTTGTCTGGCAATGTCACTCAGTCTCCGGGAGATCACAGCTCTAGCTTGATTGTACGTCATAGACTCAAGGTAAAGGTGAGACAATCCGCAGGATTGAACCTCGTTAGTGACCTCCCTTTCCCACGATGATTGGAAATCGTCCCTCAGTATCAAGGGGGCAATACCCACTGGTTTAAAACAAAGCTTGAGCCATAGCCAAAGCTTCATCTTCAAGGCCACATACCGTAGAGCTTACCTTATATTTATGTGATGATAGTATTGTCGTTGGCATTTAATCTTGGCCAAGGATGCAACCCAGCAGTGGATCTTAGCCCACTTCCTGAAGACCAGCAAACACTGGAGGCACCACAGATGGATTTTCTCCTTTGGGTAATTCTCCTTCTGTTCTGGGGAACTCCATAATGCCTTCTTCCACATGCTGTGGCCCTCGGTGCAGTCGTACCTGCCTTTATTCCAAAATAATAAGGATCTGATGATCTGAATCTACAGCAAGCCCACCACTCTGGCGTAGGGAACAGAGGGTTGGCTTGCTGTAGATTCAGATCTTTTCTTGGGATTGAAGCTCACTGGCTGAAATCTGGTCAGTCACAAACTTGCAGGCTAACCTACCTTGCAGCGTAGTTGAGAACTGGACTAGATGATCCCCATGCAAGTCATCAAATATCGAGTGCCCATGCATGAATTTGTCCTCCATTCTGGTTATTTAAGCAATTTACCTTATACTGAATCAGACCATTGGCTCACCTGAATCAGTATTGTCTGCATTGACTGGAAGCGCCTCTCCAGGATTTAAGGCATTCCCAGCCATACCTGGAGATGCTGAGGATTGAACCTGGAACCTTCTGCACACAAAGCAGATGCTCTGCCACTGAGCTATGGCCCTTATGGCTGCTCTCATTCCACCACAAACTTTACTATCATGTGCTGCTCATGTGATCCTTTTGCAGGGGCTGTGAGAATGAGGGTGTGCCTGCTGTCCAGCATCCATCGCCTTTTAGGCTAGAGGAGAGGCTAAGGGCACAGCTCTCAATTTAAAGCCCTGGGTCTGAGCACCCTTTGTTTTGCTCCTCAAAAACACGCTCTCCAAAGCTCAATCAGAGCAAACATCAATCTGCAGAAAATCCAAATTGGCAGACATGGAGCACTAAAGTCTGGAACGAGCAGGACAAAGGTCAGTGTGGACAAGCCCACACTTAAGACACAGGCTTAGCCATCAGTGGCATAAATGTTTCTCTCTCTCTCTCTCTTTCGCCAAGATCTTTGATTTTTCCCTTACTGACAAAGAAATGAAAGAGATTGAAGCGCTGAACAAAAATATCCGCTACGTGGAGATGTTAATGTAAGTATAAATCTAGATATGCAGCATGTAGAAGCATGAGTTGTACTGATGTGATAACCACAGCTTAACTGTGGGCTGGGGCCTAGCCTGATGTTTTCAGTGCAGGACCCAAAAATCCACTCTATGGAAGGAGGGAGGGCCTTTCTGGCTTTGGATAAGATTTCCCCTTTGATAGGCTGCTTCTCACACGTGCATGACTTCCACTCTCTCTCTCTGTTCCTGCAAAGGCGGTATTAGGGTACCGCACTACAGGAGGCGCCAAAAATTCTGTAGAATGAAGGATTTTGCATTGCATAAGGCGCCACTGAAAGTTGACGGTCCCTGGCCCTAGAAACATCAACCAATTGCTTTGGATTCTTACAAGAATGTGTTCCCTATAACCCAGGGATGGGGAACCTGCTACCTTCCAGGTGTCTTGGACTCCCAATTGTCATCAGCCCTATTCAACATGGCCCATTGCGGGATGATGGGAGTTGTAGTCCAGCAACTTCTGGTAGGACTTAGGTTCCCCACCCTGCCATAAACCATTCACCAGACAGTGCTGGTAGCTCAGCTCCTTTATGCTCTTAGGTCCGTCCAGACTACCTGCAGCTGATCTGTCTTCTTCATTACATGGATTGGGAGCTCTTAAGTCAAAGCATTGTCCTCCTGCACAAGACAATGTGCTTCCTTGCCTTAAGTAAGCTGGGGACCACAGCTATGCTCCAGTTTGCTGGCAGGTTCCTAACATGGCCATTCTGTTGATCCTGAAACATGAGAACGTCCTCCATGTGTTCTAGGAAATGTGGAAAGTTGGTCACTTGCAATGCAGCTTTAGGAGCCCATGGTATTGTATTACATTTGGCTAGCTCTTGCCCAAGGACTTGCATGACTGAAGTCTGTAGCGAAACAGCCTTGGCAAAACAAATGCACCAGTAGATGCCAGCTTTAACATCATCACTCCCAAGACTCCTGGAAGCCAGTCAGGACATTAATGTCCCCTTACATAACCAAACCGAACTCATCCAGGTTTGAGTCCCAGCAGTTCAATTAGAGGGTGCAGCCAGGTTTGAATGGGCTGCCTGCCAGTTCATAGTGGAGGAGGGAGAAAGAGGCAACAGAAATGAGAGCCAGATAAGTTTATCCTTTGCCGGCTCAAGGAGTTGGGATACATGCAGGGTTTGGCTACACTTTGTACCACATATAGTCAGGGAATCATTAGTGAAAATCAGATGTTTAATCTTAATAACCCAAACTGACCCATGTTTTCTCCAAAAGCCAAGCACTTGTGCTTATCAAGACACAATCTTTGAATCTGAGAGGGCTTTTTAAGTAAAATCATCTTTTTACATATGAATACTTACTCTAATGGATCCTTCATATTGCAGGAGGCCTGTTTGTACCAAGTTTTAAAGCATACATATTAAGCACAGATCACCTTTTCTGTTCAAAATGGTGTATTTAGTTCTGTGTGGGGACTTCTGAAGGCAACAAATTGCCATACTCTAGGGATTTGAAAATGTTCTCCACCTACCTTCCAGTTAAAAGAAAACATTCCGGACTGCTTGCAACTAGGGTTGCCACCTTTGGTCAGCCAAAATAAGGGACAAGTCCACACTTTCCCTTAAAATAAGGAACCACCCCTTATTATAAAGGACAGGTGGCAACCCTACTTACAATACTTGAAGAAATAACCCTTGAAATACAGTGGTACCTCGGGTTACAGACGCTTCAGGTTACAGACTCCGCTAACCCAGAAATAGTACCTCAGGTTAAGAACTTTGCTTCAGGATGAGAACAGAAATCGCGCGGCAGCGGGAGGCCCCATTAGCTCAGGTTAAGAACCGTTTCAGGTTAAGCACGGACCTCCGGAACAAATTAAGTTCTTAACCCAAGGTACCACTATAGATAAAATATGATCACTTCAGATGTTTTGGACGACAGCTCCCACAATACTCTACCACAGACCACAGCTGTGACTGATGGGAGTTGCCACTCAAAACATCTGAAAAGGTCATCGATTACCCCTTCAGTAGATCATACCAATAGCAAGCCTGAGGTCAAGGTGGAGGGATGTTGCTGTTGTGGTTATTTATGGTGTTAGCTGCCACTATTAACTGTGACTTCAATTTGTTTCAGGTGGCAGGACCATCCAGAGTACCCTTTTCACGATGAATACTGAAAATGGTGCATCTACTACCGTGTGCTTGGTTTTAGTGATCTTTGTTCCTTGTTATCTTTTAGCTTTGAATTTAGTAACAGCATCATTGTAATCTTTCTGCAAGTCCCTAGATTTCTCCTATGCCAACCCTCCACCATTTGTCCAAGATAAATGTGGATAATCAGGGCCACTCAGAAGAGTAGTTTCAAGTCAGTGTTCAACTGCCACTACTATTGCGATGGAGGAGAGCCAAGGTGTTGTGGTTTTTGTTTCGTATAAGACGGAGGATCTCTCTTTGACTTGCTGTCTCAAATTTTTGTCTTGTGTAACAAACATTAAAGAACATTTTCGATTAAATCTCTGATGAACTTGAACAGCTGGATGCAAGGTTAGGAAACATAGTATGATGGTGGCAATCATTCAAAGCAAAACTGGATGTGAAATTTGGAGTAGCTTGCTTATAAAAAAAAGTAATCTTCTAGATCAGAATGTTCCTTCATTGTATGTTTTTTTGGCACTTGTGCCCATCTTATGTGAATATAAAAGGACTTATGGACCAAAGCCACCTTTGGCTACACTTTAGAGCAGGGCTGGGGGACCAATGGGCCTCCAGTCACTTCTGAACTACAACTCTCATCATTCTTGACCACTGGTCCTGCTAGCTAGGGATGATGGGAGTTGTAGTCAAAAAACAGCTGGAGACCCAAGTTTGGGAAACTCTGGGTTATGCAGTCTGGAGCTGATGGGAATTGTCCTAAGAATAAATTATTAATTATTATTATTATTATTATTATTATTATTTATTTATTTATTTATACCCCACCCATCTGGCTGGGCTTCCCCAGCCACTCTAGGTGGCTTCCAATAGAACACTAAAAACAGTATAAAACTTCAAACATTAAAAGCTTCCCTAAACAGGGCTGCCAATGACATTTGAAGGGCCACAATTTTCCCACTCCTGCTTCAGAGTGAAGGCAATGGTTAATTATACAAGTGGTCAGAGGTGGTGCCAGATGGGTGTGGTCAGCATGGGGCCCTCAAAAACCTTTCAGCTCCAGTAACCTTTAAGCAATGCCAACAATCCAGCTAAGAATATGGGTTGTTCACTTGTAACATGTAACGTTTTTAATATGCAGAAGTAAAATAAGTCACAGTAGCCTTTTAAATAAGAAATTGTTAAAGTTTTAGATATATAAAAAAGGATTTCAAGTCCATGTTTGGAGGAGGAGGAGGAGAGGAAGATTGCTGCCCTTTACATGACCACACAATGGGACACTGGCTGATACTCAAATATGTACGCTGGGTAAATCTGATACTTCTCAAAGATGACAAAAATAGAAGGATCAAGAACGTTGTCCACACAGCTATCATAAAAGTTGTTCGATTGGTTAGATCTCGATGGAGGGCGGAGGTAAGCAGGATTTCCTTGAACGTAATCTCCAACCAGAACTTTAGCTACAAACATGCTCCTGACGTGGGTATCCGACTGGCAATATGCATGTGAGTAACTGGCGTCTCTGGCAAAATAACTTCCTGAAAGAAGAGATGTCTGTAAGAACCAAGCAAGCCAATGCCAGTTTGCTGCACAAATAATCATCTTGAGCATTTTAGACCACTCCCTTCCTTTTCGATGTGCCATTGCTCATGTAGCCAAAATAGCATCATCCACACCCAACAGGGAGTATCAACAGGCGCATGGAAACCCTTGGTGGGGGGGGAACCCTCCAAATAGCCCATTGAGGCTGTTCTGGATGTAGGGCGTGTGTTTTGCTCACTGTGATATTCTCTTGCCTTTGTGCTCACACAGCTGCATTCTCTGCCTATCTCCAATACCAGCCCATTTGGTGACTTGCACAGGGCAACCACAAAGGTGTGGAGAGTAGACTTCTGAAGAGGAGGGGCAGGGAAGCAAGTGGATATAGGAGATCATTCAATCACAGATATTCAGTTGGCAAAAGAAGAATCACCAAGGGCCCCCAAGCCTTCCACATTGCTGCGGACTTTCAACAAACACACTTTTTTGTACTTGATTGGTGTTGGAGAGGATTAAATCCTGCTGAGGACTTAATATCAGACTATAGACAGGGTATGGTATGGTCCTTGCAATTTGTGTGTGTGTTCCTCTCAGGTTCATTGCACACTAGATGGAGAAAACATGCACAGCTACGCACATTTCTTGCCCGCTCTGAATGGGTACCTTTTCCATAGAGAGTCCCATGGGTGCCACAGATTCTCCAGTCAAAGTTCTGCCCACAGATGTCATGCAAATGGCGTTTGTTGGTGCCATGGAACAATAACCTTTCGTCTACCTTGTCCCCCCCATTCATCTTCTTCATCTGCTCTTTCTGCCTAGAAACAGAAGCATCTACTTTATAAAAAAATAAACACACACTCCGAGTCAAACTCAATGCCCGCAAGAATTAAAACTCCTTTCCTTGAACCAGCCCTCAGGCAATGCAATGAAAGGGTCAGCAAGTATGTTTACACATTTGCCAGCATAATTTTATACACTTTTTTTCTAGCAGAGTAGTCAAATAATTACTTTCCCAAGATCTACTAGCTTACTATATTGTAACAATGTATACTCTACATTAAAATCCAAATTCTACACCAAGCAAACCTTTATGTCTGGAGGCAGTTGGAGGATGGATGACAGCTAACAGATTGAGGTTGAATCCTGACAAGACAGAAGTACTGTTTCTGGGGGACAGAGGGTGGGTGGGTGTGGAGGACTCTCTGGTCCTGAATGGGTAACTGTGCCCCTGAAGGACCAGGTGCGCAGCCTGGGAGTCATTTTGGACTCTCAGCTGTCCATGGAAGCGCAGGTCAATTCTGTGTCCAGGGAAGTTGCCTACCAGCTCCATCTGGTACACCGGCTGAGACCCTACCTGCCCGTGGACTATCTTGCCAGAGGGGTGCATGCTCTGGTTATCTCCCGCTTGGATTACTGCAATGCGCTCTACATTGGGCTACCTTTGAAAGTGACCCGGAAACTACATCTAATCCTGAATGCGGCAGCTAGACTGGTGACTGGGAGTGGCCGCCAAGACCACATAACACCGGTCCTGAAAGACCTACATTGGTTCCCAGTACATTTCTGGGCACAATTCAAAGTGTTGGTGCTGACCTTTAAAGCCCTAAACGGCCTCGGCCCACCTGAAGGAGTGTCCCCACCCCCATCGTTCAGCCCAGACACTGAGGTCCAGCACCAAGGGCCTTCTAGTAGTTCCCTCACTATGAGAAGCGAAGTTACTGTGAACTAGGCAGAGGGCCTTCTCAGTAGTGGCACCCGCCCTATGGAATGCCTTCCCATCAGATGCCAAAGAAACAAACAACCATCAGACTTTTAGAAGACATCTGAAGGCAGCCCTGTTTAGGGAAGCTTTTAATGTTTGAAGTTTTATACTGTTTTTAGTGTTCTGTTGGAAGCCACCTAGAGTGGCTGGGGAAACCCAGACAGATGGGTGGGCTAATAATAATAATAATTTATTATGGACACCTTCACTAGACAAGGGAATCATCAGACTGCTGTGGACTGAAGGCTTTGCCAAGATTGCACAGTCTCACCTTAGGAGTACAACTTACACTGCTCATTCTATCTCCTATAGCTGAACTGGGTGGTGGTAGAGATTATGGTCACTAGGCAGCCACTGGCCAATTTATGTTGGACCACTTAGTGCAAACTCCCCAAACCTAGTGCCCTCCAAACATTTTGGACTACAGCTTCCATCAGCCCCAGTCTACAGGGCCAACGGTCAGGGAAGATGGGAACTGTAGACTCAAACATCTGGAGAGGAATCAGGTTGAGGAAGGCTGCTGTTTGCTGGGATTCTTTGGAAGAATGGTGGTCAGATTCTGTAAGAGATTACTTCAGAGGCAACCTACATTTGATACTAGTCACCTATTTAAATAAATCCTCCAGAACAATTGTCTGGGAGTTCTCCAACACCTGAGACCACCACCGCCAACTCATGTAGGGATGCTACTGAGCAGCAAGTTGGGGGGCCACTGTGTCCCAAACACTAATTACAACACTGGCATGGATGGGTATCCTGGTGAGTGAGATGGAATCCCTTTGGATAATGGTACCCCATAATCCTCCAGTCTGTGCTGATGCTGCTTTGAATGCCCAGGTGGATACAGTAGGGGCAAGTCAACCTCTGTTTGACTGAAACACGACAAAGAAATATCAATGTGCTTCCCTCAAAATATAATCCATGGCCACCTACATATTTGTGACACCAGGCCGCAAGACTTGAATTCCCACCAAATGATAGAAGAATAGCAGTCAAGTAAGGAGTCATAAGTGACGCGGGTGGCGCTGTGGGTTAAACCACAGAGCCTAGGACTTGCCAATCAGAAGGTCAGCGGTTTGAATCCCCATGACGGGGTGAGCTCCCGTTGCTCGGTCCCAGCTCCTGCCAACCTAGCAGTTCGAAAGCACATCAAAGTGCAAGTAGATAAATAGGTACCGCTCCGGCGGGAAGGTAAACGGCATTTTCGTGTGCTGCTCTGGTTCGCCAGAAGCAGCTTAGTCATGCTGGCCACATGACCCGGAAGCTGTACGCCGGCTCCCTCAGCCAATAAAGCGAGATGAGCGCCGCAACCCCAGAGTCGGTCACGACTTGACCTAACAGTCAGGGGTCCCTTTACCTTTTACTTTTAAGGAGTCATAGCCAATTATAGTAGTATCCCCCCTTCACCACAAAAAGAGACAAAGGAAACCATTTCTAGACTCTCATACCATGATTTCCCATCCCTCGGGGGAGAAGAAAATCAAATACGAACCACTGAAAAACTTGCCAAAGAGACGGGTTCTGAATCCTTTGGAGTCGGTGGATAACATAACCCTCCATGGTCTTCTGAAAGAGTTCCTTAATTTCATTGTATTCTTCAGCAGAATCAGAGATCTCCACCAGCTAGGCACAAATCATAGTGAAATGAACCATTCCATATTTGTTTTCAGCCTATACATTTATTTTCTCACATTTATACATCACTCTTCTGAAACAACACAAACCCTGTTTTATGTTTAACATTGCTTCGCACCGATTGAAATTGTTCATTTTCATGTTTTATGTTTTTCTTTAAAAATGTGTTTCTTTAGAATGTTGACTTTACCACTAGCCCATAGTACTTGAGTCTCTATATTCTGTCTGCCACCTGGCAATGCATTCACTCAAGCAGGTACTTAACTCAGTTCCTTTCAGCTCTCAGCTCCAACACTGCCACCCATTTCCTACTCTCCTTGTGCTAGCGGGCTGCTCTCCTTTTCATACAGAGGAAGCAGCTGAGAAGCACCATAGCTCAGTGGAAGAACATCAGCTTGCATGCCAGAGCCTCTATGTTCAATTCCTGAAATCCCCAGGTAGGGCAGGGGACACCCCCCATCTGAAAACCTGGAGAGCCACTGCTAGCTCTCCAGAACCAAGCTAGATGGACCAATATAGGCCTTTGGTCAGCTGTGTAGCAGTAAGGGGGAAATGTGAATACCTTATAGCCTACATTAGGCAATGCTGATCGGACCCAACTTGAAGGAAACAAGGGGGTGGGAAGAGAAGACTCAAAACGACTGCTGCAGACAAGAGACAAAACAATCATTAATAACCGGGAGAAGAGGAAATAGCAATTGGTTCCATTGTTGAACTATTAGGCAATTCATTCCATTGTTGGAGAATCAAGACTTTTCCCCTAATATTCAACAGATATATCCCCAGCCTTGCTCAGCAGCTAACTCAAGTTTCAATACAATTAAGCATCTTTTGCATTATGTTTGATCTCTTAAGATAGATGTAGGATTAAGAAATAAAAGGTACAGGGGCATTGTTCTATCACTTGCATGGATGCACAATTTCTGAAGTGTGCAGTTTGCCATGTCAAGCTGCAGCAACTGCAGCCCCTTCTATTAGAAGCTACTGGAGGCCTTGCCCTGGTTTTCTTTTTGGCAACCCACCTTGCTAAGAATACCCCCCCCCCAACATCTAAAAGAGATCACCTTGCTCATATGCTGCTTGCAGCCATGGTTCAACCAAAGGGATGCTATGCCTATTTTGCATATATCCATTGCATGCATTGATTTAGGTTCGGTGTTTATTTGAAACATTTCTATTCCACCTCTAGGAGATATTCGAGGCAATTTACGCCCAATCCAAGTCTCATAGTCAAATATCAAACAAATATATCTTGCCCCCCTCAAATATACACAAACAGTTTAGTAGACATTGACCAAGCTAGGCTGAGAATGAAAGCATATCCAGTACCCCATCTCATTGTCACGTCCTCCTCCAAAGAGCACAAGCTTGGGCCACCTGCAGACTCTTCTCCGGGTTCGGTAGTACAGGTTTCTCTGGACCATCTCTTGAGGGAAACGGTAGTGGTCAATGTTAAAAATCTCATGTCCATCATCAGCTTAGAATTAATTTAATTAGAGAACTACTGAACAGTAAAGGGTCCTGCTTTCTCCCTAAGATATAATCACAATACAGCTCCTCTCACTTTGTTCGTGCACCTTCAGAAAAACCAGGGCTACTCCAAAGGACCTGTTGAGTGACCATCCATCCCCAGCTACCGGTATTTGCACAAAACCTGTGGAAAGGTCTTTACTGAGCATTTGCTCCCACCCCACCCATTTTTTTTGCAGGGTATTTATACAACAATGAACACTAGCCCTGATTTGCTTGCACCATCTTTTATACATCTTCCTGTTAATCATTTGTTCACCCCACTTTTCAGTACATGTTCCCATCACTTTCCTAACTATAGAAAGTCCAGGTTAGTTGGTTGGTTGGTTGGTTGGTTGGTTGGTTGGTTGGTTGGTTGGTTGAAGTGGATCTGTTGTGCTATTTTGGCAGTGCATTTAATCCACTTTAATTGTACAAACCTAAGTTTCCAGTATGGATTTGAATCTCTCCTACAGAATAATGACTGCCTGGAAGCACATCCAACCAAATGCAAATCCCTATGTGCTGAACAGCAATAGAGTCCTCTGTGGACTTCACCAGGTTTGCATCCAGCCAATGCATTACAGCAGGCCCACATTCAAAAATCTGGTTGTCCTCACCCTCACTCAACAAAGGGTATGTAGAGGAAGACATTGAAATGATACAGCTTGTTCTCGAGCTTTAGAAATCGTTACTATAAAGAATGGGACCAAGGACTGAGTCATTTGTTACATTAGCACATGTTAAATTTCTCAGAAACTAGCACCATTTTTGTATGGCAAGGTGGAACTTCTTCAGTGTGGTAAAAAGAGAGGGAGTCAAGAGTTATGTCAGAGGAATCTCTTCTGCTAAAGGCTGCTGTTCTGAATCATCCTGCACAATTTTAAAAGTTATTTATTTGGTTGTGGGCAGTTTCTCTGTTAAAGTGCTGGCCTTCCTATTCGTTGCCGTCGCCTCCTCCCTTTACTCTGTCCTTTGTGTGCCTGGCAGTGATTGGGCCTCGGAGCGCCAGCAAGACCTTGCTAGATACTAAAAGCAAAACCACTGCGTTTCAGCTTTGCAAGTACAAGGTATACGCAGGAGAATATAATTTCCTCTTCTCTTGAAACAAGGTGCTGCCTCATAACTGGCAAAGCTTTTGTGTTGGGATGGGTAAAACGCGGAAATACCAAAAACAGCAACAAGTTTTGTGAATGTAGAGATCGGAAGGGCATTCTGCCACCCCCTACCTTAATGAGGATGATACACTACCTTGGAAATTTACTTCGTACAGCTGAGTACCAGCATGGAAGAAGACAACGCCTCTGTGGTCCGCCTGGTAAGCAGCCTCCAATTCTTCCGATGATACTGTGGCAGCACAGTGCTCCAAATGCTACAGAGAGGTGTTGGAAAGGGAGATAGCAGAGTATCCATTGGCTTTGAGCTTTTTGATTTTCAAGAGTCTTCAGCAAACTTGGAAACTGGCCTTCCCAATCAGATGCCCTCCAAATTGTTTTGGACTACAACTCCCATAATTCCTGCGACTTGTCTTTGTCAGCCCCTAGGCCAGTCTTCCCCTCCAGGTGTTGTTGGACTCCCCCAGAGGAGAAGGCCATGAAAGTAGTAGCAGGACTATTGCTGGCTGGGAGGTGGGTAGCTGTGCTATTACAAAGGGCAGTAAAAGAGATCACTCAGTGAGAGTCATTAAGATTTGGCTCAGCAGGAGAAGAAGGGTACCTCACCTTTTTCCCATACTCAATCCACCTGTCAGCTTCATCCAACCAATACCAGATGAATTCTATTCTGACAATGGAGTCTAAGAGCATGACAATGGAGTCTAAGAGTGTTCAGGGATGGGTCTGTTGTTTCATCTGGCGCTAGTCCTCTTTGGAAGACCTCCCCCACTTCAATAAGCACGGGAAAGAGAAGGACCAGCTGGGGAACAATGATTCCAAGCTTTAACCTGAAACGTAAAGTTAAGACATTCATTAGCATCGCGTCAAGGAGATTAGCCAATGCCTTTATACAGGAAGCTACCTTATACCAACTCATTCTAGGCCAATGTTGTCAGTCCAAATCCATCTGCCCTAGGCAGTACGAACCACCCATCCCCTGCTCCCTTTTTAATTGCATGTACCAAGTACATGCAAAGCATGTACTCATCACATGCATAAGGACATCCCACTGAACGATGGTCCCTTCCCAGAAGGATTTTTTTTTTTTAGAGCATCAGGAGGCAATAAAGCACTTTAGGAGATGAGAGATGCCACAGATAAGGAGAACTAGCCCTAGTAGATCTGGGTGGAATGACTATGAGCACAGAGGGTTTGCTACCCTCAAACTGAACTGACCACAGTCATGAGACATCGACCAGAAACTAGGGTGGGCATGTGTCCTACTTTAAGGATGGCTGTCCTCTTTTTTAAGAGCTGTCAAAGGACAGTTCTCCATTGGAAGGCATCGTCCATTGGGAGGGCTAGCCAGTCCGGATCCAGGCTAAAGAACCTCAAGGAGAGAGAAAAGGCACCTTCACATTGCCCAGCAACCCTGAGCCCTTGGGTAGCAGGCACACCCAGGTTATAGTCTTTCCCGCAATGTCAAATTATAGCCATTTCTAAATGTACAGCTATACACATAAATTAACATATGCAAATGTTACATGTTATGCTCTCTTTTTTAGCAAGGGCCACCCCACCCATTTAGCCATATATTGGTTTGTAAATTGAGCCTAATGGTTGCTTAAAGTTTGCTTTCTGGTGTGTTACATTCCCCTTAAAGTAACCAGAGTTATAACAAGCGCAAACTACTCCAGGAAAATATGCCTGTCTTATCCAGTACCGCCAGAGGTTAAAGGCCTTTTATTTTTGTTGCAAATGCTTTCAGACTTTGCCTCTTCCTCAAGCAGCTTTCGGTTTCCACCTGGCCTTTGCTTACAGCAGCGTCACTCAAATGTTTTGAAGTGGGACTGACTTGTAAACTTCCAAAACGCCTCAGGGCCCACTTGCAAAACTAACACCATATTTTGAGTTCTGCTTTTTCCCCATTGCAACAGAAAATTCAAGACTACCAAATCAGCAGTTAACACTGCAGAGGTTTGTCTACCTCCCCCATTTTTTAATGCCTAGATTGCTCTCTCTATTCCCAGTGTCCAGGCTGCGAGTGTCCCCCTGCCATCTCTGTGCTCACAAGCTTACTCAGCAGTAACCTTAGGAGTAAAAAAGCATTTGACAATCCTTCCAGCCAGATATACTTTTACTGCACCAAGCTTCTTAGAAGTATACACATCACATTGCAAGAAAGGAGATTCTAAGTGAACACCAGGAAGAACATTTGGACAATAAGAGCTGTTTGACAGTGGACTCTCCTTCCTTGGAGGATTCTAAGCAGAGGTTGGGTGGCCATCTGTCATGAATGCTTTAGCTAAGATCCTTGTATTGCAGGAAGTTGGACTAACTAGGTGACCCTCAGTGTCCCTTCCAACTCTACAAGTCTATGATTCTATACCCGGAAGTAAACAAATGATTCTTTAAAACATGTTCTTTTTTAGACAGGGATGGGTAACCTGTGGCCTGACAGATATTGCTGGAGCACAGTGCCGATAGGCTCAGCAGTCCATCAACTTCTGGAGGGCCAGAGACTCCCCATTGCTGCTTCGAGAGCCCTTCAGGAAAAGAGGCAGGTGTCTTCTATCCACTTACCTTTTTCAGTCTTTGCCAGAGACGTTCTGTGGCGCATCTCACAGGAAAGTCAGCAGGGGAAAAAAGACTTGTTATCCTTGCCCCTCTTGTGTGAAAACAATCCTGTTACAATCGAGTCATATTTAGTCCAAAGCCAATTCAACAGGAGACCAAGTCAGGTAGGATTCAAGGCAGAGTAATATTTTTTAAAAAGAGCAATAATAAAAAAAAGCTACAAAGGAGAACAACAGCAGAAATCTCAATCAGGAGAACCTTCTAGCCTTGACTTCCCATGGATCGCCTTCCAGCTCAACTGCCCTCTAATCAGCCCAGCCTTGCAAGCCCCACCCTCCAGCCTCTTGGCTTTCCTGGCTAGATAATTAACTGGATCACCTGTCTCTGAGTCAAAGGCTCAGTTAACTCTTTCCAATGCCTTTCTGCCATTGAGAAATGTGGCTCATGCAAACAGGGCTGTCAGCTACGGTGGCTAGTTTTGAAGGGTTGTTGTTGTTGTTTAGTCATTTAGTCGTGTCCGACTCTTCGTGACCCCATGGACCAGAGCACGCCAGGCACTCCTGTCTTCCACTGCCTCCCGCAATTTGGTCAAACTCATGCTGGTAGCTTCAAGAACACTGTCCAACCATCCCGTCCTCTGTCATCCCCTTCTCCTTGTGCCCACCATCTTTCCCAGCATCAGGGTCTTTTCCAGGGAGTCTTCTCTTCTCATGAGGTGGCCAAAGTATTGGAGCCTCAGCTTCAGGACCTGTCCTTCCAGTGAGCACTCAGGGCTGATTTCCTTCAGAATGGATAGGTTTGATCTTCTTGCCTAGACTTAAACTAGGCTAACAGGCATCCCCTCTCCCAGGGAATTGTAGTTGCCAATGGGAAGGTTCGTGGTATAGTGGTCTGGAGTTGCAGTGGGTCAAGCACCCTTTACTATTTCTACAGCTGGGGTCCTCTCTCCAGCTAGGGGAGAGAGACCAGGTGTCCAGGTAAAGGTAAAGGACCCCTGACAGTTAAGTTCAGTCGCGGACGACTCTGGGGTTGCGGTGCTCATTTCGCTTTATTGGCCGAGGGAGCCGGCGTTTGTCCACAGACAATTTTTCCGGGCCATGTGGCCAGCATGACTAAGCTGCTTCTGGCGAAACCAGAGCAGCACACAGAAACAGCGTTTACCTTCTTGCCAGAGCGGTACCTATTTATCTACTTGCACTTTGACATGCTTTTGAACTACTAGGTTGGCAGGAGCTGGGACCGATCAATGGGAGCTCATTCCGTCGCGGGGATTCAAACTGGCAATATATCATGAATCATGATGATGGTGATGATGTATGTGTGCTATGCAAAAATCAGAATGTGGGGGAAACCAGCCAATGCTTCTCTCAATTCCTGCAGCCCCTGTTAAAACTGCTGGCTCCGTTCTCCCCTGCCTCATGCAGGGGGCAGCGAATTACAAGAGCAGGCACTGGCAAAAACCATGGTGCAGGAAAAACCATGAAGCTAGTCAATGCCTCTGCATAGCTCTGTTCTTCTTTCAGACATTGGGATGTATCGGTATATTGTGATGTTTACCTGGTGATACATCACAATGTTGAAAACTAGATATTGCCCAGCCCTGCTGACAAGATTCACCCATCCCTAAGTCCCACACATGTCTACTTATAAGAAAGCCCCACTAAATTCAGTGGGAATTACTCCCAGGAAAGTGTTATATGCTTGCAGACATAGTCACATGTTGCCCCCTGAAATGGAAAGTTGCTTCCCATGCCAGGGACAGCCGCATATATTTTGCCGCCTGAGGCAGAACAGCAGAGCATCTCAATCTGACTCAACTAACACTCAGTTTCCCCCAATTTGGTTCGGAACTTGCGACTCAGCCGAACCCAGAGTTATGTTTAGGGAAGTTTTTAATGTTTAATGCGGTATTGTGTTTTTAATATTCAATTGGGAGCCACCCAGAGTGGCAGGGGAAACCCAGCCAGATGGGATGGTATAAATAAATTATGATTATGATTATTTGCTAATGATGTCACATTATTAGCCTATAGTTAGGTTTCTCCAGTCTAATCAGAACGACATCAAATATTTGCAGAACCCTTCCCCACACCGCCCTGAACTTTCACAAGAAAAGTATGTGTGTTTGGATGACAGTGATAGTGTACAAACCACGTCTACCTCCAATTTGCAAGTGCTTTCACCTAAAGTCTGGTTACAATGAATAAGGTAGCAGCTTTGACCCAACGCTTCAACTCTTCCATTAGCATGATAACATATGCAAGATGGCAAGAAAAAAAAAATATTAATAACTTCTGAAAACTGTGCTTTATTTCAAACCATTTAATTAGGTGTTCACTGAGCGTATAAAAAGCTTAGAAACGCTGCTTAGATTTTGGACCTAATGTCACTTTAATATGAAAGTTTCCATTGCGAACTTGGATGAGGTTGGAATTTTACCCTCAAAAACATAGAAAACATTTCACATCTTTAAGCAAACTAAAATGGGAAGTTCAACATTTCCTGTGATTGTCTACCATTTTATACAAAATGTTTTATCTCAACAACGACTGTACAGTCAGTGTTTACATAATCACTATCTGCTAAGGCCTTCAGTGCTGATAGAAAGAAGCTTACTAGACACAGTTTAGAAAACCACAAATAAGAAAGTAGTTCAAAGTTGCTTGTCTATTTGGCTACATGATGCTAAATCATTCAAACTAGCCAATCATACACATTGGGAACACTCTCAGTCAGATTTTCATATATGTATGAAACATTTTCAGGTGGGATTCCATCACTACCAGCTAATTCAGGTTGCACAGTTAGAACTTATTTGGTGCTCTTGGGCATCAAACTCACTCCCCAACCCACCCAAAATCAGACTTTTTGCAATAAGGAATGTGATGGGGAAATGCACTAGGGATAACATTTCATAGAATCATAGAGTTGGAAGAGACCACAAGGACCATTGAGTCCAACCCCCTGCCAAGCAGGAAACACCATCAGAGCACTCCTGACATATGGTTGTCAAGCCTCTGCTTAAAGACCTCCAAAGTAGGAGACTCCACCACAATCCTTGGCAGCAAATTCCACTGTCAAACAGCTCTTACTGTCAGGAAGTTCTTCCTAATGTTTAGGTGGAATCTTCTTTCTTGTAATTTGGATCCATTGCTCCGTGTCCGCTTCTCTGGAGCAGCAGAAAACAACCTTTCTCCCTCCTCTATGTGACATCCTTTTATATATTTGAACATGGCTATCATATCACCCCTTAACCTCCTCTTCTCCAGGCTAAACATGCCCAGCTCCCTTAGCCGTTCCTCATAAGGCATCGTTTCCAGGCCTTTGACCATTTTGGTTGCCCTCTTCTGGACACGTTCCAGTTTGTCAGTGTCCTTCTTGAACTGTGGTGCCCAGAACTGGACACAGTACTCCAGGTGAGGTCTGACCAGAGCAGAATACAGTGGCACTATTACTTCCCTTGATTTGCTTGATTCAATGTCGTCTAACCTCCCCACACACAAATCAGAATGAATGTGCAATAAATAACCAATGCTGACTGATCTCCCTGCAAACTTTGTGCAAACAAATAAGGATAAAATGCCCAATGAAAAGGACATCTGGAAGTGACCTGGGCTTTATCCAGTGCACAAACAGAAGAGGGCTCCACTAGTGCAATGGGATTGCATCTTCCTTTTCCTCCCACAAGCTAACTGCACCCTGGGGCGCCCTCAAATCTGCTTCCAAAGTTCTGGAGACTTGAAAGAAAAAGGAAGAAGGAAGGAAGGAAGGAAGGAAGGAAGGAAGGAAGGAAGGAAGGAAGGAAGGAAGGAAGGAAGGGTTATATACTGAGTTGAATAGGATTCAAAAGGCAGAAGTCTGATTGGTCCTAGAACAATAGGATTCAGAATGCAGCAGTCTGATTGGTTCTAGAACAATAGGGTCCAGAATGCAGCAGTCTGATTGGTCCACAGAAGCCACCCAATCCAGCTTCAGGTGGAAGTGAATCTGCAACCTGATTGGCCTACAGGTGAATCCCGGAATTAGCTAATCACGTGGGGCCCATTGTGTAAATAATGTCTATAAAGCAGACATTCTGGGGGAACTTCCATTTTTCCTCCTCACCACTATGAGCAGAAGAAAGAGCATGAAATCCACTCTCGACTCCGAGTATATTTTAGAAAGAAAGAAAGAAAGAAAGAAAGAAAGAAAGAAAGAAAGAAAGAAAGAAAGCTCCCATTGGTGCCAATGAAGGCTTTACTTCCATGGCTGATAGCAAGCATAAAGAGGAGCAAATTTTTGGCAGGATTGTTGCAGAAGAGATGAGGATGTTAAAGACAATAAAATAGGTGTATATGGCATCACATGAATTGAAACATACATTATTTAGCCCCCCCCACTCTTTTACATGGATCCATGTACAGACTGTGTTATATTTGATATGATTTTGATTTTTCATGCTTGCAGCTGCTGAATCCAGGGTTTTGGTTTGTGACCCTCTCAAGTTGCATTCTGTGTTGCAAAACTAATGTTACCGTTACTAGTTCTCTCAGTCCATCTTGCAAAGCCATGGACCATACACAAATGATTATTATTTCTTAGGATCAATGGGGGGTAAAGCCCCCTAACTGGTGCGATGGCACTAGACCTGATCAAGCATTAGCAAGGATAACTGAAGGCAGTAAGCATCACCTGTGAGAATATAATCATATCCATATGCTTAATTCTACCAGTACTATGAATTTCAAAAGAGGTGTGAAATTGGCTGCTTGAAAGCTGCATCTGGTTTAGTCAGTTTCACAAAAAGGAAATTTCCTCCCTCCCACTTTGCAACAGGCAATATGATCACTTGGAATTATATGTGTCTGTCCTTTTACACACTACTAATAATAACAGTAATAACGTGTGTGTGTGTGTGTGTATACACACACACACACACACACACACACACACACACACACACCCCAAAATCAGAAGTTTCAGATTTGGGGAGGGCTTCTTTACCATTCTAAAGATGCCCATTATAATCACACACACGTCTTTTTCAGCAAGGCTTATTTCAGTTTTTTAGAGTCCATCTTGGAGTACATCAAAAAGTATCATTGGCCAAGGTACACTGCTCAAATCAAACTTTTTAAAAAATGAGCCTGTGTACCTTGATGACTAAGAGCTCTGCAGTACCACTTCAACATCTACAAATAGGTATTGCCTCTACACAGCCAGCATTTAGGGATTGCGTATGCATTCAGACAGACACATCTCTAGGAGTCTTTCTTCAAGGACCGGATGCTCTCGTGCCCATCTGCATGGCAGATGAGGACAATATCAGGATGCACACGGGCTGTTGCTTGCACAGTCAAAGGTGTGACTCATCTGCACAGGGTTTCCTGTGCCTTTGATTTTTCAGGAACTCTCCATCTGGTATGAAAACACCAAACTGGAAGCAGAAGATGCTCCAATGCAGGCATGCTCCGAGTTGTGAGGGTGGCGTTAAATATAAGCTAGGAGAAGTCACCGCAAAATCAGAGCTTTGAAGTTCAGGCTTCTGGTTCACCCCTCCAGCTCTCTTTATGCTTCTCAGTAAGTCCTGATTTCTTGTTGCACCACCTTCAAGAGGATCTGAAGCTTCAGTGTAAGAGAATCTGTAATAGTAAGGGGTTAGATGTATAAGGGCAAAAGTATTTCATGTTCTGGTGTTCCTAAAGTACGAATGATGTTTCTTCCAAAATTGGAAAAATTAATGTGGAAACAGAATGGGATGGAATTAGGGTTATAAAAAAAGAAGAAGCAAAAATGGCACAAATTAAATATGGACAGATTTGAATCCCTTCCTCAGCCCCCTATCTGCAACACGTGGATATTAATACTGACTTATCTTAAGAAGTTATTGTAAGGATTACAAGGACATAATACATGTAAGCATGTTAAACTCTCAGAAGTACTTTATGGATGCTTAGCATCATTATTAATATAATTATGTGATTGCTCAAAACAGGGCTACTTGGAAATGCCCCCATAATATTGGACGGTAAGTTTGCAATTCCATTTCTCCCTCTCTCGAAGTTGCCATAAGGCTTGTAGCTTGAATCTCAAATGCTTGTACAGGGTGCTCCTCTTGGTTTTCCTTCCCAAGTAACAATTCCCTTTGGGCTTCTTGCAATTCCCCTTTGATCAAAGGAACTCAAAATATTGATTTCATTGTAAAAACAAACACAAAAAAACCCTTCAAAAAGCAGAGCATTTTCTTAGGTAACTTGAAAAAGCTCAAAAATATAATTAATGAAGCTGCAAATTAAACACACCACGGCAGCCATGTCTTCCACACTGGCATTTTTTTAAAGTATTGGGTTTTTCCATTCCACAATAAGGATTGGAAACACAACTGGAGCTGTTAGGGGTACTCCATAATACTCGTTTCGCATTTGTAAGGACACATATTTCAGTGTGTCAGTACCCACACACTGGAACTCCCTGCCGAATGACATTTTTTGTTTAGAGAAGACCCAGCTATAGAATGTTGATGTGTCTTTTAATCTGCTTTTAGCTTATCGTTGTTTTTAATTATTTTTGAGTGTTATAAATATCTGTCTGTAACTGTTTTTACTGATAGTTTCATATTTTATTCTTTTTTGTATGCTGCTTTGCGGGTTCCCCCCCCAATACACACAATCAAGAAGCATCGATAACCAATCAATAATAAATCTCCCCCTCATTCCTGAGGGAATACAGCTCTCGACAGCCAGATCAAGCTCTGGCTATGCAGCGATCTTTAAAGAATACCGTACTGAATATGATCATTCAAAATTACCCAGCAGTTTCTACTCACAGAATGTGGTGCTGCAACACTTTGGCATTGACCTGTTGATGAACAAATAGTAAACGGGAAACCCACTTAAAACCATGGCACAGCCAATGCTGATATTGATTGGGTCCGAGTAGAAAGACATCGCCACAGTGAAAAGGCAAATGATTGTAAAGGAAACAGGAACGAAGAGAGGAACCTGGATAGGAAAAAAGAGTTCCAAAAGTGGAGTTACTTTTACAAGTGGGCCCTGAAAGGCTGAGGAAGTTTGCAGGTTTCAAAACATTTGAGAAGCAAAAGGAGGACTGGAGGAAAATGAAAGCTCCTAGAGAAAGACGCATATACCTGGAGGTATTTGCAAGGCAAATAAAAGGCCTTTGACCCATGACAAAGGACTGAATGTAATTGTTAGAACTCTAATTAAAATGTTTCTTTGGGTGAGTGGGGGGAAATCTAACACACTGATTGAGAGCTTTCCCTCACACTGTGTGGTCCAAGTCCTGAGTTCTACAGGGACATCCTTGAGAGGAAAACAAGGTAATTGGGAGTTTAAGCTTTAAATTCCTCTCCTCTGCCATGCATCCTAACAATAATCTGCATAAGGATTATTATTATTTCCAGATGGGCACAGGAGCTGCATGTACTTAATCTGTGCACCCAAGTCTTGAGAAGAGAAGCTCCATATGAATGAGACATGCAAGCATTCTTTTGCTTTAAAAGGTGTGGAAATAAGGGTTCTGGCTTATGTCCACAAGGCGGCAGTAGATGTACATATTATAAGCACTGGTCTTCTCGAATTCAATTTGTATGGTTTCTTCTTGGTGTTTTTTCCCTTCTAAGTTTTGTGAGCGGCTAAAAAAACAGCAAAGCAATACCCTGCATTTCCGAAGTGCTTTTGGTAGTGGCTATGAAGACATGGGACGCGGGTGGCGCTGTGGGCTAAAGCCTCAACGCCTAGGGCTTGCCGATCGAAAGGTCGGCGGTTCGAATCCCCGCGGCGGGGTGCGCTCCCGCTGTTCGGTCCCAGCGCCTGCCCACCTAGCAGTTCGAAAGCACCCCCGGGTGCAAGTAGATAAATAGGTACCGCTTACCAGCGGGAAGGTAAACGGCGTTCCGTGTGCGGCTCTGGCTCGCCAGAGCAGCGATGTCACGCTGGCCACGTGACCCGGAAGTGTCCCCGGACAGCGCTGGCCCCCGGCCAATAAATGTGAGATGGGCGCACAAACCCCACAGTCTGTCAAGACTGGCCCGTTCGGGCAGGGGTACCTTTACCTTTACCTTTATGAAGACATACCAAGAGCATGTTATTCCTGAATATGGAAAATAAGGTAGCCGGGTGAAAAAAGGAATCCTGGGCTCTTGCACCTTTAATAGTGACGTAGAAGATGGAACTTCAGCTGGTGTAGATTCTCTTGCAAGACACCTGCTGACATTTCTTTTTCTATACAGCTATTAAAGGTACAGGAGTCCTCTTTTCACATCTGGCCACCCAAAGAATGATAATGAAAATCCACCCTGGGACACCTTAGAAGTAGGGGGAATATTTCTTCTCTAAGCAAACAAGCAATTCATGTTTGTTGTTTATTTGTATCCCACCACCCTTCCTTCAAGGAACACAGGGCAGCATGCATAGCTCTCCTCCCTAGGGGCAGAGGAGAAATTCAGTTCGGTATGCATTTAAAGCAGAATCTCTCAAATTCACACTTTCTCCGAACAATGTGTACAAAAATGGACATATTGGGGGAGTGTGTGCATTAAATGAAGACATTGGGGGAAAATGACATACAAAAATCCATTATATTATGTGAAATAGCTTGCAACAGTGTGTACATTAGGCAAAAGTGCACCGAAAAATGGGCTTCTTAGGAGAAAATTACCCAAAAATGCTTAGAATTTTCATGAGGGGTTTTTTTTAAAAAAAATGCAAATTACTACAGAACACAGAAAACTAAATTTAATAATGGATAAATGAGAAACTGAGAGATGCAAAATTGACAGATCCTTCCATCCCTATTCTGCCCCCCCCCCCCATTTTATCCTCGCAACAACACCCAGTCAGGCTGAGAGGGAGTGTGCCTGGCTTGAGATCACAAGATGCTGTAAACAGCTCAGAGATGCCGTATGATGCTCTAAACTGCTCAGAGGTTTCTTTGAAATATGGAGCACTATATGAATTGCCTTTTAAAATGTCTGAGTTGGAGGGCTGAACATAGGTCACCTATTTCTTTTTAACCACTTAACACTGTTTCTGATCAGTTGTTGATGGGTGTGATATTTGTTGGGTATACTCTGAGGTGGAATCTGAACCAGGGATCACTTGGCTCACAGCTCCAGCTCTTAACTACTTACTCTTACTTATTAGCACAGAGAGATGGGTCTAAGTACATACCCGGTCTAAAATAAAGAGCAACAGAGGGAGAATCATGGGAGAAAACAGGCTAGCCAAACCCTTACCTTGAATGGGCTTGTTATCTCAGGATGACGGCAGCGGTGAACTATCAGCCCAAGGGTGGCTAATCCTATGAAGAGCCACCGGGAGAAGCTGAAGAAGTTCAGCAGGTGGTAGATATCTCCAACACAGATCATGGCTGTGACCAAAGGAAACTGAGGGGTGTAGAAGGAGGTGAAATAGATTTAGTAAACCACCATCTCAGACTGAACACACAGATGTAGCTGAAAACCTAGAACAGGGATGGGGAACTTGTGGCCTTTCAGATGTTGCTGGACTGCAAGTTTGTGTACACACTCCCATTTTCTGTGCACCCAGTGCGCTTCCACTCCTGGTGTGGGAAGCAGTGTGCACAAAACGTTAGCCGGAATAAATATCCTGTAGTTTCTTAGGAAATACTGCACCCTGCCCCTGAAAACCAGCTTCAATCTTAATTGAGAAAAAGAATGACCTAGCTGCATTTTAAGCCAGTAATGTGTACACAGCCTTTTAGAGTAAGCCCATTGAGACTGACAGTCCTTAAATTACTCATGGGTATCTTAAACATTTCAGTGGGTCTACTCTAAGAATGACTAGGATGGAGTCAACCCATATCCTTACCATCAACATGACTGCTGGTAGGGGTGTATGTCTTTGAATATGGATCATGGAGAAGAGGGGAGGCCATTGCCCTTCTCGTGAAGCCACAAACAAGGTCCTAGAAGGAGAAAACAAATAAGCAGTGAAAGAACGCAATGAATTAGTCTGCATAGGTAGGGAACCTCTAGTAGAGATGCTCAGCGCTGGGGTTCTCTTCCTCAGTTTCATGCTTTGGCCCTCCAGATGTTATTGGACTACAACGCCCATCAGCCCCAGCCAGAACAGCAAATGGTCAGGGGGGATGGGAGCTATAGTCCAGCACCAACTGGAGGGGCACATATCCCCCAGCCCTGATATGTAGCATGTAGTTCATCCTTCAACAAGATTAAAAAAAGAGGACACTGACCTTGAAAATGTAAAGATTCCCCCATTCATTGTCCCAAAGCAAGACAAGGAAACCAAGATAGGCACCATTGAGATAACACTCCGGCAAGCTTTGTGTGCAAAGCTCTGGAAGAAAAGGCATGTTTGTGTTCAGAAATGTGAGGTTTATAATTACTGGTGAAGGAAAACCACTGAGTGGCCTTCAGTGAAAGCAGGCGTGATATGCTACGGAGCTCTGTTTCATTCTGATTTCATATTTACTTGTTGTTCTCCATGCCTCCCAAATCCCTGATTTTCTCTTGTCTTATTCATTTTACAAAAGGCATAGAGACATTATTACAAGGCCCTAACAGCACTATGGTTTTCCCAAACTTGGGTCTCCAGCAGCTTTTGTACTCCAGCTCCCATCATACCAGTGGTCAAGGAGGATGGAAACTGTAGTCCCAAAGCAGCTGGAGACATATATTTAAAGCATCACCATGCCACTTTAAATAGTCATGGCTTCCCCCAAAGAGCCCTGGAAACTGTAGTTTGTAAAGGGCAATGAAAGTTGTTAGGAGACCCTAATTCCATTCACAGAGCTACAATTCCCAGAGCTCCCTGGGAAGAGGGGTTGACTCTTAAATCTCTCAGGGAACTGTAGATCTGTGAGGGGACTTGCATCAGCACCACCAATAGGCAAGGCTGCTGGGAGCTGAAGTCCAACAACATCTGAAGGGCCACAGATTCCCTTCTCCCAGCTTATGAAGGACTGAACTGGGGATGGGTGAATCGGTCCATTCCAGTTTCTCAAATTTTCAGTCTCTTATTTTTTTATATTTTTTTAAAAAAGATATTTATTGAGAATTTTTAGGATATAAAAAAAATAAAAAATAAACATACAAAATAATAAACAATTAAAAAACACACATTAATTTTCAATAATATAACTTCCATATCCTTATTTCCTCCGACCTCGTACTTCCCTTCTTTGTATTCCAATTCGATTTGTTGGTTCAGCAAATCCTTACCATAGAACTTTTACCCATTTATAATCCCTTTTTCATATCTCCTAAAGCATTACAGCTGGAAACCACTTAATTTCTTTCCAACATCTTTCTAACATTCATTAATTTTACAATATTTCTTTAAGTAGTCTTTAAATTTCTTCCAACAAATTTTCAGTCTCTTATTCAGCTCTCCACATTTACGCATTCCTTTGAGAATTCTTTTATAGATATATATAGAAGTCCTCCTGGAAATTCACCAGCATTTTAATGCAAATTTCTCCTAATAGATGTGTTCCTCGCAGTTTTGCCTAATATATACATTTCTTCAAAGCAATTCCCCCTAAAATAATGCCTGTTTGTATGTTGGGCTGTTAATGCTGTGAGCTGCTCCATCATAGTCTCAGGTTGTCTATATGTGTAAATAAACTCTCTATCATAAAGACACCACGGTCTCTGCTGACCCTCATTCCAAGGAAACTGAACCCTGGAACCCCCGGAATCTCGCACTGCTCAGAGACTGGGGTGGCACACATACAATGGGTTGCTCTTCTGAGACATCTCGATGACCAAACAACTCCTCCAAACAATTCTGCAGAGGCTGAATTTAATTGCCACTGGCTTACATTCCAGTCCTCTCCCCTCCATCTACTGAAAACTGAACCCTCTTGGGGAAGAAGGGGAATAATTCTGATATTAACTACAACATTGGCTTTCGACTCACCACAGCTACTGCCTGGGAGGCCAGAACATCTGCTGCTGTCAGTACCGTGTAATAGGAAACATTAGTAAGCATATAACCCACAATCACAGTGATCACAGACACAATCACTGCCAGAGGGATATTTCTACAAACAAAATGGGGAGGGGGAGAGAAAAGGATCGTCAGTACAACTGTTCCCATGTAAATGCAAAATTTCATTGTATTGTTATTTTATTATATATATGAAGCCTGTGCCTTGTTAGCCTATGGAATAATCCATCCCTATTCAAAACAGCATCAGAAAAACATTAAAGGTAAAGGTAAAGAGTGTAGTGGTTAAGAGCGGTAGTCTCGTAATCTGGGGAACCGGGTTCGCGTCTCCGCTCCTCCACATGCAGCTGCTGGGTGACCTTGGGCCAGTCACACTTCTTTGAAGTCTCTCAGCCCCACTCACCTCACAGAGTGTTTGTTGTGGGGGAGGAAGGGAAAGGAGATTGTTAGCCGCTTTGAGACTCCTGAAGGGGAGTGAAAGGCGGGATATCAAATCCAAACTCTTCTTCTTCTTCAAAGGTACCCCTGCCCGTACGGGCCAGTCGTGACTGACTCTGGGGTTGCGCGCCCATCTTGCTTAAGAGGCCGGGAGCCAGTGCTGTCCGCAGACACTTCCGGGTCACGTGGCCAGCGTGACGAAGCTGCTCTGGTGAGCCAGCACCAGCGCAGTGTACGGAAATGCCATTACCTTCCTGCTAGAAAGCAGTCCCTATTTATCTACTTGCACTTAGGGGTGCTTTCAAAGTGCTAGGTGGGCAGGAGCTGGGACCGAACGACGGCAGCGCACCCCGCCGCGGGGATTCGAACCGCCAACCATACGATCAGCAAGTCCTAGGCACAGAAAAACATTAAGCAGGGTCAAATGCAGATCTTTTTAAACTGGTCTTTTGACTCACCGCTCTGGCTTCACTAGTTCTTCTCGCACAAAACTAGTTTGAAACCTGCATCGTGGGAGGGAATGGAACAGACTTCAGTGGCCCTGACAGTTTAGAAGTGACTGTCTTAAAAATGGATGTCGTTTATGCATACCATCCTGAATAGGCAAACATCCCTGCATAAAAAGCCAAAGGAAGCTTGTCCAAAGCGAGGGTCTGAGCATTGAAAGCATCCTGGAAATTTTCTGTATGGCCTAAAGAAAACCATACAGTTAGAAAGCAAAGTATGATAAACATAGCCACGTTCCTAAGATAGATGAGCATGTAAACAGGCTTCGTTTTACCATATACATCTTTGAGATATGGTTCAGGAGTACAGCATATACTTTGGATGCAGAAAAGTCTCCACGTTCAACCCATGAAATTTCCACTTTAAAAGATCAGTTAGAATGTAATAGGGGGCAGGAAACATTCTGCCTGAGCTCTTAGCAGACTTCCTTAGGGATGAAATTCTGCAAAGCAGGTGCCACAAATGAAAAGGCCCCGTTTCTTATACCCACCCACCCAACTTCAGACTCTGACCACTGTTGTCACTCAAGTGTGGGGGGAGGCAGCCCTCAGGGCAGAATATATGGAGGCTATAATATTTTCTGGAGGCAAGTCCTTGCATTTTGATGGTGGTGATGTTTTATAGCTAATAACAATGAGAATAATGCATTACCTTGAGCTAAAAGTATCATTCCTGGGACGATGATGAGAGTGAGAGCTACCAACTTGACGATGGACAAGAAGGTCAGAAGCCTGGCACTCCAGCTGACACTCCAAGAGTTCAGGATTAGGACAATGTCTGGATTAGAGAGGGTAAAAAAGGCATTTGATCTGCACGCTGGGACTATCTAGTTCAGCTGATGAATTCAGAATATGAAATTAATAATAAGACTCCCATTGATTTGACTGAATCGCATCCCAAGGAAATAAATGGGGCACAGTTCCTGCTTCGTACTTACAGTAGCCAAGAAGAGCAACAAGTTTCACAGCCAGAAGTGGAGCGCCACAGGGTGCGAAAAAGGGGTCCAGGATGTAGCGTCCAAATGCCAGTGCAACAACTGCACTGTTGGCTGGCCTGGAAGGGAAAACTGGCTTATGCATTCTGTGACAAGAGCTCAAGAAAACTCTTATTTTTTCCATGCAAAGATGCCACATTCCTGCAAAGTCAAGGAAACTGGGCAGTTGGCTTATTTAAACTGTTTTCTGTGTCCCCTGGAAATCGCTCAGGAGGGAATATGTCTCTAGGGCTGAAAAGAGTTATCTGCCCCTGGCCTAGTTCATCTGGGCTGCTATTCCTGATGGGCCAAGCTGACACAACTCAGAGAAAGGCAGGACACAAACTTCAGTTATTTATGAACAGCTGCCATTCACCCAGAAATATCAGGCGGTCATTTGCCTGGACTGCCTTTAATATCTGCTTCTTACATGCGCAGTTTCTCTCACTGACATTTAAAGGCATAGATTATATACACAACTGCGCCACATGGTTCGAAGCATTCCGACCTCACCTTTAAGTTTATAGCAGGTTGCAGATGGAAAAGCTTACCTTATAGCAAAGTATTCTGCCCATAGGAACAAGAACCCTGGCAGAGGGCCCAGGGTCTCCAAGATATAGATGTAATGGGCTCCAGACTTTGTGATCCGGGTGCCAAGTTCAGCATAACACAGAGCACCTGGAAGTGTTCAGGTAGGAAAGAGTGTAAGCAAACCATCCTAAAGAGTTTTCCTTCACTTCACGCATTGATGGGCTATTGGTATCCTGTGATGTTGTGTCCATGACAGAGGAAAATAGGACCCTCGTGAAAACCCTCACTTAGAGTCACCCAGATTGCAAAGCCTTCTGTAGTGGATAAGGCACTAGACTTTAAACAGGGGTTCAAGTCCCTGCTTCATTTGTGACCGTTAATGTTAAAAATCCAGCAGATGGAAGATTTGTGTGGTGAGCCCTTCCCTTGATGCCCTAAGCACAGACTTATTTTGCTTAATGCTTAATCCAGCCCCGAGATGGGCCAATGGTCTCACGCAGTTTAAGACCGCTTCCTATGTTCCCACCACTATCTCTGTGTATCAGTAGAAGATGCACACAGAGAGCTGTCATACTGAGGTTTCACTTCAAGTGCCCCTAAACCCTTTTTATTCAGACGTAAGTTCTGTTGAGTTCAAAGGACCTTGCTCCCTAGTCATCCCTAATTACTGCAGTGGTGAAGAGTCATTCCTCATACATTTTTGAACTGGTCTTTGACCGTAATAATAAAATTATTATTATTAGTTGGCAAAGGCAATCATAAAAACCTGTTCATCTTCAAGGTGCCACAAGACTCTTTGGCATTTTTCCTCCCTAGTACATTTGCCAAGGATTGCAGCCTTCAGAGTGTCAGAGAGCTACTGAAACTAGGGAAACCAGAATGACCCATATCTGCATGAAGTGTTTGTGCAGCCATTTCAGCCGCCCATGGAAATTATGACATTAGGAATGATCAATATTGACAACCTGAACTTGAACCTGGAGGCTGTGAAAAATCCATGATGACTCCATATGTGCACCCACAATGGAACCATATGGTCAAAAAACAGCTTTCTTAGATTTTAGCCTGGGTTATTTTTATCCTAAACTTCAGCTGGCAAACTCATGTTTTGAGGCCATTCAGACAGAATCACAACCCCCTGTATTTATCATTGGAGAACACTTCCATTGAAAGTTGATTGCTTTTGGGATTTTTTACAGGGTAATTCTATACATGTCTATTGAAAAGTAAGCCCCATTGAGACCCTGGAAATTAAGTATATGATTGTAGCCTTCGCTTCCAATTTCTTGTAGGGCAGATGGGAGGAGGGCTCCATTTTGGCTCTCATGGTTTACTCTCAGTTCTCTTTGGTGAAAAAGTGCTGTTAAAAAGCCACTGGGTAGAGTGTTTTTTATTTTTGTTTGTTTGTTTCTTTTTGCAAAACACCAGCATGACTAGCTGACATCTGATGGGAGTGTGTTCCACAGGGCAGGCGTCACTACTGAGAAGGCCCTCTGCCTGGTTCCCTGTAACCTCACTTCTTGCAGCAAGGGAACCGCCAGAAGGCCCTCAGCGCTGGACCTCAGTGTCTGGGCTGGATGATGGGGGTGGAGACACTCCTTCAGGTATACAGGACTGAGGCCGTTTATATCCCCTTTTGCAGAAGAGGGGCCATAGCTGTCAACGTTTCCCTTTTTTTAAGGGAAATTCCCTTATTCTGAATAGGATTCCTAAAGGGAAAAGTTGACAACTATGAGAGGGGCCACGGCTGTGTACAAATCATATACAGTGGTACCTCGGGTTACATACGCTTCAGGTTACATACTCTGCTAACCCAGAAATAGTACCTCAGGTTAAGAACTTTGCTTCAGGATGAGAACAGAAATCGTGCAGCGGCGGCCAGCAGCAGAAGGCCCCATTAGCTAAAGTGGTGCTTCAGGTTAAGAACAGTTTCAGGTTAAGAACAGACCTCCGGAATGAATTAAGTACTTAACCCGAGGTACCACTGTATTTAAAGCACATTCAAAGCACATCAATCCCCTCCCCCCACAGAAATCCTCGGAACTGTTGTTTATCCCCTCACAGAACGAAAGTTCCCATGATTCGGGGGAGGGGGGAAGCCATGTGATTTAAATATGATTTAAATGTATGGTATGTACACAGGCACGCATTCTGAAGACAGAGGTCCTATGTTCAGTCCTTGGCATCTTCAGTTAAGGTGGCAGATACTAGGGACATTTGAGCTGACTGGTGGGGTTATGTAATTAAAAGACCCCACAGAAACGACATTGCTCTGTAGCAGGAATGGGGACCCGTGGCCCTCCAGTTCTTGTGGGACTAAAACTCCTCTCAGCCCAGCCAGCATTGCCAAAGGTCCAGAGCTGATGGGAGTTGTTGTTGGGCAATAGCTGGAGAATCACAGTTTCCTCCCCCTTGCTGTGTAAGTATCACATGAGTTCTGGGACTTGCAGGTGGAGAGGGGACATGCCCCTCTCAGACTTCCCAGGTGGGATAGTGAAATACACTCAGAGTCGCAAAGTGATTTCATGCTCTTTATTCAGCTCATAGTGGTGAGGAGGAATGAAAGAAAGTCCCCTCACAGTATCTGCTTTATATACATTATTTACACAATGGGCTGCACATGATTGGCTAATTCCGGAATTCTACTGTAAGCCAATCAGGTTGTGGATTCACTTCTATCTGGAGCAGGATTGGGTGGTTCCTGCCAACCAATCATACTGCTGCATTGTTCTAGGACCAATCAGACTGCTGCATTCTGAATCCTATTGTTCTAGGACCAATCAGACTGCTGCATTTTGGATCCTATTGTTCTAGGACCAATCAGACTGCTGCAGTTTGGATCCTATTCAACTCAGTACATAACAGATAGTTACGCTGAAATACATAAGATTCATAGAACTGTAGAGCTGGAAGGGACCACAAGGCTCCTCTAGTCCAACCCCCTGCAATGCGGGAATCTTTTGCCCAACCTGGGGCTCAAACCCACAACCCTGAGACGAAGAGCCTCATGCTCTACCGACTGAGCTATCCAGGATGTTAGGAGGCTGAGATACAAGAGCCTGTTAGGAAGGCTGCTGTTTGGGAATCTTATGGGTCAAGGGCTTTGAAATGGCCTTCCCAGTTTCATCATGCAATGGGGGTGGGGTGCCTCTTTCACAGGGTTCTTCTGATAAAATCCTAATTCGGATTAGTTACACATTAACCCCATGTGGCTTTGGGAGCGCCTGCTCCAAGTTCAAGGCAGAAACAAAGGCTCGCAGCACTGCATGTGCAATGGAGGTGTCACGGGACCAGGGGCTGCTCAGTTGCATCAGGTGCCCAAGTACATCTCAGAAAACAGATATGGCAGGGTTGGAGTGTGTACAGAAAAGGGCACAGCTCAGGGGCAGAGCAATTGCCTTGCCAACAGAAGGTCCCAGGTTCAGTCCCAGGCGATTTTTTTCGCTTCCCCCCCTTTATCTAAGCCGCTAAGCCGCTAATAGCCTTTTAGCCGCTAAGCCGCTAAGCCTTTAATAGCAGCTAAACTGCTAATAGCGCTAAGCCGCTAAGCCGCTAATAGGGTTGCTTCGCAAGACGAAAAAACCACTAGACGAAGAGACTCGCGGAACGGATTATATTCGTCTTGCGAGGCACCACTGTAATCATATATGTATTATGACAATATTATTATTTATATTACATATACAGTGGAACCTTGGCTTCCAAACGCCTTGGGAGCAGAATGTTATGGCTCCCGAATGAATGAAAACCAGAAGTAATTGTTCCAGTTTTCGAACGTTCTTTGGAAACTGAACACCCGACGTGGATTCTGATTGGCTGCAGGAAGTTGCTGCAGCCAATCACAAGCTGTGCCTTGGTTCCTGAACTGTTTCGGGAATCAAACAGACTCCCGGAAAAGATTAAGTTTGGGAACCAAGGTTCCACTGTATAAGAATGTATGGAAATGTTACTGATTATATATAACGTACTATACTATATCTTTTTATTATATTTTTGCACTTTCTCTCTTTTTTTCTTTTGCTCCTTTATTTTCTATAACGGAAATTCTTTTTTATTTATACAGTGGTACCTCGGGTTAAGAACTTAATTCATTCTGGAGGTCTGTTCTTAACCTGAAACTGTTCTTAACCTGAGGTACCACTTAAGCTAATGGGGCCTCCCCCCGCTGCATATATGCCACTGCCGTGCAATTTCTGTGCTCATCCTGAAGCAAAGTTCTTAACCCGAGGTACTATTTCAGGGTTAGTGGAGTCTGTAACCTGAAGCGTCTGTAACCTGAAGCTTCTGTAACCCAAGGTACCACTGTATATTAAAAACAACAACGTTGAGTCAGAATGCTGTCTCAGTTCTGGGTCCTGGGCCAATACGGATTTCATTACTGCAGCTACCAATTCGTTAAGTGATGGGGTGAAACACAGTCCCAATAGGGTTTCTCATCCTCCGAGAGCTGAGAAAGGAGAGGAAAGAAACTCACCACGCACCAAACATAGAGAGGATCCCACAGGCAAACCAGACGACTAAGGAGAGGCCCACGTTGCCGGAGTTCTTCAGCACCCCTTGGGGAGAGATGAATATTCCGCTGCCTACCATGCTCCCTATGAGGAGCGAGAAAGCTCTCAAGAGGGTGATCTTCTTCCTCAGAAAGACAGCTTCCTCGTTCTTCTTCGATTTCCCCATGGCCTGTGTGGTCCTCTGGAAGAGCCTTCAGGTGTCAAAGGTTTGTGGGGCGGAGGTGTGACTTGAATCACCGTAGAGGTTCTTCCTGATCCCTCAAATCAGCCTAGCTTTAAAAAGAAAGAAGAGCGTTTCCAAAGAGACCCTTAGAGGTTGGGACGGGATGTTATGAAGCAAGCGCACAGCTCTCCAACCTATATTTGCATTAATGTGGGAGAAGAGCACCACTTTCAGGGGGATTATCTGCCATGCTTAACCCTTTCACCAACCCAGTTCTACAAATGAGTGGATGATGAGCCTCCCTAGCTCAGTATTGTCTACATTAACTGGCAACAGTTCTCCGGGCTCTCAGGAGTGGGACTGTCCTAGCCCTTCCCCTCCCGTTATCCCTCTTTCTTCCTCACCTGGAAACAAATTGTATCCTCCGGGTGTTTTAAACATTAGTGTTCCTTCTCCGCCCTGCCCCATTTCCCTTTAAACATGTGTTTAAGCACATGCATATGCTTTTAAAATTACTGCACATTAAGCACCGCAAACATTTTTATGGTGCTTTGTAAACTACCCGAGCACCAGGTGGCTGGGGGACCATTGCGCACCTAAAGTATTTGTTTCTAGCTTATTGTTGGTTAAAACGTTACAGCTCACATCTTGTGTGCGTGCCAATTCTTTTAAAAAAACACACCAACCCAAGACATTAACACATTTAAATGCAATATTTATACATCAAATTATCAGCCAGTAATTCATTCTCATTATGTACCACTATGAATAGGAAAGGACACAGCCAATACATCCATTCATCAAAGCTGAATGGATGTCACAGTTAATGAGAAGTATTGCTTCCTCTTTCAGTCTCTCTGTATATAGAACTCCGGAAAGTAATAAAGGAAGCCCATTTATCTTTTTTTTTTTTTTTAAGTTGATTTTCTGCTCCCCTTCATTTATAATGAAGTAACTTGTAAGATTAGGCATGATAGCTGTAGTCAATAAATTGATGAGTGCCATTCTGGAGACACACTCCAGCACACTGAAGCCCATAGAAACAGCCCATTGCTGTTGCAGCAATAAAACAAAATGAAATAATCATGGCATTGTAGAGTTGGGAGGGAACCCAGGGGTCATCTAGTCCAACCCCCTGGAGGTAGAAAATAATAATTGATACTAGTAACCCCTCAACACTTATTGCTATTTTCATGAACATTAGTCTAATCATACTCGTAATAGGAGGGAGGCACTTGGTTCCCTGAGCCAAGAGGAAGAGCCTTCTGACTCCAGTTCTATATGGGCTCTGTTGTAGGGTCACCATATTCCAAAAAGTAAAAATCCAGACACAAAAAGTACTTTTAAAAAGAAAGTTGTTGAGCTTTGTTGTTGACTCTAATTCCGTCGTTGGAAGAACCACGTCAGCCCCAGGCTTGTGTAGATCTTGGCAGAGGGGTACTCCCAGCCTACCCTGTGTGCTCCTCAATCTGTGGATCTTGCCCTTTGGCCCAGGAAGCAAAATGACTCAGACCAGTCCTGGTTAGTCTCAACATCACTCATCCAGAAACGTTTGGAAATCCGGAAGTAATCCAAAGAGTTTTCTTGGGTCGCACAACACAGTAAGCGGAACTATGGTTCAGCAAGACTGTATGAATGCTAAGGAATCGTACCATGTTGTGCAAAACAGCCTTGTGTCTTAGGGGGAAATGTTACCTCTCCTCTAGTCACAGCACGGTCCACTGGGAAGGTAAAGCATCTTGGCTTTGAAGCTGAGTTGCTCTACGTAACAGATTAAAGTGCAAGTATGTTAATCCTCGCAGCTGCACTCTGCATGTGTTTGGAATAAAGGAAATATTTACAAAGCTCGTTTTTGTTTCCTACAATGTGTTGACTGTTGACTCAGATCTCTTTCGTTCTACGAAATTGCCCTTTTTGTTGAAGAGTCAAATGGAATTTTAACTGGCAAAAAAGATATGTTATGAAGAAATCTTACATGACACATCAGTCCTGTTTCTGAGCATTTTACAGAACAAAAAAAGGGGGTGGTATCCATCTTTATGCAGTGGATTCTGAGAGTGTATGGGACAGAAACAGAGAGTGTATCAAACTCAAACAGAAGAAGAAGAAGAAGAAGAAGAAGAAGAAGAAGAAGAAGAAGAAGAAGGAAGAAGTCACCACAATCCAGCCAAAATGATGCAATTTATGTTAATGACAGACCCTCCCAGTGTCCCTATTTTCCAGGGACAGTCCCAGATTTACAGAAGCTGTCCTGGTTTCTGATTTGATCCTGGAATGTCCCACTTTTCCTTAGGACGTCCCTATTTTCATCAGAGAAATGTTGGAGGGTATAGAGTTATGCGACCCCCGAGCCAAGGAGATAAGTAACTATACAACATTTAGAAGACATCTAAAGACAGCCACTTACAGTGGCTTGGGCAACCCTGTCAGATGAAGGGCATATAATTACAATTATATTATTACTGAATAGTGCACCCCTATTTTCATTGGAGAAATGTTGGAGGGTATGCAATGGGAAAGATTAAGCACAGGCTTTACTAGAAGTTATATTCAACACTGCGCAAAGGGTGATCAGCTCATGCAATGGGACTCCCCCTATCCTGACCCCCCAAACCTGATCCAAAGGGACCCCCAGCCCCATTTTGAGAGTGGGGGAGGGAGTTGTAGGGGAGAAGGAGGAGACGTTCCATTGCCCAAGCAGAAGTCTGAAGCATAAGCAAAAAGGCAGAATTTGATAGAACTCTAGGTCACTGACATAAATGGAACTGAAAATATGTCAGTTTTGACCTCTGTGAACAGAGCCATTAAATACACACACAGTCACAGGCAGTGCCAGCTCCCGGTGAGGAGGGGCCTTCAGGAAAGGAAACTGCTGTTAACAGCTTCAAAAACAGATATCTGCAATAAAAATACAGGTCTGGGGAGACCAAACAGGTTTTGGCAGGCATCAAAAGGCAGTACAACAAAGGCGTCTGCCTGATATCAATAGGCAGGGAGTTCCAGAGATTTGGTAGTGCTGCACTGAAACCTCAACTTCTCACAAGTGCTGAATGAATGTTATGTGGCACTTGTGCTATTTTTCTAGAAAAAGAGGTGCGGGAACTCACCATGGCCCCCTCCCTTGTTTTCTTATAATGGCAATGGCGCCCACCTGAGAGGTGCCAGAACAGAGTTCCAGTGAGTTCTGGCTGGGGAAAAAAGTCCTGTGTAAAAGTGCCCCTTCCACAGATATTGTGATCTGATATCTGTCAGCCATACAAAAGAGGCTTCTAATGGTTCGTTGACACCTCACAAACATCTACTATTTGTGTCAAACACTTGCCAAACATGGCAACAGCCAGGAGCAATGTTATGTACATAAAAACTCAGGGTATAGACATGTGACACAAATTACATAAAGTTTACATAGTGTGCTTTATGTGAATTTTAGGTGGCTTTCAGAGGGACAGGGGTGAGGGACTTTGGCTCTCCACTGTAACTGGATTGGGCCTCCACAAATCAAGATGGCAGGTGGCTGGAGTCTTCCAGCTCTGTGCTTTGCAGCAGACCCAGCTGGCTGTGAAAAGCTTTGAGAAAGTTCTTCGTTGTTGCTTTTAAGGGGAGAGGAAGAGGAAGAAGAAAAGATCTATGTCCCAGTGCAAAAGACATAGTATGGCTTGAGCCCCTCACAGCACCCATGGGCAACCGTGCATAAATATGAGAAGAAACTTACCCCAAAGTTAAAGGAGCCCCATAATAATGTGTTGATGAAGCAGGATTGGTCCCATGGAATGATACTAAAAATATCTTCTCATTGTTGGTGAAAATACCGGTAGGCAGAACACTAAGTTGCAGTTGACCCTTCTTTAAACTTAGCGAGGAACCGGAGGGAAATAAAAAAAGCCCTCCGAAAAAAGCAAGTGAGGAATGCAAGAGCTTTAGGCCCTGCGGATAAGTCAGATTCCAGAGCTGTTGAACAGTAAGAGTAGCTGAGAACAGACGCGCTAACAATAATTGAGCAGCTCAGTTGGTAGAGCATGAGATCTCAGGGTTGGGCGTTTGAGTCCCACGTTGGGCAAAAAGATTTCTGCATTTGCAGCGGGTTCGACTAGATGATCCTTGTGGTCCCTGCCAACTCTACAGTTCTGTGACTAGCTGGATAGTGCAGTGGTTTCTATGTTTGGGGTTACCTTGAAGATTATCTGGAGTTCCTCACTTCAGGTTATAATTAATGGTGGACAAGTGTTCCTTAAAGACAAAGAAAGCTTCTCAGGAAACATACTGGGAGGTCTAGAAAAGGGAGTGACCACTGGGATCCCTCATATAAGTACAGAAGAAAGGCCATAACTCAGTGGTAGAGCATCTGCCTTGCATTCATTTGGAATATTGTGTAGAGCTCTGGTCGCCTCGCTTCAAAAAGGAGTTGGAAAAGGTTCAGAAAGGGGCACCCAAAATGATCAAGGAGATACACTGCCATGCCCCAACTCTCCTTGGGGAGAGGGGTTGTAATGAGAATATTTTGCCCACACCATCAGTCTCCCTACAGCAAGAGTAACCAAAATGGCGCTTTCCAGATGTGGTTGAACCCAACCCCCCATCCATTCCAACCAACACATGACCAGTGGTCAGGCATGATGTGAGGTCTAGTCCAACAACATCTAGAGGGCCCCACATTGGCTACCCTTTGCCATACAGGGTTTCTACCAGCATTCTGGAGCCAGAAGGCTCAAAGAGGTTACTAATGCTCTGCACTGTAGCAACCTGCTCCCTCTTTCTAGGAAGAAAGCAGCCTAACTCAAGGTACTGTGGAATCCCAAGCTCCTGGCCTTCATACTCCAAATATCTGACAGTCACTCCTTGCAGTTTGCGGAAGTCTGCAAAACTTGGGCATTCTGCTAGCTTAGCACCGTCGCTTCTTCAATAAGCTATGAGCAGATGTTCCAGATGCTCCAGAAGAGCCGCGCCATTCCCTGATGAACCTCATGACCTTCCTCTTTGTTGGTGACCTGGTGAGGGTGGGGAGCGAGTTCTTTTCACTTGCTAGGACAAGTCCCGGGGGCAAAACGAGAGACTTTGCCTCATCGCACAAACTGTTTTCTTAGCTGGATCGGAGAAAACAAAAATAAAGCAAAGCGTCCCCCTGCAGGGTTCCAAAGTTTGAGCAGGCAACAGCTTTCCCAGAAATTCTTGTCCCTTTAACTATTTCAGCTCTGGTGAAATCTGCATGGGCAGGATTGTCCCCCTTAGCTACGCCCATGCTTCCCTGGACTCCGCAAAGGCAGCCCCTAAAACATCCCTCTGTGGCTATTTTGGGGAGCTGTGACCCCCCCTGAGCTCCCAGGGGTGAGCACACAGGTCACGTATCTGCAGTTCACAATGGGGGTGTTTGTTGCGGAAAACACAAGTGTGGCAGCAATGAATCTTTGGTGCAAGCATGCTGTCTGTATGAAAGCAATTGCTGGGTGTGGAGTTACTCTAAAGGAAGTCGTGTGAGCTCCCTGCCAGCCACCTTCAAGGCCAAGTTTGTAAAGCATTTGCAAACAATGAGTATTTTGCAGTCTTCATTTTCACCTTGTCATCTAGACATGCAAGCTCTGCGCACTTCACCAGCTGTCTACCTTTCCCTTTAAAGTGCATTTCTTTACCGGGGGGGGGGGGCGGGGATGTTATTGGGTTGTTGTTTTTATTTTGATTATATATTTTGTGGTTTTACAATTTGATTTTGTTCTGTGAACTGCCCTGAGACCTACGGGTATAGGGCGGTATACAACTTCAATAAATGAGTAAATAAATAAAATTTCTTGTCCCGATTTCAGCATAGATAAGCACTTGTGCTCATTTTTAACGTTTGTCCTATTAACTCATTCTTGGATTGTGAAAGATGTGGAAATACTGAAATAATGATCGACCATAATATTTGGTGCCGTTATTACATGAGACTCCTCAAACGAAGGGACAAGTCACCATTTAAATATATTGTCTATTATTATTATTATTATTATTATTATTATTACTTGATAACGGATAATAAATTGACTTACTTTGTCTTGCCCTTGCTTTGCTTTAAATACTGTATTTCATTCACTTGATTTCTTGCTTACCCTGGAATGTTCTGTCTGCAGCGACTTTCATGAAGTCTTCACAAATAACAGTTCAACAGCTTTTGCTTTTTCCACATCTGTAAAGCAAATGAGAAATCTATATTGACTAAAAACAATGTTTCTTAAAAACACACACCAAAAAAATCAACAGCTTCCTATACAGCATTCACAATGTTTTGAGAGGATGTATTTGAAACGAAGCAAAATTCCATACATTCTGATCTCATGCATGTTTACTCAAAAGTAAAAACTCTACTGAGTACAGAGAGGCTTAATTACAAGTGTACATTTGTAACATCGCTTGTGAAAATGTGTGCTGATGAATGACTTTCCTGGCTAGGATTGCCAGCTGACCAGGAGGGGAAAAAGTAGTTTGCTCCTCAGCGTTTCCCCCCCCAATTCCAAATTTAATAATAAGGCAATTAAATGCATGTTGTCAAACCTGTTCTGTTGTTGTTCCTTTTTACAGCAGCTTGATTTTCAGAAATCAGCATGTGGAGCTCTTCGTGGTATGAATATAAACATTTATTGTGCGGTAAATTAAAGGTGGAGGAACAGGAGCCAGTGAGGAAAAGTTGGCAACCCTGGCCCTGGCCTCTTTCCAGCTCTCTATCAACTCCAGCATAGTGGCTCCCCTTAACTGCTTTGGACCTGAAGGTAATTTATTCAGTAATCTCAGAGATATTTTAAACCACTCACATATTGTTGCAGACCCAGCTCCAAGGTAGGTTTCTATGAGTAACATCCAGCGCAGAGGCACTAACTCACTTGGCTCAGTCCCTTAATTCTCCCTCAGAGCAAAACCCCTCCTCTGAAGAGATCACCACTGGGTGCCTTTCTGTTGTTGGTCTCTCAGCTCAGCTGCTATTCATTTTTTTATTTTTTATATAAAGCCGTAAGCACAGATTATGGTTGAGAGAACACATTTTGTTTTGTGACCCTCTGAAAAGTTATGTAACAATTATTATCACTGCTTTTTATTTATTTTAGCACCTCCCCGACTGTTGTTATGCGATGCCCAGCTTTGATCAGCTTGCTGCCATTTCTCTTCACCAAAGGCATGGCCTCAAATCAGAAAACCTTAAACCAGCAGAAGTAGCACTGATGCGTTTCTGCTTTGTGGATAAGGCAAATTTAGGCACACTGAGCATGGAGTACAATGTGCAAAGATGCCTTTCCATTCCCAAGGGAGTGAAAGGTTGTTTGCAAAGTCCTTTCATTTATTCAGTTTTTTATTAAAAGCAGTTTCTATAACAATTGTGGTTTTTTAAAAGGACATCCTACTTCAAATAGCACGCTTGCCACAAGGAATTCATATGCCTACCAGAGGGGTGATGTCCATTCGCATAAATAACCTTCCTTTTTTTAGAGAGAACTGGCGAAATTTACAAAGGAAAGCTCTATAAAGGTGGTTAAACTGTGACAGCTAAATACAGCCTCCATATTCAGAGGCAGTCTATCTCCGATTGCCATGTTCTGGGAACACAGGAAAATAAGAAAAGCCTGCCAGATCAGGCCCACATCTCATCTAGTCCACAGTTTTCACAATGGCCCACCAGATGCCTGTGGGAAACCAGGGAGCAGGATTTGATCACAAGAGGACCCTTCCCCTCCTGTGCTTTCCAGCAACTGGTATTCAGTATCCCAGTACGTTTCTGAGCACAATTCAAAGTGTTGGTGCTGACCTTTAAAGCCCTAAACGGCCTCAGTCCTGTATACCTGAAGAAGCGTCTCCACCCCCATCATTCTGCCCGGACGCTGAGGTCCAGTGCTGAGGGCCTTCTGGTGGTTCCCTCACAGCGAGAAGTGAAGTTACAGGGAACCAGGCAGAGGGCCTTCTCGGTAGTGGCACCCACCTTGTGGAACGCCCTCCCACCAGATGTCAAAGAGAAAAACAATTACCAGACTTTTAGAAGCCATCTGAAGGCAGCCCTGTTTACTGAAACTTTTAATGTTTAACAGACTACAGTATTTTAATATTTTGTTGGAAGCTGCCCAGAGTGGCTGGGGAAACCCAGCCAGATGGGCAGGGTATAAATAATAAATTATTATTATTATTATTATTCAGAAGTAGAGCACAGCCATCATGGCTAATAGCCATTGGCAGCCTCATCCTTCCTGACTTTGTCTCACCCAAGTTGATGGCTATTGCTTCCTCCTGAGGAAATGAGTTCCATAGTTTAACTATGCACTGTTACACTGTCTCTAACTGCGTCCATGCCGTATTATTCACAGCAACGGGAAGAGAAACCCCAAAGAAAGGAAGACTGAAAACACTTCCACTTACCTGACACCACCAGGTTATAACCAAAACACCAATTTCCCCCTCACACTTCGTTTTTTAAACTAATGAAGTTCTTTGTCCCCGTTGTTTCCAAGAAAGCTATCGCTTTTCTGCCCTGCACTGCGGAGCATTCATCCTTCAGAGAACTTCACAAACATTAACGAACGGAGCTTTGTGAAGGATAGATAAATACTATTTTCTCGTTTGATTGATAGGTGATGAAATTGAGGCAAAGAGCCATGAAATTAGTTAGCAACATGCAGCAACGCTGCCAGCTACGTGGGTCTAGAATAATTCCCTTCTAGCACCTACCATTTCCCTCCGCTGTCGCCTTGCTACAATGACTTAACTCCACACACCCCCGCCTCAATCTCTTCTCAAGAGAAAACAACGATCTCTTTAATTTTCTGAAGAAAATACCTAGAAAACTGAAGACCAGATCAGTATGAGGGCTGTAATCATTCGTCACCAAAGGTCAGCTATTGTGAATGGCACATGTTGAGGTTCCATTTGGGAGGCCAAATGGAGAGTCTTGGCAGGCTAAATATGGCCCACAGGTGGGAGGCTCTCCAGCCCTGGCTTTGGTAGTGGCTGGGCTGAAAGTCAGTTGCTTGTCAAATGAATGCCCATTTGATTGCTCTCCTCAGCTCTGTCTGGCCCTGCCTTGCTGGATTCTGCAATGATTATGGCTCTTAATACCGGTCGCTTTGACTTCTTAGGACAGCATCTGCAGCAATGTTCTTTTCTCTCACTGTGCATGCTTTTATTTGTGAGGAATAGCTCATGTCAGGTGCACCGCTTTGATATCTTTGCTTAGGTCAGTGGCAGAGCTGTCTTTAGCAAAGATCCACTCAGCGCTCCCTTTTCTGGAGGGGGGGAGTTGTTGAGCTTTTTTGGTGAGGGGAAATCGAGAGCAACAGAGAGGGGCTACAGATCAAGAGAGACCAGTATGCATTTGCCGCCCCCCAGAGTTCACAGGACCCCCTGCACCCCCGGGTAAACACGGCCCTGGCCAGTGGTCAAGGTGCTTTGAACTGCCCTGAGAACTACGGATGAAGGGTGGTACACGGACGCCAAACTTTAACTACCGTAGTTTTTATTAAAGGCTTCCTTGTGTAACAAACAAAAACATAAAAGTACATACAGTGTCTCCACTTTCAATTCATGTTTACATTCTGTATGAGACACTGTTGTTATATGCATTATGCAATTGGGGGATAGGAGAGAGAGGGAATTTCATGGTGGAATTCTTGTTGCAGGATTTGCCAGTATACATATATGCCATGGCTATTTCTTGCTACACACAATTTTGTAAGTTTCTGTTATATGTGGTTTTTTAAAACAATAAATACATTTAAAAGCAGCCTCTGAGGCTGCTGTGGAAAAGAAAATAGCAGGAAGTGAGGTCCTGCTTAACCCCTTCCCTTCCTACCGTTTGTTTATCTGTGTTTCCACCACCCAACAGTTTTTCTCTTTGTGAGGGAAAAAGATACAGAGAACCCCGTAACAGTTCCACGCATGTGGGAAAGCAGTTTGTGAGGGTGGGGCGGGGGGGCTGATTTTAAGCAAACAAATGGCAGAAAAGGCAATGGTTTTTTGTTTTTGTTTTTTAAAAATCCTTCTCCCTCCCCATGGTAGCCTAATAGGCTACTTTTCAGTTTTTTAAAATGGGGGTAAGACACACATAACTCTGCAATATGTAGTTGGACTCAATTCCTTTTAAAATTATTATTTGGAGCAGAAGAACCTGACAGATTTATAATTTGCCAATAAACTCTCTGGGGGAAGTCCAGATTCTTTACCAAAAGGCAAACAAAGTTTCAGGCCTTTGGGACATGGACCGAGAAGAGAGGAGGGGGAAATCAATAACACATCTATTTGGGGTATTTGTGTGCAAATGTGAAAGGTCTTTTCAGTTAAATTTTGTTTAAAGAAAGCAAGAGTTGTCTTTCCCATTCTGGAAACAACCCTCCCCCAGATAACCAGATCATGGTCAGAAGGTCAGAAGGACTTTTTTTAAAAAAAACCTATTTAGATTTGAACCCTGGCCTCTTCTCAAATCCTTCACCCTGAGGGTTATAAAAGCAGAAACATCTTATATAATACAGAACAGCATGAAATGAACTGAAAACATTTCAATGTTTGTTCTATAATCTTGCTTCTGGTATTGGAGGTGGTATGGCTCTGAATATCAGTTGCCGGAAAGCAACAACTGTATTGGCCCATGTTGCAGATATCAGTATTGCACAGTTTGAAGCGACTGGAAGCATAAGAACTGACTCCTTTTGGAAGAAACCATTGTTTGGGCCCATAAAAATATTAGTCAGACTTTTACTTGCAGAACTCTTTAAAAACAGAACATAAGCATCAAAGATAAAACCAAAACGTATTGTGCTGTCCAGAACAGGCTCAACATTTTAGAAAATACGAAATAATCCAAACAGATCGATAAGCAAAGGTCTCTCTCTCTCTTCAACTACATCCATTTTTCTAGAGATCTTTTCCTTGAAAGCTATGTTTACGTTTTCTGTTCCCTGTGGCCAGGAAGACTTAAAAACACCACAGCTTTCAAGATGGCGAGTTTGCAACTCAGTACCTTTGTCACCTGATCTAAGGTTCACTCTCAGCATAGAGTAGGGAAACAATAAACAGCTAATCATTAACTAGGTACAGCTCAGAGTCCTTTAGAAACCTGCTGTGAAAAACCACCAATGTTAGCAATACACATTTAGCCATTTTCCATTTTAAACCTTCATCAAGACACATGCATTTTCATTTCAGTGTCAATTAAGCCAATTATACTCAACAGCCTCATCTGCTTCTTGTGGGCTTCCCATAGGCATCTGGTTCACCACTGTGGGAACAAAATGCTGGCCTTTGGTCTGATCCAGCAGTGCTCTTTTTATGTTCTTAACAATATTCTCCCCGTTTCATTGCCTGAAAAAAATCATTATTTGATTAACCAGATTTGTTTCTGTCTCTAATTCACATGGTCCCAACTGTTTGTTATATTAAGAAATCTGATACAAACAAAGACAGAAGGTAAAGGAGGAAAGTAATTGAGGGATAAAGCAGTCTAATTCATGCATGAAGGGGTTAATACAATAGAGTAAACTATCCTGCCAGGCTTAGCTATGTCACTTCCCTTACCTTGAGAGGAAATAGGTAATCAAGCCCATGGTTCCCTCCAATCTACCCAAGAAACTTCAGCTCAACTGCATGGGTCTTGCCAGCAACTCTTGAGCTCCTATACCAATAATCTAGGAACTAAGTTAAGTTTTACTACCTGTGCAACTTTTTCTGAATGCTGCATGGCAAAGCACATGAATATGACCTTTGGAGAGTTTGTAAGTAAACCATTTTTAACTTGCCAAACATGTGGTCTTGGAACTTGGAAGGGCATTTTTAAAGGTATAGCAGCTGTTATTTCCACGCTTTGCTTTGCTACGTATCTTGTGATTTTAAACATTTTGCTGGGGTTTTCTCACCTAAGAGTACTTGCCCCAAATTTGGATCTTGGCATTCTGCCACTAGGCTACAGCCCTTTCCCTGCCTGAGGCAGAACAAATGCATTTCCCACACCCAAAGGCATGGTGCTCTGTATGTGGTATGTGGTACATACTGCCTCTGTATGTGGTATGTGGTACATACATGTAGTATGTGGTACATACTGCCTTACATCAGCAATGATGCTCACATGCTGGGGTATATACCTAATGGCTTTTTACGCACCAGTCTGGAACCTTTTGCATGTTTACTTGTCTATCTTTCAAACTATTATGTGTGTATATTTATTTATATTTAAAAAATTGCATACCACTGTGTCATAGCGAAGAGGTTTACAGCAATAAATCTTTAAAACCATACAATAAAACCCATTATAAACTTAAAAACAGACATCAGTTAGCCATTGTGGTTAATTAACCATTGTAGAAGGTTGTATTCTGAATTGCCTGCATTCACCTGGTTGGCATAGGAGGCAACAAGAAGGTTTTTTATTATCATAGAATCGTGGAATTGGAAGGGACCCCAGTCATCAAGTCACCAACTCCCGGCAATGCAGGGATATTTTGCTATTTTGTCTTTTTCTACTCGATATAAAATTCATAATATAAGAATAATTATAGTGTTATTTTGGTACCTGAATCAGAGCATTTCGCAAGCACCTCTCTTAATTTCTGGCAGTAAGAACAGGAGTGGTTGCTTGCCTTCATTCATTTCAGTGTGTACAACTAGTTTTCACCATGTGATAACAAATTGAAAAACTAATGCTTTTCTGCCTCTTTCATGTCACCCAGAGCCAGCCACTTGATCTGACCATCTCACTCTGCCTAATGATAGGGGCGGCCCGTTTAACTCCAGTCATCTAAAAGGTCTATGAACGCGGCCCTATTAGACTTGATGGGTTTTTGTTTTATTGCCTTGCTTTGTACATAAGGCCTGCATTTTATCACTGAGGCAATGGATGAGACAGACATTTTGTCTGCCTTTGCCGTGTTTCAGGAGTCGACTTTGGGAGAGTAAACACTCTCTTGGCAACTAGAATAACTGTGCCCCATTTCTCTGATGGGCTTAGACATCCATATTCCCAGCAGGCCTCTCTCCCTCTCTGTATTTATTTTGGGACTCCTTCTCCGCCTCTGGACTTCGAGCCTTCTTTGTTGCTTTTTGTTTGTTATCATCACCGACAGATGCCCTTAGAGCAAACAAAAAGGGAAGGGGTGTAAGTAGAGGAGCACACGGCGCAGGCATGAAACCTGCATGATATGCAGACAGTGGAATTTGCTGCCACAGGAGGCCACTGATGCTAATTGGGTTTAATAAAGGATTAAATTGCTTGAGAACCAATAACCCCATTAGTGGCTACGCATGCTAAGAGAAAAGTCCTCGCATTGCGTGCCGCAGGAACTAATATGATCTCCGGGAGGGCAGCCGATAAACATCCCCTTCCTTTCTCCATCACTTAGCACAATAGGACAGGTCAGCCTTGCAAAATCCCACTCCTTTGGGGTGAATAATGTTTTCCGACATATGGAGAAAACACTATTTGCTTCCCCACCTTTCCAGAGCCTCCCCCCGCCAGTCCTCACTGCACTAATCATTGAATAGGTAGGGTTACCTTGCTACCCTCTCACAATTTTTTACAGACTGTTCAAACTCATGGCAGGAGGCAGGGCGTTGTGTTAATTTCATCGTAAAATCACCAAAGACTAACAAATATACTGGACATTGACTTTCAGGAGTCAGAGCTGCCCACTTTTATCAGATGCATGAAGGCATCACTTAAGTATGTATTTGCAGACCCTCCAAGTGTCCCTATTTTCCAGGGACATCCCTCATTTAGAGAAGTTCTCCCGGCTTCTGATTTGATCCCACTTTTCCTTAGGACGTCCCTATTTTCATTGGAGAAATGGTGGAGGGTATGGAGTTATTTGACTGCCGAGCCGTCTGAAGGCAATCCTGTATAGGGAAGTTTTTTTAAATGTTTTATTATGTTTTTATATATGTTGGAAGCTGCCCAGAGTGGCTGGGGCAACCCAGTAAGATGTGTGGGGTATAAATAGTAAAATGATTGTTATGGAATGGGACGCCCCTATTTTCATTGGAGAAATGTTGGAGGGCATGTATTTGTAAATTGTTGGCATCCATCTGCCTCAAGATACAATGGAGTGCACTTCCAGGGGTGAAGTCAAACCACAGTGTTAACAGCACTGAAGTGATTTCCTGGGGGCACAAGCCTGGCCTGTGTGTATGGAAGTCCTGGGTTGCCCAGATGAAAAGATCCCCCTCTCAGCCTTGCTGATGTGGTCCAAAGGAAAGCAGAGTAATGTGTTTGACACCAGCTTAGCTGCAGGAGTTGCCAGAAGGAGGCCTACAAGGCGCCATCTTAGGGACTCTGTTATGTACTGAGTTGAATAGGATCCAAACTGCAGCAGTCTGATTGGTCCTAAAACAATAGGATCCAAATTGCAGCAGTCTGATTGGTCCTAGAACAATAGGATTCAGAATGCAGCAGTCTGATTGGTCCAAGAACAATGCAGCAGTATGATTGGTTGGCAGGAACCACCCAATCATGCTCCAGATATAAGTGAATCCACAACCTGATTGGCTTACAATAGAATTCCAGAATTAACCAATCATGTGCAGCCCATTGTGTAAATAATGTATATAAAGCAGATACTTTGAGGGGACTTTCATTCATTCCTCCTCACCACTATGAGCTGAATAAAGAGCATGAAATCACTTTGCGACTCTGAGTATATTTCAGACTCTGTTCTGGATTTGTGTAGGGTTTACTCCTTAGCCTTTTCCTCAAGATATCCTGGAAAGCAGAGGTGGTTTAGGATCACAGTTTTCTTTCTCCTAGATGGGCTCCCTTCTGAGGTTGACAAGCCCATCTGCCCCTCGCTTCCCTCTGCAGCACATGCAGAAACCACCTTTTTGGCCATTGGGCCCACCGTTGGTTGACATTTCTTCCTTAAAAAGCTCACGTCATCCACCAGACATGGAGACAATATCCATGGTTAAGACTGGAGCTTGTACATACTGTAAAACCAAGTGGAGCACATCCTGATCAAAAACAAACTGTTTGTGTGAAAAGCCGGGAATTGGACTTGCACCACGCCACGTATCACTAGCTGTGGACAAAGCCCTGCAGCAGACTTCCGTTTCGTGGGATTTGGGCCCCCGTTTCCCCTCCCACCTGATATTTTTGTTTAAATATTTGTTTACTTCATGCTCCTGTTATTCCAAAGTCTTCCCAGACAAACTGTACTCTGCCTGCTAAGCAAAGAGAGAGCGAGAGACTGACTGAGAGGAGAACTGAGCCGCAACACAGGGGTCCGGAAAGGAACTCAAGTTGTGCTTCATACGGGGACTTCCTGTGGTTCCGCGGGGACACTGAAGAAGGCATGGGAGTTTGCAGGAGGAGCAAAGCACCGGCAGAGGTGAAGGAGGCCGTGTTCCTCAGGAGGAAGATCACCCTCACCCGCGTCATTGCCTTGGGGGTGGGCACCATGGTGGGCAGCGGCATCTTCATTTCCCCCAAAGGAGTCTTGCAAAACTCAGGCAACGTGGGGGTCTCCTTACTGGTGTGGCTGGCTTGTGGGATCCTGTCACTATTTGGTGAGTTGTTTGGCTGCTTGGTGGTTTAATTTCCTTTTTCACATACAGCGTCATGTGATAGACAAAAATCCCATGACTGCAATCATGAAGCAGGAATTCTAACAATCATAAAGGGGGAAAGTCTCCTCTCCCACCCCAGCGTGTGGAAATTGTGGTATAACAACTTAGGGTGTGTCCTCTTGGGGATGATGGAACCTCAAAATGGGCTTCTGTGGAGGACAGTGGGAGAATCATACACACACACACACACACACCAATATTAAATTCAGTTCTCCACATTTCCACATCAGTTTGTGATTTTTTTATTTTTTAAAATAGTCCTCATGAAATTTCATCCACATTTTAGTGTGAATTTTTCCTTAATATACACAATTCTGTATGCAATGTTGTGCAATGCACATATTTTTGGGGCAAAGCATATTTTATTATGTATATTTCCCCTAATACAATACACTTTTGTATGCTATTTCCACAAATATATCCATTTTTGTGCACACTTTACCTTAGTATATGTATTTTTTGTACGCATTACTTGACTGGAGAATTGCATTATTGCTGTTACTATTGCTATTATTACTATTAAATGTCTGGGTGGAGGATAGCCTGGTTTCAGTTGTCAATGCTCTGGCAACCTCCAGGTTAGACTACTGCAATGTGTTGTGTGTGGGGCTGCCTTTGAAGATGGTTCAGAAACTACAACTAGTGCAAAATGCAGAAGCTCAATTGTTAACAGGCTCAAGACGGCATGAACATATAACACTGGATCTGGCCTGACCACAAAGGCTTCCAATTTGTACTGGGTTCATTTCAAAGTTCTGGTTTTATATGGCTTGGGACCTCTAAAGGACCACCTGCCCGCGTAGGAACCGAACCCTGAGATCATCATCTGAGGCTCTTCTTTGAGTCACAAGAAGAGAACGAGCTTCTTCTGAAGTAGCTCCCCATCTATGCAACTCTCTCCCATGGGAGGCCTGACTGGTATGAATGAACTTTGTCAACATTTTGGTACCAAGCAAAGATGTTGATTTTCCCGGGCATTTGGGTAGCACCAGTGATTGGATGTGTTTACGTTGATTATATTTTTAATATGCTTATGTATTTTCTACCATACTTTATTCTTGCAATTGGTTTGGAACTGTCTGTTGTGGGAAGGTTACACGCTAGAACTCGGTTTGCCTTTTACCTGGTTTGCCTTTTCATATTAATCTTTTTGTTCTCATTATATTTTTATGGGGGTTGGTTAGTTGCATTTTATAATCGTTATACTGCTTTTATGTTGCTAAGAAACATTTTTCCCCCTTTTAATAAAAAAGTGGATTAGACATTTATTGGAGAGAGGCCCATGTGCAGAGGCAGATTTAGGGGAGTGTGACTGGTTCAGTCGTACTGCATGCAGAACCTCGGGGGGCCCTACAGAAAAGTGGGGGGTGCTCAATATTGGTGTTGTCCAGGATGCTGCTGAAATTTGAGACCCTGAAGTCCTCCACTGCCATCTGGGGAGGTTTGAATCCCAATTTGGCCATGCAGCCACTGGGTGACAGTGGGACATTCATCATCTATCAACCCAACCAGGATTATTGTGAAGATAAAAAGCGGGGGCTCCTTTGAATGAGAACCGGACAAAAGAATGGAAATTACCACTACTGATGACGATGATGATTATGCATCTCAGTTCTAAATATCCTTCCATTGGTACCAGTCCAACTTATTTTAGTGCAACTGAATTTCATATCAATGTGCTTAGAATTAGGGATATTACTCATCAGATAAGGGTGATGGTGATGTTAAGAAATGCACACAGGGTTTACATTTTTAATGTTTTCTTTCTAGGAGCCCTGTCCTATGCAGATCTCGGAACATGCATCACCAAGTCCGGCGGTCATTACATTTACCTGCTAGAGACACTTGGACCACTGCCTGCTTTTCTAAGATTATGGGCGGAATTTGTTATGATCCGGTAAGGGCAGCTTTAACTTCCCATTGTTGTGTGAGAAGGGGAGGTTCTCTAGGGTTTTACTGGGAGTTTTGTGTCTCTTTAAATCTCTCAACAGGGGCACTGTTCCAGCTGTGTTTTTAAAAGCAGCCAGCTGGTGGATGCAGCACCACTGAGATCTAACAAATGGCTGCAAAGACGTTGAGAGGGAGGGGAGAGGGAAAGGAATCTAAGAAAGAGATGGAGGGGGGGGGAGAATGAATGAAATAATAGAGAAAGCCCTATGGGAGAATAAAAACAACACACACACAAACATGCACACACAGCCTTTCTTTCAGTCATGACATGAGATAGATGAATATTTTCTTCCAATAAGAAGACCACCACTGTACTTTTTTGCAGCAGCCACAACAAAAGGTCTTGTTCTATAGAAATCAGTTTGATATATGATCTGCCCCTCCACCAATACCAGATAGCTACTAGATAAACAGAGCCGTCTGCCACAGAACATCTGGGAGTTGCTTTCCCTGAGGAGAGGGATCTCACCGCTTGCAGTACCAGGACAGAGCAATGCAAACACATGGGCCCACTACCCTATTTCAGTGCAAATACAAGAATACACACACACACACACACACACACACACACACACACACCACTCATCGACCACCCCACCAAGGTCAGGCCCATCCGTTCAAAGCTTGTTCCCTTTTGTGTTTGCTTTGCGTGTGTTGTCACAAATGCTGCAGAATTTAGAGGAGAAAGCGGGGTTGGGAGCTGGGGAAATCATTCTACCTCACACCAGAGGGGGGGTTGATGGAGCATATTGTAAAAGACTGGCCAATGGCCATCAAAAGGCTTCGAAAATACGGTAATCCTAGCGGGATGTTGGTGAGGCTCTGATCGCCACATTTCAAGGCCTTTCGCTCCATCCCGTGCATTTCCCCTGTCTACCCAGGGCTGTATGAAGAACTGAGCTGAAAGCTCCCCAATGAATAATATGGGCCAAATGTAGAACAGAGAAATGAAACCCAGCTTGGAGTGGGGCTTCATTTCCTGTCACTTTTCAGAGCAGTGCAATATCCACCATCATGTTTGGGGGCAGCACACCATCAACAAAGGCAACAAGTATCTCCCCCCCTCCCCATGGGAGGCAGCAGCACCAGGGCATTCTTTCATCAGCCTCACCAGCCTTTTGCTTTTCCCATAATACCATGGGGCATCTGGGGCATATTGAGGAAAAGCCTGGGTTCTTATTTTGGTGGTTGGGCCACCATTCTCTCCCCTGGTCTCCAAAGCAACATTAGTTCAACAGTTCAAATGAAATGGTGGTGGGCTATTGAAAGAAAATGGATTTGGCCTATGGTTTGCCCTGAAATCAGAATCTTGGCAGAAAAGGAGTCTCACAGCTTCTCATTCAGATCCTGAAATTGTAGGGTTGGAGAGGGACCAATGGTCATCTAGTCCAACCTCCTGCAATGAAGGAATCACAGCAAAACAATCCCTGATAGATGGCTATCCAACCTCCTTCCATGAAGGAGAGTCCACCACATTCTGAGGTACAGTGGTTACAGATGCTTCAGGTTATAGACTCCGCTAACCCAGAAATAGTACCTCAGGTTAAGAACTTTACCTCAGGATGAGAACAGAAATTGTGCGGCGGCAGCAGGAAGCCCCATTAGATAAAGTCATACCTCAGGTTAAGTACAGTTTCAGGTTAAGAATGGACCTCCAGAATGAATTAAGTTCTTATCCTGAGGTACCACTGTAGTCCATTCTCCTATCAGACAGCTCTTAACGTCAGAAAGTTTGCCAGAAAGTTTTCCCCAGTCCTCAATCCATGCTTTGGAAGAGTGTCTGAATGTCTTCATTTGTGGTTGTTTTGAAGAGCAGACATCAACAGGAGCAGACAGAAAACATAGGTGAGAGGGAGACAAAGTTGCCAGAGAAAAGACCAAAATAAAAGAAATGTTTTTGCCTTTGTTTCATTTTCCAGACCTGCAAATATGGCTGTGGTGTCCTTGGCATTTGGTCGGTACTTAATCGAGCCTTTCTTCGCCCCGTGTGATGTCCCTCCTTTGGCTGTGAAACTGATTACCACCACAGGAATCAGTGAGTACCAAAGAGAACTAAGTATCTAAGGTTGCAAGTTAATCCTAAATGTACCTGCCAAATATTAATACATTTCTCATTGCCTCTTGTACATTTGCAGATATTTCCACAGCAAAATATCATAAATATGCTGAGAAAGTTCACAAATAAAGCAAATCTTCATAGCTCATAATAATTGTTTTTATTATGAGTGAAGAACCCTTCTCTAAATGTTTGTACTGATAAGGAGATATATTTTTAATACCCCCACTTTTGCATCTCCACAACTGGCATTTATCAGACTGTGCTGCTGAGGCCAGTACCAATAATAATAATAATAATAATTTGATTGATTGTACCCTGCTCGTCACTTGGTTGCCCCAGCCACTCTGGGCTGCTTCCAACAGAATATTAAAAAACACAACAAAATATCAGACATTAAAACCTTGATTGCTTTAACCCAGCAATAGCCAATACAGTGCCCTCCAGGTGCCAATGGACTCCCATCAGCCCCTGCCAGCATGGCCAATACTCAGGGATGATGGGAGTTGTAGTCTATCAAACTTCTAGAAGGCACCAGATCAGCCGGCTGCCCCCACTTTAATCTCTTACTTAGCCTCATTGAGAAACTGCCTTTCATTCCCAATAGCTGCATCTCAGTTCACTCTTAGTAGTCCATATGTTGTTGGACTACAGATCCCATCATCCATTCCCATTAGCCATGCTTACTAGGGTGGCTGGGAATTGGGATCCAGAATGTTTGGAGGGGCACCAAATCTGCTACTCCTGCCCTATACTAAGAAAAGAGATCCCCAGTGCCGTATGATAACCACATGAGTTCTCCTCAATTCACAATCCTAACCTTGTCTACTCAGAAGTTATTCCTACTGAATTTAGTGGGGCTTAAACGCAGGTAAGTGGGTTTAGGATGGCAGCCTTAGTTCTCACAGGCCATCCATGAAATGCTGAGATCTTTCTTCCTGGTCTCTTTAAAAAGTTTGCTAGATATATCCAAGGCAGTTTGTAAATGAACAGAAGCTGCTTTTCTTTTTGTTTGATGCTGTCAGCCAGTTGGCAAAGGAAAGGGCTTTTCAAAACCACGGTTAAAAGCTATTTAAAAGCCAGCTAGTTAAAAAACAAAACAAAACAAAACACCACTCACCGGCAATATTTAGAAACAGCAGTGCTCTTGCATGTTTGAAAGCTTCACGCAAACAGTTGTAAACTCCTTCCTTATAGGGCTCCTCGGCCTTTAAGCTACTTGACCAGCAGAAATGCAGCTGCAGCTTTGCTTTATTTATTTTTTAAAAATATTGAGAGGCTGCTGTATCATTTTTTTAAAAATCAGAGCAATTTAAAACAAAAATACCCAAAACCATACAGTAAAAACTCTCTCTCTCTCTCTCTCTCTCTCTCTCTCTCTCTCTCTCTCTCGTGTGTGTGTGTGTGTGTGTTGTTGTTGTTGTTGTTGTTGTTGTTGTTGTTGTTGAAAACAGACATTGATTAGCCATTGTGGAAAGATGTATTCTTAATTGCCTGCACAGGTCTGGCTGAATTTAAGAGTTTTCAGCAGGCATTTAAAAGTTGGCACAGAAGGCACCTGCTGCAGAGATCCGGCAACAGGGATTTATTGACATTTCTGCCAGTCATGCTGGAGTCCTATCAGAAAGCCCCATCAAGCTTGTGGGGTTTTTTCTAATGATCAGCACTTTTAGTAAGTAAGCTTGCTGGAGAAGCAGTATTTCCATCTCCATGGGCTGTTATGACACAGAAGCATTTCTGGTTCTGTTTTTTTAATGTCAGCAAAAAGTCAACACTCGCTAGCTGTTCCAAAAGCACAAGCATTGCAGACGCAGCCATTCCTGGTGATTTCTCTCTCCTCCTTTTTCTTTCTTTCTTTTTCCTAAAAAATATTTATGCATTTTCCATTTTTCTATTTACACTTCACATCTCTCTCCTCCTTTCCAGCCCTAGTCATAGTCCTCAACTGCTGGAGTGTGAGCTGGTCTGCCAACATACAGATATTCCTCACAGCCCTCAAGATGGTCACGGTTGGTCTGATCATCGTTCCTGGGATGATGGCGCTGGGAAATGGTAAGACTGGCCAGAACCCCCCTACATGGCATGAAATAAGAAAGGAGCATCAGAAGGGGCAGAAACTGGCAGTGGCAAAGAAATAGGAAATATGGGGGTGGTCAGAGAGACTTGCCAGGGGACAACAGTAGGTTTGATAACAGAATTCTGTGTGGGGTAGCGCGGGTGGCGCTGTGGTCTAAACCACTGAGCCTCTTGGGCTTGCCTATCAGAAGATCGGTGGTTTGAATCCCCATGACTGGGTAAGCTCCCATTGCTCTGTCCCAGCTTCTGCCAACCTAACAGTTCGAAAGCACACCAGTGCAAGCAGATAAATAGGTACCACTGCGGGAGGAAGGTAAACGGCATTTCCGTGCACTCTGGTTTCTGTCATGGTGTCCCGTTGCGCCAGAAGCAGTTTAGTCATGCTGGCCACATGAACCGGAAAGCTGTCTGTGGACAAACGCCAGCTCCCTCAGCCTGAGAAGGGAGATGAGCGTCGCAACCCCATAGTCTCCTTTGACTGGATGTAACCAGTTCTTTACCTTTTTTCTGTGTGGGGTACTTTTCCAGACTCACAGTATTGTAGAGTTGGAAGGGAGCGCAAGGGTCATCTAGTTCAACCCCCTGCAAGGCAGGAATTTTGCCCAATGTGGGGCTCAAACCCACCACCCTGAGATTAAGAGTCTCATGCTCTACCAACTGAGCTATCCCACTTGAGCCCCAGGTAGCTTTTATGCATCCATGGTTCTACTGAGGGCCAAGCTCTACATGCAGCCTACAAAGTAGGCACTCTGCTCCCTTTCTCACCCCAGGATACAGAAGTGAGGGATCTCACACCTAGGTGGTGGAGCAAATGTGGTCTTTCAGGCATCTCTAGCAAGCCCCTGGGACTCTTCCTAGGCCAAGGGTGGGAAATCGTTTTATCTCTGCAAGCCAACTTTGACAGGTGCGGTAACCCACCTGCCTAGGGCATTCCCTAGGCCATACCTCCTGCCCCTGGCTGCTTGGGGTGCATCATTCAGACGGTGCCTCTCGCAGGCCTGGCTGGTGAGTTGTGTGCCTGTGCCTCTGATTTATACTGTAGAAGAATGAGCATCATATCCATTTCTCCACGCCCTTTTGCCTCTGGCCCCAGGCACCCCAGGCCTGTGGCCCCTGGAAAAGTCCCCACAAGGAAAAGTAACCTTTAGGCTGAAAAGGGGCTCCCGGTTCATGTCAAGGTGTGAAGTTTTATGTGTGCAGAAACTGCCAGTAAAAGTTGGAATATGCTGGAGCAGCGGTTTTCAACCAGTGTGCTGTGGCACCCTGGGGTGGCTTGAATGATGGTCAGGGGTGTCGCAGGCAACACTGGCTTCTGTCCCTCTTTCCTTCCCTCCCTCCTCTGAGGCCCTCTCCTGTCTCTGCCTCCCATAGGCTTGCACAGATGTTTGTTGCAGCAGCTCTGACCACAAACTCCCCAGGCAAATGGTGTCTCTGGGGCTGGCCAGGGGGTGCTTTCCAGGCCCCTGTGGGGCAGTGTGAGGAGGCACCTCTCTTTGGGGCGGGGGGGGGCAGCTCAGAGACCAGGGGCAGCAGCTGCGGCTGCCCAGAGGACTCCCAAGGAAAGGAGGCTGAGAGAATACTCCACAAAGGAGGGTGTTCGGAAAAGGGTGAGAGGCTGCCAGCTCTGCAGGCAAGGGGTGACATAACTCAGCTCCTGAGCTCCATAGGGGTGCCGCCGAAAGAATGTAGTTGGTCAAGGGAACTGTAGACTCAAAAAGGTTGAAAACCTCTCTGCTAGAACATTCTAGCGGGTCTTCAACTTTTCGAAGCGCAGCTGTTGTTTTTCATGCTGTGTGTCTTAGATTAGTTCCAAGGCCATTCAGTGAGCAGTTTCTTCTTCTTCTTCGTCTTCTGACTTCTATGCTTTACTTTCATTTTGCATTTTATATTCGTGTGGTGCAATTTTTCTGCTGAAACTGGTTTTGCTCTAAATGAGCTGAGCTTTGCCTTGCTAGGGAGCTAGCAACAAACTGCACGATTTATGCCTTAGTAAATCTCTCCTTAAGGATTTTTTTTCCCTGCTGTCTGTGTATTTTATTTTATTTTTTGAATCCATGCACCTGCCAAGGTTCTTCTACTCTGCTAATCAAACAATGTCCGGGCGTTTTCCAGGTCTTGGTTCCCAACAGTTCACCCATAGTAGCCAGTTGAAGCCCTAAGGCAGAGAAGATGCATATATGTAGATACCTTGGGTCCCATTTCCCTCCCCAACAAAGCTCCATGCTGGGGGAGTCTGCACCTGTTGAACTTCTGCATGTTTTGCAGAAACAGAAGCAATGATACATGGCCTGATCCAGCCAGTTCTCCTTATGCTCTTATCTGGCTGGGCACAATGGAAAATGCTTCTGACCCAGGATGGTGTCCGCTGATGTATATACCTGCTCTCATTGTTTTTCAGGCCGCTATGAAAATTTCCAGGACAGCTTTAACACAACTTCACTGACACTTGACAAGCTGCCTCTTGCTTTTTACTCTGGGATGTTTGCCTATGGAGGGTGGTAAGTCTTTGAAATTCTAACAGAGCTTTCTACTGTTTGCTCAAATGTCAGAAAGAAAATGCAAATTAAGCAATAAATAAATAAATCTGTACTTTACTCCAGAGCTGGCACAATCCTGGATTGCAGATAATATTTATCTATCTAGTCTGCACCAAATATCTGTTGTAGGGTTGGGATATAACTCACAGTGTCATCTTCCTTTGTTCATTTCTTTTGTGAATTACTGAGGTGATCGTGCTTCACAGCTCATTCCCTTTGGTAATTTTGATGCTCTTTTGTAAGATTCCATAGCTGTTTTCAAAAAGTCTGGCGTGCATTTTTATCTATCTATTTTTATTACAGACATAGAATATATGTATACATGGAAAGGAGAATACTTTCGCAAAGTGAAGCTAATATAGCAGGATTCGTTATTACTGGGGTTGGAGGGCGGGAGGTTTTTTTTAAAAAACCACACATATGTTGACCTTGTGACTCTTGATTTCTTATTTCAGGTTCTATATAAGCTTTGTAACAGAGGAAATTGTAAATCCTAAACGGTGAGCAAACGGGGGTTGGATGGGTTCCGTTCTTTTCCGGTGTATGAAACATGTGTTTCCAAAATAATTGAGAGCATCTGAGGAAGAAGCAGACCAACAGAGCAAATGTTAGGAGGCAGAGTCTCTTCAGCAGTGCCCCAAAGAGGAGAATCCCTGTTAAGTTGTGGGTGAACATATCAGACGACACAGCGATTCTTCAAACAGCTCTTGTTTATTCACAGGCCAGGACAGAACTGAACTGAAGGGTTCAGTCAGCCTGCTGATATAGAGCTCCAGTACAACGTAACTGTATCAACTTTCTAAAACTATCCAATCACTGAACGTCACTTTCAATCCCTTTTTTGCATAACTATCTACAGTATCTCCCTGCTGGCCCAGGGTGAGAACTTCAGTACATAACAATCCCCTCAGAGTTGACCTCAGGAAGAGTTAAAAAAAGACTGAGTAAATTGGCATGAGAAGATCTTGCTGAAACAGGCCAAAACCCCATCTAGGTCAGCCTCATGTTCTCACAGCAACTAACCAGATGCCAATGGGGAATCTCCTGTCTGAAATCCTGGGAAGTTGCTGCCAGTCCGTGTAGCTAATACTCTAATAGAGGGATCAATAGTCTGACTCAGTATAAGGCAGCTTCCAGTGTTGCTGTCCATTAAAAGAAGCAGTAGCACAGGTGTCAGCTACAACACCCATCCATCCAGCTAAAGCTAAAGGTCAGGGAAAGCCTTAGTAAGCAGGTGAGTTTTCAGTATACATCAGAAGCATCCATCATTCGGTACCTTCTGAATCTCAGACAGTGAGAGCCCCACTTCCATCCGGCTTTCAGATGACCACAATACAAGTTGTGTCAGTATCGGCTAAATCTCCGCAGTAGATCTCAGTGATCTCCTGAGTCTGTACAGAGGGAAATGGTCAGCCAGCCCTGAGTTGCTCCAGCTTTATACATTAGCAACACCTTAAAAGTGGCTTGTTGGTTAACAGTCAGTGCAGTTCCTTCAATAGTTCAATACATGAGGCAGTTTGTATAAAAAGAGGGGGAGGGGCTTATTAGGGTTTGCTATTCTTCTTTTAGGGTTTGTTATTTTCTTTATTATGTTTCTATATGTGCTGGAAACCGCCCAGAGTGGCTGGGGAAATCCAGGTAGTAAAAAAAAAGGTTTTTGAAAATATATATAATAAACTCAGAGGTGGGAGCAAACACGAAAGGGAATGCCTACTCATTTGAATGGGGAAAGAATGAAGTTGGTTCTCATTAGAGAGTAGGAGATATTATTATTATTATTATTATTATTATTATTATTATTATTATTATTTAATGAGACATTCCCTGCATCTTCCAAACTAACCTCAAGGACAGAGTGACCCACAGTGCATGAATCACAGTGGCTAAGCTATCGCTATCTTGAAAAAGACATATTTATACATACAGATGCGTAAAGAAATATAATGCAAGCAACACATAGCCATCCAGCATATAATAGGGGGGTCAGGGAGGTCATTAGGCTCCCCAAAGTAGCCTGTTCTTTGAGAAGAGATATTCAAGTGTCCCTGTTTTCATCTCTACACCTTTGGCAGGTCTTGTCATATTTGGCGCTATCTTACAAGATAGGAAATGTGGGGTGGGAAGATAGAAGGCACCTTGAAATGTGGACCAAATAAAATTCCTGACTGTCTTTATTTTCCTATTTTTGCAAATGTCTTCTACATTATTCAAGGTGGGTGGCCACAGGGTCAAGGGAAATCTGTCTCTAAAATGGAACCGTGTATAAGAGGAACGGTGCTTTTCTTCTTCAGGAATATCCCACTCGCTGTAATAGTGTCCTTGGCCGTGGTTACAGGGTGTTACATCCTTACCAATGTGTCTTACTACGCAGTCCTGACACCACATGAGATTCTCAACTCTGACGCAGTAGCTGTGGTGAGTGTGGCAACTTGCGTGCTATCTGTATTTTTAGACCAATATTACCAGGGGGGCAGAGGAGAAGGGAGATGGTCTAGAAGGCCTATTGGACATAAATTTAAGTAACAGATTGTAAATTCCTAGGGCAGACATCTGTTTCCATGGGCAGCGAAGAGGAAACATACATGCTTTCCTAAACAACATTTGGTTTGAGGAAGAATCTTTAAATTGTGCACCTATAAATGAGCAAATCCAGACAGAATACAGAGTACTCCTAGATTTTTTGTTCTCTCCAGATCAATATACCTTCATTCAGCATTAAGCAGCAATTTTTGTATTGGCTTTCAACTGTCTGAACACAAATTTGGATAGGCCTTTTTGGCTGATGTGCTGACCTCTTTTAGTTTTGACTTATTTCACAGGTGGTCTCTGCTGGCAGCAGGGCTGTGGCAGCTTTCAAATGTTTTGCACTGTCTTGTGACATGCACAACTAGCTTCCTGTTGGACAGAAGTTATGTACTCAATCCAATGAGTGCCTGGCTCTCCAAGAACGACTTTTGTCACTTGAGGCCAAATATATATTTCTCTCTCCCACCCAGGGCTGGCCCAGTTTTTGCTTTTTTATTTATTTGCAGTTGTTGTTGACATCTGTCCATCTCCCAAGACAATGGAGGAGTGTACCTTTGGGAGTGTCAAACTGTTGCAGAGTTAAAGCGCCGTCTGCGGCTGCAGAGACTGATATGGTAGAGACATGTTTTGTTGCAGCAGGGGCAGGTGAAGGCATCCAGATGTGCTGCTGCAGATGCACCATGGTGTGTGTTCTCTCTGTGCTCCTTCCAGGGGTCATTCCTCCTCTGGTCACTGCTGTGGATACGCAACCTGTCTGTCTCCAGGCACTGCAGTTGTCTGCAAGGGATTCCCACACAGCAGGGTTGATATTGCCAGCCAGTATCCCTCCTTTTCCTCCCAGAAGCTCAAGTGACCTAGATTGTTCTCCAGCTCCTTGTTTAAACCCCACAACAACCCTGTGAGGTAGATTAGGGTGAGAGGCAGCGACTGGCTCACATGGCTCGCTGGGAATTTGAACCGTAGTTTCCCAGGTCCTAGTCAGACACTCTAACCACTACACTACACTGCCTTCGTTTACTGTATGACATAATGGAAAGTTCTACAGAACTCAAAGAATGGTACCCTGTGATACTGTTGGTTGGCCTTACTGATAAAGCTGTCTTGGTTTTCTTCCAGAGTTTTGCTGATAAAGCTTTCAAGAGCATTTCCTCTGTGATTCCAATACTTGTAGCTCTCTCGTGTTTTGGTGCTTTGAATGGAGGAATCTTTGCTGCTTCAAGGTAAGGGCTTGCCGATTTCAAAGCAAATGTCTTTATTACAAGAAACTGTTCACAGTTCCTTATCTTGTCAGTGTCTTCCTTCTACCAAAATGCTACTTTAGGGAATAATACAGAAAGCAGCCATTCCCCCCCCCCAAATCTGCCTTTTGTACAGAAATTCCAGTTCTTATCTGTATTTCACAAACCTATGTAGAAATAACTTCCAAATGCTGGGAAGTTATGGCTAAAGAAACACAGCACAGACCTAGGCTATAAGAAAAATATTTTTCCGCACACCTTAGGGATAATGCCTATATAGAAAGGGAAAAAAGTCAAGTGCATTGGTATAGTTTAAAGAGCATTTGCTCCCCGACTTGACATATTGAACTCAGCACAATTCACTTCAGTAACGACAGCCATTTTTTGCGAGCTGATATTTCACAAAGAACCTTTCTTAAAAAGCCAGTCAGTGGACAGCGAGTGGTGGAAGCTAGAGAACAACTCTGAATAACGCTTACATTTCAGTGAGAGGAATATAAATAAAAACGAAGTCTTCTCCCAATTTACCAGGTGCAATGCTGCTGTGGTGGGGTTCTCTTTTCCTAGAGTATGTGATATCCCTAACACTTTATGGTTTCTAAGGGGGGGGGGAAAAGAAATGCTTTCTTTTAACGAAAGGAGTGTTTAACAAACCTCCAGTAAGCATAGCAAAAAAAGGAAGTGGAATTCAATGTGTGATCAACTGGTTTTCTTCCACAGGATGTTGTTTGCAGCTGCCCGGGAAGGACAGTGGCCAGCTCTCTTTTCAATGATACACCTTGAAAGACACACTCCTCTTCCAGCCTTGATACTAATGGTAAGAGCTTCAAGGTTTGCTTTAGTGTGCGGTTGGACATAAAATGCAGTGTATGGGCCTGGGGGGGGGGATTTTGCCCTTGGATGGCTGATGATGTTTTAATTTGAAAAGGGGGAGAACTAAATGTATTAGGACTGTTTCTTAAATGATTCCAATACGAGATGGGTGACACCTGGTTTGAGAGCAGTACATGTGAAAAGGATCTAGGTGTCTTGGTTGACCACAAACTTGACATGAGCCAACAGTGTGACGCGGCAGCTAAAAAAGCCGATGCAATTCTGGGCTGCATCAATAGGAGTATAGCATCTAGATCAAGGGAAGTAATAGTGCCACTGTATTCTGCTCTGGTCAGACCTCACCTGGAGTACTGTGTCCAGTTCTGGGCACCACAGTTCAAGAAGGACACTGAGAAACTGGAACGTGTCCAGAGGAGGGCAACCAAAATGGTCAAAGGCCTGGAAACAATGCCTTATGAGGAACGGCTAAGGGAGCTGGGCATGTTTAGCCTGGAGAAGAGGAGGTTAAGGGGTGATATGATAGCCATGTTCAAATATATAAAAGGATGTCACATAGAGGAGGGAGAAAGGTTGTTTTCTGCTGCTCCAGAGAAGTGGACACGGAGCAATGGATCCAAACTACAAGAAAGAAGATTCCACCTAAACATTAGGAAGAACTTCCTGACAGTAAGAGCTGTTCGACAGTGGAATTTGCTGCCAAGGAGTGTGGTGGAGTCTCCTACTTTGGAGGTCTTTAAGCAGAGGCTTGACAACCATATGTCAGGAGTGCTCTGATGGTGTTTCCTGCTTGGCAGGGGGTTGGACTCGATGGCCCTTGTGGTCTCTTCCAACTCTATGATTCTATGATAGGCAGTGTCAGGCACCATAAAGGTAGAATGTTCTGTTTCCATGTTTGAAACAAATTGGCCATACCACATTAAGACCCTGGTTTTAGCCTCCATCTTTGGGCAGGTAACACTTTGTCGCATCCTTGGCGTCGTACTTAAAGGATGCTTGTTAGCTACTGAAAGAAGACAGGTGGATAAATGAATTGTCACTATATTTTCGATAAGAACGGCTGAGTTTAGCTGGGGTCGTTTTATATTGTTCTTAAGTGTTCCATGTCTATTTTAGGGTTGCCATATTTCAGAAAGTAAAATTCCTGATACCTGGAAAGTTGTTGAGTTGTTTGGTTTTTTTTTGTTTTTTTAGGAAACCACCCAAAATTGAAGAGCTTTTTTTGGGAAGCCTGACCCCAAAATACTGATTTTGAGCTTTTTGAGCTATTTCAGTTGCTTTTTCCATTCCATTGCCATACAGGGCTTTCCCTGACAAAATCCCCACTAACGCCATTTTTATGCCCAGAAAACCAGGACATGTTAGGAATTTTCCTGACATGTGGCAAGCCTAGTCTATTTGTATTTTGTATTTGTATCTTTTTGTTTCATAAGACTGATTGATACTTTTAAATGTGTTTGTGGGAGAAGGGGGATATTGTGTTGTTTCTTTTGTTTCAACTATTTAAAGAAACACTGCCAAGTTTGAAAAGCACTGCCTTAAGTTATCTGGGGTTTAGGGTTTTGTATATTAACACAAGACCCTTGAACCTGGGCTGGTAGCATGTGGGCAGCTGGTGTGGATGTTTCCATAGACATGTTACATGCTGCCGGCCTTCTGCCCCCATCAGCAATTTTGTACTAGTTGGGAGTTTCAGGGCCAAGCCCACCATCAGGTCTCATCAACTGAAAAAGTTCCCATAATTCTGCTCAGTAATAATGGACAAGTGTTATACAGTAATTAGTCACAAGGAAAACCTAAAAGTAGCATGGAAAACTGGTTTTGTATTCTACTGACATATTTCCAACACTGCCATTTTTCTCCATCTGCAGTTGCCATTGATCTACTTGATGGTGTCCATTGGTGACCTCTATGGGCTGTTGAACTTCTATAGCTTTTCACGCTGGTTCTTCATAGGACTTGCCACCCTGGGGCTCATGATACATCGTTATCGGCATCCAGAACTGCCAAGACCCTTTAAGGTAAGAAGACTAAAGATAGTGGATACAGGGATGTGTAAATCTCTGCTTCTATCTTTTACCTAGTGTAGTGGTTGGGAGTTACTCGTGCGTAAACTGTCCCCGTTTGGGAGCTTGGCTGCCTGGGTTAAACCGTCCTGACTGCACAGCCCATCTCAGCGTGGCTGCCTCAGTCACTAGCAGAATCTGTCTGTGGGCGTTTCTTAAACCTTTGCCAGCATAAAAGCTGTTTGACACCCAATCGTCTCCACCTCTCATTGCGCGGGAGTCTCCTGCGCAGGGAGGGCATGGGTAGTGGAGGACCAGTGCTCTCCTCACTGACTTCCAAGGAAGAATCCCGGAGCCTTTCCACCTCTTCTCTCATTTGCTCTCCTGGATCCTTGGTGTTACGCTGATTTCCTTCCCCCTCTATCAAGCTGCGTCTCCCCCTAGTGCTGGTACCTTCCCCTGCAGAATCGGAGAGCCTCTCCTTCTCCTGTTGCTCTGGTGTCAGTTCCCTGACACCTAGCTAAAGAAAGACAAAGGCACATAAGGAAAAAAGGGAATCCCAGAGCACAAAAATCCAAACATATTGGCCCAGATCAGACATAAAGCTCAAGTGGTTTGTTGCTCTCACCCTGTAAGATCTCAAATGTATACTGAAACCATGGTTTTATCTGCCAGACTAAGCCTTGACCCCAGGGAGGATTGCCCGATACAGGACCCATTTTCATCTTGTAAGCAGAAAGATGAGGAAACTGCTTTAACCACAATTTGCTTAATGAAGATGGGGTGCCCATGTTTTGATATCCATTTGCAGCTAATCTTTAACCACCTCTTATATGGTCAAGTGTAATGCTTAACCATGGTTAAGGAAAGCAAGTCCAATGAAGTCTGTCTGAAGCTATTATTTCATAAGCTGCTTAGGGAAATTTCATTGCTAGGTGGCCATATTCTGTAAATATTGTGTTACATAAGCAGAAGCAAAGTGTGACCTTGCTCACAGGCTACTAACTGAACAAGGACAAAAGGGAATCACGGATCCATTAGAAGCCAAAAATAGGAGAAGGGGATGGAAGACACAAGAACTACCCACCCGGGAAGAATGGCAAATGAAGGTGATGGACTATATGGAACTGGCGGAAATGACTGGCAGAATCCGAGACCAGGGAGAAGAGTCAGTGGAAGAAGATTGGAAGAAATTTAAAGACTATTTACAGAAATATTGCAAAATTAATGAATGTTAGAATGATGTCAGAATGAAGTTAAGTGGTTATAGCAGCACTGTTATAAAGGAGTATGAAAAAAATGGTTTGTTAACAGGTGAGAATCCAAAGTTACAATATATTAAGTTAAAGGATTAGGATAAAAACAAAGAGGGAAAGGATTTGCTGAATTAACTAACTGAACTGGAATACAAAAAAAGGGAGGTGTGAGGAGGTCAGGGAAACAAGTAAATGAAAGACAAGACATGGAAAGATTGGTTTGTTTTTAAATGTTTTTATTTTTCTGTATTTTGTATTTTTCTTTTCTTTTTTTCCTTTCCCCCCCTTTTTCTTATTTTTGTAACCTTTTTTGAAACTTTAATAAATATAATTTTTTAAAAAAGGAGAAGGGGAGAAAAATGCCACCATAACATGCCAGTATTTGGGAAGAAGTCATAAAGAAACCCTAAACCAGCTCCTTTTCCTGCACTTTATTAAAACTAGAGGATGGAAACATTGTTAAGAGCGTTGTTGTTGTTTTTAGGTGCTTTGTATAGGGATGAGTTATGGTCCTTTCCATCTCTCAGATTAAATATACTACTCTTCTCCATGTTCAAAACATGTTTCTTTTTTGCATTTATGCTTCATGCAGAACTTTATTTTCCGATTTGACCCCTTTTCCTTTAGGTGCCTTTGTTTTTCCCACTAGTGTTCACAATAGCCTCTTTCTGCATCGTGGGGACATCCCTGTATTCCGATCCTGTGAACACCAGCATTGGCTGTGCTGTGACTCTGTCTGGCTTGCCCGTCTACTATCTGGTGGTGCAGAAGACTAGGATCCCAGGCTGCTTCACATCCATGTTCAGTAAGTATGGCATCAGCTATGGTAGCTCAGAACCGTGAAAGGGAAGCTTCAAAATTAGCATAAATGAGGCCCAATTTCACATGTGGCACATGACACTGTTTGTGGATCAAAAGCTGTCAAGAGGAGTTCTGCATCTCCAAAGAGTTGGGGACGAAGTTCCCTCTGTCCTTTTATAGACTATAGATCTGCAAATGCCAACAACTGTGCAGCAGAAACTATGCTCAGTTTAGGACGGACAACAATCATGTGTGAAACTTCTCCCTGAAATTAAGCTAGTACTCTGATATTATTATTTATTAAATTTTTATACCACCCTTCATCCAAAGATCGCAGGGTGGTTTAGAGTATAAAAGCCACAAAAATACACACCATAACAACAAACCCCCCTGAGATCTTTGGATGCAGGGTGGTATATAAATTTAATAAATAATTGTGATAATATGCACGGTCCTCCACAGTAAACTGGGCCGGTTGCATTGGCTGTGATTGACGATTTCTCCTTGTCACACATATAAGGACCCAAAAAGCACTGTACTTACCTTATGAAGTTTTGGTAAAGACACAAAGAAGATAAATCAATGCATGTATAATACTGCTTAGAGCTCAACCACAGGAAAAGTTAAGAATATGTCTAGTTCGAATGAACTTGGTAGAGACTGGAGAAGAAATCTTCAGGAAGGCGTTCCTCAAGACTACTTCACAAATTTTAGCAAGTATATATACCTATCTGTATAGTGTATGGCTCTGCCCTGTTAACTACCAAGAGGCATGCTAATAATTTTAACTGCATGTAAACAGGGAGTGAAACCAGATAGCTTCTCTCACACTTCATAGGGAATAGCAGGTTCACAATGTGGACCACGATACATCTGATGTGTGAAGCAGCCAGAGTTTTCTGTTTTCGCTGAAGAACACCAAATGATGCCTCTCCCAAACTAAACTTTTCCTCTGATTTCCTTGTTGCATTTGTCTAGATTCCATCACAGTAAAATTGCAGATCCTGATGAAAGTGGTGCCCCAGGATGTCCTAACATACTGAAGAATGTGCAACCCTAGGACCTTTCAAATCTGTTCTTTGGGAGCTCCTCACACTCCAACCATGTGGGATACGCCTCCAAGTCCACTTTTAAACAAGGGAGAAAACTGTGACAAGCCATTCTTTCCTTACCAACGATTAGCCAGAGCATTTGGATATCAGAAAATTAAAGGGTGGTCTTGTTTTGGGCAAAAAACATAACCCAGTTCTGCTTAGATCAGGAGTGGGAAGCCTCAAGTCTCTCTGTCAGGCCTTAAGACTCTTTCTAGACTACATCTCTCATCAGTCTTGCTCTCTGAATCCTCCCAGAGGGCTTTTGCCCTTGAACTATGGTCATGCCTCCTACTTGTCTGGATAGAGGTGTGAGTTTGTGAAGAAATCTCCGACTTTGGCATGGTTGGAATGTTAGGCCAGTATTTCAATCTCAGTATATAGGCTACTAGAGCAGAAAAATTGGAACAGACCAAGGGTCTGTGAGTTTTGTCCAGGTGGTCTGCAGTTGTTCTGTTAAAACAATGGAAAAGCATACATCATCTAGCACAGTACATTACACTAGCTACAACAGGCAGGAAAATAAATAAGCGGTCTGCCAAGACCCTCAGCCATTTTCAGGTGATCCATGGAGAAAAGAATTTGGGAACCACCAACAGAATGGATACCAGACTTTATAGTATATTAAAAGCTGGTGCCCAGCTGAGGAAGCTTGCATATCTACGTGTAGAAAACCAGTGAAAATGGAAAATTCAGTATGATCTCACCTTGCTAGAGACAGAGCAAAATTAATGTTGCTTAAGAATGGATTACCGGATTTTCAAGGTAATCCTTATACAGTGGATACTTTCCTGGGGTGGGTGGAACAGATAATGGGTTATTCATTTAAGGGTAGCCCTGGTTACCAGGAGAATGACGGAAACACAGTACATTCAAGAACAAGTGACTTCACTTGGTAGAGATGTTAAGATGCCATTTTAAGATTAGTGGACTGTACTTAAAATACATTTAACCTTGCAGGGGTTAATTCAAGTGGTAGCTTATCTGCGGTAAAAGAGCTGCGGCCAAAATGACATTTGGTGGAGCTGCTTAATTCAACACTTGCAGCACGTGAAACTAAAAAACACACAAATAAACATCACCACCTAGTCCCAAATACTTGCAATTTCACCAGAAAGGGAGGAAGCTCCTCCTCCTGGATAAGCTCTCACATCAAATTACACAATGAGTCTAACTCATCCTGAAGAATTCCTTCTAATGTGGAATGCTTTTCTAGCATAGGTAAAGGTAAAGGTAAAGGTACCCCTGCCCATACGGGCCAGTCTTGCCAGACTCTAGGGTTGTGCGCTCATCTCACTCTAGAGGCCGGGAGCCAGCGCTGTCCGCAGACACTTCCGGGTCACGTGGCCAGCGTGACGAAGCTGCTCTGGCGAGCCAGAGCCACACACGGAAACACCGTTTACCTTCCCGCTAGTAAGCAGTCCCTATTTATCTACTTGCACCTGGGGGTGCTTTCGAACTGCTAGGTTGGCAGGCGCTGGGACCGAGCAACGGGAGTGCACCCCGCCGCAGGGATTCGAACCGCCGACCATGCGATCGGCAAGTCCTAGGCGCTGAGGTTTAACCCACAGTGCCACCATACAGAGAACTAAAATAATAGGCTGCAATTCTAAGACCATGTACCTGTGAGTCAAATTGTACTTAATGGAACTTACTTCTCAGTAAACGTGGTTAGGATTGCAGCCTAAAGCACAAATTACACCCTGCATTGATAGGAACCTTCATTTTTTATTAAAGGCGCTTCATATCTGGGCTGCTCCTAAATTAATAGTACAGAGATATGGTGCAGGAAAATTTATATGTATTTTGGATGACAGGACTGTAATGATTTATATATTTGTTGTGTTAAATTTGTTATTATAATTGTAAATTGTTTTAGGAATGGATATAAAACATTCTCACTGTGTGCTGTTTTCCAGCTGTAAGGGTTGTGTCATATATTGTGTACAAATTACTTGTGTACCCTTAATCCTTGCCTCTCATCCTCAGTTTTCGGTGACAAAATACACGAGCCTATGGTGTGTTTCCCAATTATTTTATTCCTGGAGCATACTAATTTATTCAGGATTTAAACTAGAGACAAATCACCTACGCTCAAGAATACACATTTCCTCTCTTGAGCTTCCAAAGTGATAGGCAGGCATAGTCTTTGTAAGTGCAAGATGCCCGGTTTATATTCCTTGCAGCCATCTCTGCTGATACAATGGCACAGAGGTATGCGACCAATGCTGCATGGAACTGTCCTGCTCCAGTGCAACAATCCATCAAACATAGTTGCTTAAACTGTCTAGTAGTTCAGTTCCTAGGGTCCACTTCTTCATGTACCCAGAATCATGCCCACGTACTAACCCAGACAACAGAAACCCTAGGGAGATTTCCTAGTGAAACAGGAAGAACAGCAAGGCCCTTGGATATCTCCTGAATCTTTGGTATAGGGTGAGTAGCCTAATCCTTTAAATACCCCAATTATGGCTGCTCTCAACACACACTGGCACTGTGTTTCTTGTTGAAATGTGTGCCAACCACATGAGGAAGCACCAGACAATTTCTCATTGTCACCACACTATTTTCTGCCTAAAAACCTATATTGGAAACAACTCTATTCAGTTAACCCTGTGGATTCTGGATTCCCAGAATTAATCCGTTAGCAGAAGTTCCTTTCTAGGAGGCATCGTTTTGCCATGTTACTTCATACGCCTAAATGAAGTGAGTACGTAACAAACCCCCTTTTAAAGAAAAAAAGGACGTAGCTGCATCTTTGCATTCTGCTGTGAATTATGACTCTCTAGTGTTAAAGTCAAAGACCAGACAAGCCTCTAATCAGAAGCCCAATTCACATGCTTAAGGAAACCAACAAAGTTTGTTATGTTCTAAGGCACTTTTCCCCAACCAGATGACCTTCAGTTGGACTACAGCTCCTATCAACCATGCTGGCTGGGACGGAAAGTACTGTAGTCCAAATCATCTAGAAGCTGTGATGTTAGGGAAGGCGCTGCAAAGAGAGGTAACTGGTTATAGGTGAAATCTGATAGTGCCGGTCTGCTGGCATGGTTACCAGAAAGCACTGACAGGGTGTGTGTGTGGGGGGGAGACCTAAAGCTATAAAAGTATTTTGAAATAAGTGAAGCTAGTATTGCTATCTGGGGAGTACATTCTGAACTCAAGCTTTGCTCAAAAACCAAGAGTGGTAGAAAATCAGAAATAGAAGTGGAATTAAGTTTGGTTTTTTCCCCACAAGACATTCTGTATCACATCCAATATTTACACTGAATGAGTGTGCTGAAATTAAACACTTGAATGCTGAAATCAAAAACATAAGCAATACAGATTTTAATTTCAGTATTTTTGAAGTACAGGAAGTGGAAACTATGGTCAAATACAAATTTAAACAAGCCACTTGTCCTTCCAAACAAGAAATCAATAAGCTACTTATATAAACTTACAAATATTAAAGTAAAATTGAAACAAAATAAATACTGTACATACACTTTCCCTGCCTGCAGGCAAAAATGGGATGGGAAACACTGTTATAAATCGAAAAAATGCTCTTAAAGCTGCAGCATCCCATTTCCCAGCCAAAACACTCGACACAGTAGTGTGTTTCTGTAAAAAGGAGCAGAGGACACACAACCCCCTATGCAGAAAGACAGCTATTTCACAAACATTCAAAAAAGTTAGAAATCAGACTGACAGTAGAAAAAGGGTGGGGGTGGGGGGAGTCACATCAGCAAAAACACTACTACAAAACTAGTAAATATAGCCAAGACCTAACCCCTTTTTTTCAAATGCAATGAATATTTTAAAAATGCCAAAGCACAGGCAAAGTTAAAACTGTGATAATTCATATTAATATAATCTCTTAAAGTGATTTTTCATTCCCTTCCCACAGCAAGAAACTATTATGGCTTAAAATTTATATTCAAAGTCCTTTTCTAGTTAGAAACGCAGCTTCAGCAGCAGCTACGTTTCCTGATCAGTGCTCGTCTCATTCTCACCCAGTGTTGCATGATTCGTTCGTTTTGTAGACAGATCTTTGCCTTTTTGGAAAAAAAACAGATGTTGCAGCTCTGAACCCAGTTTAAACTACAAAACGGTAAGGCCCTTAAATTCAGTTCATATTTACTACACAAAATAAAGTTGCCCTGGATTCACTTAGGCCCAAGGCCATGAACAGTTTTTAATGGTCTGGAAGTATGAATAATGCAAGTTCTTCTTCTTCTTCTTCTTCTTCTTCTCCTCACAAAATGATGACTTGAGATTTTTGGTGGCACAGAAATTGTGGGCAAGGAGAGGCATTATGCAGGGGATTCTCTGGTCATTTATAGCATTGGGTCTCATTGGGTTTCTTCCAAGCTACCAGTTACAGAGTAAGCAAAAGTGTCAAGTCATGACTCAAATCCTACAAAGTTTTGTTTCTTTAATGACTACGCATACTGGCAAATGAAGGCAGTCTACGGCATGTTAAAAGGCGAAGTAAAGTTTATTTAATCTGACCATGACATTGTACGGCTGAAGAACATTATGTAAGCATTTCAGATTGTGGCCAGAAAGGCAGCTCTTTTTGTTCTGAGATGGTTTGGAAAATGATTGTATGTCATTGTTACTGATTGCATAGGTAAATCTTACCACAGAAGTCAACTGAGGCTAGTTTGTAGGCTGGCTTTATCAGTAAGTATTGGATAAAGTGAAATGTGGCTGGGGATGTCACTAACCACCAGTATACCAATGCCCTTTTCGATTCTCTCTCTCTCTCTCGTTTGGGCAAAGCCCAAACATTTCATTTCACATATTCCTATCACCTTACAACTCCAAGAGAGAATAGGTCTATTGTAATTCCACCCTACAGCTGAAGCTCTTGTTTCAGTTATTTAAAAATATCTTCTCTTTGAAAATAAGGTTCACTCACCTTCTGCCAGATATGGCTTTAGAACTGCTTCCTGTCCCTCAAGGAAGTGAAATGATGAAGTCAGGACTGTAGCACCCAATTCAGACAATCTATTACACATAAAAGTCTGGTGCAGCAAGGGTCTCTATCAAGCAAGTTATTAACACACAAACAAGACTTGTCTCGATCAAGCCACCAAAATAATTATTGCTTCAGAGCAATTTATTTTGGTGCACACAATTGATGTACTCTACCTTCCTCAAAATTAATCTTAATGCCTAATCCAAAGCTTCATTTTGGTAAGTCTTACTAAAGTGGTAATAGGGGATATTTCCCTCGATTTGTATTTGAAAGACAAAAGGTCAGACGAAACTACAAAGTATTTCTCTTGGTCTATGAAAATATGTTTGCATGCTCATGACAATGGAAGTGAGTCGTGGGGGTGGCGGGGGTGGAGGAATGAGAAAAGTAACTGGAAACAGCCATTAAAAAACCCTCTTCCCTTCTACCACCACCATCACCCAATAAGGCCATAGCTATATTTTAGTAATCAAGATATGTTGAGAGAAAGTAGATCAGTTATAGGATCTGCTAGCTACTATGGATTCACTGGAATATTTTAAAGTAAGAACTGAAGAAATGCAAATGCTTCGAAATTCACTTTAGAATTGCTTTTTCCGTCTAAACCAAAAGGACAAGTAATTTTACTTTAAGAGGGAATTGAGAACTTAAATGATCTGTAGCTCAGTTAAAAGATATATGGACTGCTGGGGGGAAAACATTTTCTCTTACCAATACTGAAAAGTGTGCAATTTCAGATTAACCAATAAATTTCCATGTTTCCAAAAGCTAGTATTAAATTCCCTTTCTGTAACTGGCTCTGTTTATAATGCTGACAACATGCAGCTTATCCAGTTTGGTTTTAGTTACATAATGTGGACACACAAGTGCTGGGGGAAAAACTGTAATTCGATGAAGAAAGAAGAGTGAAGAACAAATGTGTGGTAACTTTCAAAATCTAGGACACACCACAATCCCATTATCCTATTTTTATCCATTTACACTCCACAACTAACCATATTTACTCAGAGGTCAGTCCCAATGATTACAATGGGGCTTATTTCCAAGTTAAGATTGCTACCTTGGTTATTTTGGCTACCATCCTGCATGTGGCTATGCAGATAATTCCTATTCAGTTAAATGGGAAGTGTTAGGAACTCTGTCAAGGACTGCAGCCTTGAAATGTCTCCACTGAGAATTTTAGCCAAGGACGTCTGACTAATATCTATTCTGATAGATGACAAAGGTCATTATGTCTAGTTTAATACAGATACACACATATAGATGCAGCAAATACTGAATATATAAAATTGTTTAAGCACAGAAAAGTCCTATTTGGGGACTTTTAAGATATTTTATTTTTGATATAACCTGAAGGCTTGGAAGTTTTTATTGAAGTTAAAAGAAGTCAAGCAACTGAGTAGCTTTGGCCATGCTTTAACTCTTTATCAACAGAAGAAGAAATCCAAAGCGGTATCCCTAGTATTCCCACTTTAGTACTGAATAGCCCTCTTACCAAAGTAGTAGTACAGGTGCCTCCCCTTTTCCTCCAAAAACAACTTAAATATTCAATTTTATATTACAAAAATACAAATTTATCATCTAGGTTATTTACATGTATTTCAGAATTGGCATTTACTACTGGATATTTGCAAAGCATGATGCAAAATAGTAATTCTGAGTTTTAGCAAGCTATGAAACATATTTACATATATACAAAAACTTAAGACCTTTCATTGGCTGGCATGTGTAGACGAGCAATACTCTGCCGCAATAGCCTTCCTCCAAAAAAAGAAAAAAAGCATCTTAAGTGTCTACACTTAAATCAATAATAGCTGTAGTGCTACCCTTGGTTTACAGCTACCCATGCTTAGCATGAATCGTTCTCCATGATATGGAAACAAATAGGCAGGAGGAGGAAGCACACGTGTGAAAAGAGCTCTTAGTAACGTTATGCCAATTTATCATCCAGAACAAATGGCAAAACATGAGAGGAGGAAGAGGGAGGAGCAAGAAGGGAAAGCTTAACTGGCAAAGAATACGTACTTTAGAAGTCAGTACAAAAGCCAGTCAAGAGCTTATATAAAGAGCGGAAATTAACATGTGATTCCATGTGCCTTAACTTAATGCATCACATCCATGTTTAAGACTATACCTGTTATCAATTGTTTGAATGCAGAGTAAATCATTCATGTGGCGCTCCACTGGAGACAGACAGACAGACGGAAGACAGACAGACATTAAGGACAAACAAAAACCTTCACATTCTCAACATCTAAAATAAAAATCATAATTCCCACAAAGAGTTTTCCAAATAAATAATTTTAAAATGAATTCAATAGTTGCAAAAAAAAATCAAATCTGTCAAATAAATTATTGATAACCACCTTCATCACACTCTTCTGTTCGTGAATTAGCTCAGACGCTACCAGAAACAACAAAATGATTGAGCCCTGAAGAAAGACCATCTCCCAAGTCCATAGTCTCTCTGAATATTCCCCTGTTTCCCAAATGGTTATTGCTGAGCAGGTGTGGCACAGTGAAAATGCAGCATTGAGTTTTTGTTCATTAGGCAGTGTTCTAATAAGGTACATGCATTCTGCTTCAAGCAGAGGAATAAAACAGAAGCTCCAGGCACTGTTCCCCCTCAGTACTGGTCCGTGCATAAAAAGGACAGCAGCAGCAGCAGTGGTAGCAGCTACTGCATCAAACAAAGAAGCGCGCATGGCCATTTCGGTTCAGCTTTAGAATCTTCCCTAGGCGCTGCTTGGCAGTTGCCATTCCTTTCTTTGGACGCTTTCCTGAAAAAGAAAGAAAGAGTTGGTACTGCTAACCACCATTCATGCTTGCACTTCCATAGCTCAGTAAAATCAGCCCCATGTTGGCACAACATGGGATTTCCTAGACAGGAATATGAGGAAACAGAAACTTGTCAGGAACTAGCTATATTCTGTTCTGACTCTTCCGGTATACTGACTACTACTCCAATTAGATAGTTGTGAGATACCAACCACCTGAAGGGCAAATGTACAAATTTGAGGTTGCAATACTAACTACCACCAGTCCTTATTTATATAATGCATTTCAATGTATATGGAGTGTTCTGAACTACAGGCTTGTAAGGGATGTCATTATTATGCCATTGTTGTTGTTATTATGTATTTTGTGCCACACAAAATACATATTAAAAACTAGAACAACAACACCTCTTACCCTATATTGCCCTTGCCCTATATAGTATAGGTGTGTGTAAGGCTAAAAAAAAGAAATGTGCACAACATAATCCCTCACGTGAAATATTATGGAATTCAACATCTAAAAAGGACCGATTGTGTGGCACTGCAGACTGGGTAGGAACCCATTTTCTGAATGGGCACATCGTTTAAACCATGCACTACAGCTTGTTTTGCAAAAATCAACTGTCGGTGATTTCTGTCTAAGAGAAATAAACACAGATGATTACACCACCTTTTGTTGCCTGATTGTTGATAGGGGGTGGATTTGATGCTGGCCGCTTTGTTGGATGAAGAGGTACAGACAACGATGTTTCACCATATGGCCTGTCAGGACTGAGGCTGCCATCACTTAGCCTGCACTCCCCTTCAATCAAGCTCGAGTCCTGGATGCACTTGCCATGGGGGAAGTTCAAAGCATTGTTTTGTAAATGGATCCTGTTTTCTGGAATTTTATAACTGGTCTCAGAAGCACCTTCCTTCTTGAAGTATTTCTGAGCTTTACTTGTATCCTATGGAGGGAGAAGAACAGTTTGATTCTGGAATGCAACGAATACACCACCGGAAAGACAGTTTTTGTAACTTTAAATAGTTTGTTCTAGGAAGCCAATAACTACATTCTGAATGAATGGGAGACACCTACAAACATATGAAAACATCACCACTATGTTCAGAAAACAACAAAGAACTTAAATGTGGGTAGACTACACCCATAGAAGAGGTGAACTTGACTACTTTTCCTTTCTTTGTGTAACCTACACCAATGCAGCCTTGCATGCCACACTTCGGCATCTCTCCCCCTGCCATCCCACTTTTAGATTTGTCAGCAGCCTTTGACACGGTCAACCACGAACTTTTGGACTACCGCCTTGCTGACATGGGGATTCAGGGCACAGTCTTACATTGGCTGCACTCTTTCCTTTCAGGTCAGGGACAGAGGCTGGCACTAGGGGAGGAGTTGTCACTGCACCCCTTGGTGTGTGGAGTGCCGCAAAGGTGTAATCCTCTCCCCAATGCTTTTAAACATTTTTATGTGCCCCCTTGCCCAGAATTTTGGGCTGGGTTGTCATAAATATGCTGATGACACCCATCTTCATCTGTTGATGGACGACCATCCTGACTCAGCCCCAGACACACTAACCAGATGCTTGGAAGCTGTGGCTGCATGGCTGTGTGGGAGCCAGTTGAAGTTAAATCCTTCGAAGACAGAGGTCCTCTGGCTGGGTTGGGACGACATGGGGTTGGGGGGCCAACTCCCATCTCTTGCGGGGGCTCAATTTGTGCCTATGCCTTCTGTCAGGAGTTTGGGTGTAACCTTTGACGCCTCCCTCTTTATGGAGGAGCAGGTTGCAGCTACAGCAAAGGCGGCATTTTTCCACCTTCGCCATGCTAAGCAGGTGGTCCCTTACCTTTCTCGCCTTTCTGATCTAGCCACAGTGATCCATGGGATGGTCACCTCCAGGCTTGATTATTGTAACTCACTCTTCGTGGGGCTGCCCTTGAAGCTGACCCAGAAACTCCAGCTGGTGCAGAATGCAGCTGCAAGCCTCCTTACAGGGTCCTTGCTGTGGGACCACATCCATCCAGTGCTATACCAGCTGCACTGGCTCCCGGTGGAGTACAGGGTCAGGTTTAAGGTGCTGGTTTTAACCTTTAAAGCCCTATACGGCCTAGGACCCCTGTAGTTACAGGACCGCCGTATACCCCACAGAGGACCTTACGGTCTGCAAATAATAATATCTTGGAGGTCCCAGGCCACAAGGAGGTGAAACTGGCCTCAACCAGGGCCAAGGCCTTTTCGGCTTTGGCCCCAGCCAGGTGGAACGTTCTATCGCAGGAGACCAGGGCCCTGTGGGACTTGACATCCTTCCGCAGGGCTTGCAAGACGGAGCTGTTCCGCCTGGCCTTTGGTCCGGGCCCAGTTTGACCCCCCCCCATGGGACACTGTAAGTTACCTCTTTGGCCCTTTTATCGGCTCATGTGGGACCAACATTCCGCACACCCCTGATGAATACTTGAGGTTCCCAACCCCATGGTTGTAATATGTTGGCAGTCATTTAATTTTATCCTGATTCTAATTTATAATTAATTGTTCAATTAATCAAACACTAATTTTTTTATTGTGTTTTAATGTATTTGATATTTGATATTAGCCGCCCTGAGCCCAGTCTTGGCCGGGGTGGGCGGGGTATAAATAAAAATTTACTTACTTACTTACTTACTTATTTACACTATCACTTATTTATAAAAACATGCAAAAAAATACTTAAGTGTCCAAGTTATACAGCATCCTTCACCAAAGAGTACATTCATGTTAGAGCAGAGGCACTTACTTGCAAGGGAAAATTAATCAAAGTTATATTCTGTAATCTGGAACCCCTCTGAATATTTAGTGTGAGCTTGAGAAACCCCCAACCTGTGACCCAAACTAGGCCCACAAGGCTGTTTCCCCCAGCCACAGCCACCTGCCCCAAACTGGATGTTATATGAAGTCATGTGTGGGGCAGGCTGCAAAAGAACAGTGGGAAGCCTTAAAGCATGCTCCAAATTGTTCCTCTGCAAGTAAGAGTTTGCATTCGGCACCTTTTAAATTTGGTGTCAAAAGCAAGCGCTGCTGGGATCAGCTTCATTCAGCAGCTTTCAATCGGAGCTGACCCCTGCAGAAAGCGGACTTGGAATTGGCCTTAAATTTTAATTCTTCCTTTGAAGTTGAATCACATAATTGTATAGGATGCCCAATGATTGGCACAGCATCCCCACCCACGTGTCAAAAGCAGTCTGCCAAGAGCAAATTGGCCAAATCCAGTTCCCACTCCTGATTTAACGTGTACAGTACACAGCAAGCTGCTTTATTAGACACATAATATAATCTTACCTGAGGATTTACTTTAGAAACTGCATGTAATTGTGAAGCAAATGTTGAAGCTCCCACATCTTTTTCTTCTTTTATGTGCTTACCTGAACAGAAATTTGAAGTTCTTAGTATATTTTATATGTTATTCATTCCCCCCTACAGATTCCACCTAGTGTACTACCAGAGTAACCCAAGAGAAGTTCAACAAAACAAATTTTACACTGAGGCAAATTTCCTACTAGAATAATGCAGTAGCTTATTGACTAGTCATAGGTCTGCAGTTTTCTTTGGGCAAGAGAATGCTAACACAGCCCAAAATGTTATAGGACGGTCTAGCTTTGTAATACAAAAGGTATTAAAATCTACTGGTAGATAAATCTACAATGGAAACTAGATTAGCTCCAATCTGCAGTAGTGATTGTAATGGCTCACAGTGGAAGATCACCAACATATCACACTTATCAGATCCTTGTAGCATTTGTGCCACTTGTACACGCCTTTCATACGTCAGACAGCATTAAATCTTCCCCAATACAAAACCAGAAAAACTGAAGCATTTTGGATCAAAACTGTTTGCCTTTGCCATCTGCATCTCTTCGTAACCATAGATATAGAGATGGGTGGAAAAGCATGAAACAGATTATAGTTGAGACAACATCTGCTGTCACAGCTGTCAAGTTACTATGCTTTCTGGGTTTTGCTAAAAGCAAACATCTTGCTATCTCCCTAAACTGGTGAAACAAGTTACTGGGGCAAAGTACTGGCAATTCTGACCAACTTCTATAAAGGAAATTCACATCACTGTTGATTCTTTTATATATAAAAGAAACCGCGCTATGATTTTCTTCCCTCTGACAAAAGGCTATAATTTATTAAGTAAAATTAATTTAAGAAAACCAGAATCAGCAAATTAACAAGCTACTACTGAAATCATATTTTTATGCTTCCCCACCCCCTCATTATTCTGCTGTTACATTTTGATTTTGCTACATTTTGGTAATGGCTGTGTTTAGACAAAGTAATAAACTATGACTTAAAATCCTGTGTATAAGCTGTGCACTTTTGCACCTAGACTGAACGCTCTTCCCTTATTGAAGCAGAGGAACAACCCAGATTAACATCATGTGTGAACCACCATGCCTCTTGGTTTCTCCCAAACAAATCCAATCAGGAAGCAAAGAACAAGACTTGGCTTCCGGTCATGGTTCACATGGAGAGAAACAAACTACAAGCACCAGTTCTGGCATGACACAAAGTAAGCCATTCCATGGTTTGTTTCTCTGCTTGACTAAAGCAGAAGTGAAATATGTGGGAGACCTCGTGGCTTAGCATTACATCTGAATGTGGCCATTGTCTCAATTTTATATTTTAAAAAATTCATTTTAAGCCTAAATAACGGTCTTGGAAAATTCAATGTAAAAAACCCTACTGCTGCTGCTACTACTTGGATTAGTGATATTTTCCTGTATTTTCTATCAACTTTAAATGAACATCGTATTAAACTGGATTTTATACTTCCAATGAAATTTCATTCACAATCATTAAAATCTATATAAATTGTTGTATTTACGACGTTAAAGAACCCTACTGTGGTAGAATTAGTAAACACAGTGTTAACACACAGGTGTCTTTAATCCCATAAGCAGCCCCTGTAAGGTTTTTAGTTTTTAGTTTTTTACACTCCTAATCTCATATCGAGTAATTTGAGAATACGAATGCTTAGAGTTTTATTACCTCTCTAGCTGGAAAAATAAATCCATCTGTTAATGCAAGAATGCATGAGTCACTGCATCTGTCGGTTACCTGCTGAAACCTCTGCACAATGCCCCCAATTATAAATTAATCAATTCAACCACAATAGATTTCTTGTGTTAGTATCTTAAGCACTTAATATCAGAAAGAGAAACAAGGGCATTTGAAGCACATGCCTTCCAGCTTCAAGTTGTAATGGAGAAATGTAGGCCTTGCATGTTTCCAGCAGTCTAGTCACTTGCTTTTACTAGAAACTGTCTGCCCAACTACACAGACCTTTTTAGCCTGGCATGTGCACTAGTAGCGGAAGTCAGATGGATCTATTTTTTTCTACAGGCAGCACCTGAGCCATCTGCTGTCTTAGAAAGCTAGAAAATCTAAATCTGACCAAAAAAACCCACTACAGATATTCCATTGATCTTGATTCCCTGAAGGGGACTGCAACTTTCAAGCTAATCCAGCCATGCAGCCTACTTTTGCAATCTATAGCTTAGGCATCTTTTAGTTTTGGCATAATATACATCTACAAGAGAACATACCATATTCTGCTTTATGACTCTGGGAAGACAGCTTGTCTTTATGCCTACTTTTGGGATAGCTTCTGTGTTCCTGAAGAGAGCTTCTTCTATCAGTGCAGTCTGTGCTCTGCATATGACTTGGTAAACAAGTGGTATAGTGCAATCCTGCCATAGAAAGCATGCCCTGAATAGCTTCTTCCTCCGTACTGGTCGAGGTAGGACATTCCCTAAAAAATAAGAGGAAAGAAGAAAGCTGTATCACAGGACTAAAATGTCTCATCTTCCTATTTAACAGAAAGCAATGAATATAATTTGCTTCAAGCACCTCCATTAATTTTGTAATTGTTCGCCACCACCACCCTTTTTTTACTCACCTTTTAATTGTCATTTCTAGATGTCTAGATGGCTTCTGCATGGTTTGAAAGAGGTCATTTGTTATTTTAGATTCCTCTCTAAAATTTGAAGTTACTTCCTGTTTCTCATCACCTGAGCTTTCTGACTCCTCAAGAGAGAAATCTTTTTGCTGGTGGAAGGAAGACAAAACTTTCAACACAATGAATACCATTAACTTCTACACTAATTTCTACTTCATATTTTAATCTTAGTTAATTCTTAAGGTTAAAGGTAAAGGTACTCCTGACAGTTAGGTCCAGTTGTGGACGACTCTGGGGTTGCGCGCCCATCTCGCTCTATAGGCCAAGGGAGCCAGCGTTTGTCCGCAGATACCTTCTGGGTCATGTGGCCAGCATGACTAAGCCACTTCTGGTGAAACCAGAGCAGCGCACAGAAATGCCATTTACCTTCCCGCCGAAGTGGTACCTTATTTATCTACTTGCACTTTGACGTGGTTTTGAACTACTAGGTGGGCAAGAGCTGGGACCGAACAACGGGAGCTCACCCCGTCGTGGGGATTCGAACCGCCAACCTTCTGATCGGCAAGCCCTAGGCTCTGTGGTTTAATTCTTAAGGTTAGGGTGACTAAATATATATTCCTAGAGGAGATGTTGGGTTATGAGGATGGGATGGGATTCTATTTGGAAGCCATGTATTAGGCAATAAAAGATTGCATAAATGTATGCTTGGTGTACTTTAGTTGCAGATCTATAAAATTTAAAAAGAAAATGGATTTGTAGCAGGGTCAGCATAAAAAACAGTTTATATCTATACTAGCTGACCTTTCATCTAACTCCCCCCCCCCATGCACAAACTGTTCTTGCCCATTTTTGTCATTAATACTATTCAGAGCTAGATATCCTTTGAATTCTAATGTTTAATACTTCATTTAACCACCACCTGCGACACTCTTGTATTTACCTGGTTAGTGCAATCAGGCTCAGATTCTTCTGAATCAGAAATATCAGAGTATTCTGAGTTTCCATTCCTGAGTTCTGATTTCACACTTTCAAAGAACACTGGAGGAGAAAAACAGAGGGATTTTAGATTTGCCATATATTAACTGGACATACTTCCCTATAGCTCCTGCTACCAACTGAGCCTTTCATCCTGTGACTGTACATTGCTTTGAAGACAATGAAACTCTTAATACACATATCCACACTCCAATAACAGAATTTAATGCCCACTGTTAAGCATATAGGAATGAAAGTTTGTAATTTATACGTAATTTGTTACTTCCCAGTTCTTAGGAATTTAATTTCTGGCCTCAGAAAACCACTGTAATTGTGAGAAAATACTATATATTCCATATATAGGGAATTCTCGGTAGAAATTCTACTTTGATCAAACTGGACTTTTTCCCTGTGATCATAGAAAGTCACAATAATTTATTTATATGGGGATAACATACTGCTTGAACTCATTATACTAAGGTCCCCAAAAGATCCAGCTCATGAGTCACAGATATTCCTAGCTATGTATTTCCCAATTAACCAAAGACATTGACCTACGTCTATGAACACAGCCATATCTGAATTTAACAAACACTCATAACCCACCTTTAGCCTTTTTTAAAATATTGGCTGCATCTGGAAGTGACACTAAACCATGGCATAGTGCTGTGTAAAAGAACTTTGCCATCTCCTGAGCTTGTGTGTTCCTCCCATGTGGCCAAGATTCCAGATGTTTCTATTTGGGGTTTTAACCAGCCAAAGCCCTGCTTCAATCTGAACCAGGGAATGGACTTCAAGACTAAGGTCAGTTTCAAAAACAAGTCCGCTTCAACTCATGCTTTTTGAAGCTGGCTTGTTTAAACTAAGTACAGTTAGTGTTAGCCATGAACTCTGGTTCAGAAGAAAGAGGAAGATTGGTTTAACTAAAATCAAAAGTAAAAACTTCCATAATCCTCCTTCCAGTCATGCAGGAAAAGGAGAAAATGGGGACAGCACACAAGTCTGAGCAGAGTAAGGCTCAATCGCATAGTGCTAAGACATGATTTATCATTATGTCTAAATGCAGCGATTGTCAGTGGAAGCTTAACTACCCTGATGAATGACGCCACATTGATCAGCAGTACAAAGCAACAATGAAGAACGGTACAGATACAATAGCCCTGGATTTCTAGTTCAAGGAAAACATACTTACTGTTCAGTGGTTTCTGAGCATCTACACTGCCATCTGCTTCCTGGGAGATGTGTTCTTCTGCCTTAACTGTTATTTCCTTCTCTGACTCTGCTCTCTCATCCTCATCTTCACTGTCCGCGGTGTAAAGACTTCGATCTCTGAAAGGTTGCCTCTCATCTCTGTAATAAAATAACCTGTTACCAAACCAAAAAAAGATCCATTGGGGCCTTGCCCCATCTTTTTATAAGTAATAGCCAACTTTCACTGCTTCCTAGAACTTTTAAGGTACCATTTCTCATCTACTGAAGAATTTTTCCCAAGTCTCTGCAGAATTGTTGGCTGTTATTCTCTTTAACAGAAGGTTTAAATCATTTTCAATTATTTGAAACAGGAGTGGAAAACCTCAGGCCAGGAAGCCAAACTTGACCTTCCAAGCCTCTCAAGTTGGCCCTCAAGACTCTCTTGCAGGTCATGCCTTCGCCAAAGGCCACATTACCACCACTCTGCTTTGAACAATCCTTCAATGTGTTCTTGAAGTAGGATAATGCCTCTTGCTTGCTGGGGGGAGGTGTGCATGCTACTGAAGGGATATGTGGCGGATGAAGAGATGTGGGGTACAGAAACACCTGACTTTTGCATTGGTGGAATGTATCCTACTGTACAAATGTAAGAGTCACACCCATTGCTTTGCCCACGTTTGCCTTTGACCCAGACCACCGCTGGCATATGGTCTCCAGAATGTTTCCCCATGAATGAGTAATGCCCTTAGTCTGAAAAGGGTTCTCCACCCCAGGTGTCAGAGACTGGCTGGACGAAGCAGAGTGGTGGGGAAAACCAGCCGGGAACCCCCCCCCCCGAGAAACCCCAGAGAAGAAAGGCTCAGAGCCAGGGGGTTGGTGATGGGACCCTCTGACCTGTCAGAGGGAGAAGAATGGAAAGAAGTACTGAATGCTGAAGGGTCAACAGGGTATAGTGAGCAGGAAGAACATGTGACAAGGAGCTGTTCAGACTGCGAGGCTGAAACATAGGAGCAGGGTCAAGAGACTACAGAAGAATCCAGGGAGTCTTCCTCTCCTGCTGTGACCAGCTCTCCCCACCCACCCCGTCTCCAAGAATGTGCTGAATAACAAGGAGAGAGGAACAGAGGCTAGAACAGTGCAGATGTAGCTTGAGACTGCTTGGGAAACATCTGGGGGAGTGGAACCTTAGAAGGGCGAGGGAGGCAGGGAACTTCAATCCTGGCAACTGCTCTATAGGGGCAAGACCTGATGGTAAGTGTTGTTCAGTTGTATGCCTTTTCCTTGAATAAAGAGTTAACTTCACCGACAACTGAGACTACTTCTTCATGCTGACCTGCATCTGACTCCAGACCTGACACCAGGTTTAAAACCATCTATAATAGCAGGACTGGAGCTCAGTGGGGCCCACCACTGATGCCTGAAATCAGAGCTCCAGCAGCGCAAGTTAGCTGGACCTAGTCTACATTTAAATTTGCTCACAATGCCACAAATGGTGCTTCCTGAGGGCACTGGGAGAAATTAAGGCGGAGGTAACATAAGAGCCGTCTGGCAGGGTTTCAAATGCTGCTGCCCCACCGCACAAGGCAAGTCCATTATGGCAGCACTCTATCCAAAACTGCCTCAAGTTGGAGACAGTCCTGCAAAATGTGCCCCTTTGTCCCTCCAAACATTTAATTCCTGTATTTGGTTACAGATGTTTCTTGCTGTATCCCTTTTTCAGCCCAGATCTGTCAATTAACTACAAGCCGGATTTTCAAAATTGCCTAAAGTAAACTACATGTAGCAAGCTACACGCTGATGTTTTTATACCTAATTATTCTTCCATTTGACAGCAAAAGCCGTAAATCATTGTCCTTCGTTCTCCATTCAGGAACAGTAGAAGATGGCTGAAGAGGCTTGTTAAACCTTCCATTCAGTTTACCATTTGCCGTGTCCTAAAGCAAGGGGACAAAAGATTTCACCTACGGTTAATGGTACTTTAATAAGCTATTTCTCTTTGTAATCCACATCAGCTGTGGTGCACTGCCAAGCCACACTTAAAACACTGACAGCCAGCAAACGAAGAAATCCTGCATTATTAATAGCCATTATGGCAGAGAGAGAAGTCTGTTTCATGTGTACAATTGTCTTTCACGCACATGGCCCAAGTTGCAGCAAATCCTTCCTCCTGCACAACACTCAATTCTCTCCCATTCTCTGGATTGTTGGTGCTTAGTACACATATTCACTATTAACATGTCTAAACTATTCTACTTTGCAAGTATGGACGGATGGTACTTCCTCTGAGAAATAATTTAAGACAAAAGATCGCCATTACAGATGAATTTTTACAACATATCAGCACATATATTATTAAGTCCACAGAGCTGTATTGCTAACAAGAAGATACTCAGACCATAGAAATATAACTGGTAGAGAGGACTCTGTATGATGTCATTTCCCCTTCTCTCCTGAACAGGAAGGAACACTTAGTAATTCCTCCCTCTCTCTCTCTCTGACCAGCAATGGATGCAGACATGCCTCTGCTTCCTCCAGCTTCAGCACATGCCTGAAGCTGGTTATACTGTAAATATTAAGTATTTTGCCTGCATAGTTTTTACTTCTGCTTTTGCTGTGAACCAATGCATGATCATCAAGTAAGTAAATTATATTTTTAAGCTTACTTTCCAGTCTGTTGCTTGATTCTTTTTTAAGCGGGTTAAGAAAGGGGAGCCAGCTTACTTCATAGCCGGACTTGTTCAAAACAAGGTTTTACAACCTAACACCTATGCTTTTAATTTTGCTGCCAGGGGTAGGATTTTAAAACACTGTTTAACCCACAAACGTGGGCACCTGGGGGGATAAATTGCAATTAATATACCCTCTCCTATAAAAACCCATCCCACAAACTATACACTGGGAACAAGCAGAATTATATACTTAAGGTTCCAGAAATGGGAGGTAATTGGGGATTTGGGTGAGATGTTTTAAAGGAAAAGTGATACCAGTGGGAAAGACCACCATTACCGCAAAACCCTTCTAATTTTTCTTCTTAAAACAGCTCCGGTACCAAATACTTTTTAGCTCACAGGAGAATATGTAGAGGCAACTTCCAAAATATGGTCTGTCCTGGATCTTTTTGGGTAAAATGGAGAAGTATTTGAAAGGTCTAATTCCAGGCTTAACATTCTTTTACTGTAGCCATACTGTATACGTTTATTGCCACACTACATCTATATTTGCTAATTCAAAATTCATCTATTCACATACACCCAAAATGGAAAGTGCATTTTGAGGTCGCTCCTCCCTACCTGTGGTGTCCAGTACAATATATATATATGTGCCTGGGTAGTGCAACAACTCTATTTCCTCACCAAACCAGTGGTATTCAATGATGTGGAAAAGTGAGAATAATATTTTCATTGAACATTAACCAGTGATGATATGATTATACCTCCCACAGTCTTTGTTTTAAAAATGCAACAACTTCCCATTTTTATGTGTGCCATCTGCCCTGCACATTAAATGTTCTAGTTGTACTTTACTTTGCTCCAATATGCAATTCTGTACTTGCCTCTTCCCACGGGGACATCTCTAGTCTTTTGAGAACTTCTCTTGTGTGGAGCTCCAAGATGTCCAAATTAGATGGAGTTTTGATGGCATGGTCCCGTAGCTTCCTTGCTTTTCGTCTGGAATGATGGGTGGAGGCTGATTCATTTGATGAATGCGAAACTTGGCACACACCAATAATTCCCTGAGTTTTAACTGGTTTGCTGTTCTCCTCCTTTAAATAAAAGAAAGTTATTTAGAGCAGCCTATATTGACAATTCCACACAATTTAAAGTGAAAGGTTTCACTTTCAAGTAGCAGTATTAAGACTTTCAACAAGATTATTCCATCCTCTTCCTGTATTGTCTATTACAACAGCACCCTAAGGGACTCTGTCCACTACTGAAATGTAAGAGAAAGAGAATGTTATGCTCCAGCTAAAGATTTAATTCAAATTTCATTATTCACTCTAAACTGCCTTTATAATTCCTCCATAATGTGATTACTTAAACTTTGAATTCTAAGATAGGACCATAGGGTGGGTTATACTTGATAAGTATCTTATAATCATAAGCACCTAAACAGTTTGCCAACCATGAGTAATAAAAGTTTGGAAGTGATTATTTCAGCAAACTAGCAGTTATTTTTGAAGAGAGAGGAGCACAACTAAAGGAGAGCATCTCCAAAAGCTGAAAGTAATCATATGCGATTATCCAAATTTTGCAATCATATTCAATGTATTTTATTCTTACCTCTACAGAACGAATCACTTTAGATAGTTCTTTAATTAGCTGTCCAGGCCTTATATTGTCTGGAATTTCAAAGGCATGTTCTGTTACCAGCTGTTAAGTAAAACAGGAAAATAAGCAGTTAAGTTCCTCCAAATACAAATCAGCAGCATATTTAAATACAGAATTTTTATGAAGCTGTATTGCATTTTAAAGGCTTTTCTTTTAAAGAAAGAAAACCCACTAAAATTATGACTACACATTTCAACTTACATCTTTTTTCATCCATAACTTTAAAGCAGTAAGTAAAGCTTTCACTCCTTGTACTAAGAAAGTTTGAGGGTAAAAACCATCCTCTTTCAGTTCTGGAAATAAAGACAAACACTGCACATTAGATTAATATAAATGTCAAATGAGTATTTACATTAACATCTCTCTCAACCTTTAAAACCTGTAAAAAGTTACTCATGCATTCAAAACTACAATGAAGAGTAAACTGTAAATGAATCGTTTAATTCGTTAACTTCTAGGAAAGAAAGGGGGTTGAAAGCCATCATGGCCAACCCCTGCCCCAAAGGAGAATTTCCCCACACCCCAGTTTTTACAGGATTGCCCCACATAAACCAAACAGTGGTTTGCCAAGCCACGTGCCAATGGATCTTCAGAGCAAATGGATCTATGGGATTCAGTAACCAAGCTACACATGAAAAAATCTCATGGACTTTAGTCAGTCTCAGCCTCAGTAGAAAGTAACTTTCCAAACTTTGTTATCAGCAGGGGAGAGCATGAAGTAAAACTAGAAACCTACTGAGGTGCATGTTCACTAAGCTTTCTTTAGACTTAGGGGCAGCCCTTTAGCTTCCAAAGGAAAGCCAATGAGAAGCACCAAAGCTCCTGTACCAGCAAGGAAACAAGAATCAGAGGAAGAGGAAGTTTGAGAGTTGGAGGAAGAGGCAGACCAGGCAAGTGAAGGGCAGGGTGTATCCCCACCCTCTCCTGCACCACTGTCTCCCAAAACCAGCAGAGGAATGACGCGCAAAGAGCAGAGGAAGCTTCTATGCAGGTGTAGCCTCTGGCAGGTACATAAAATGGTGGAGGGAGGAGTGATCCCCAGTTGCTGCAACTGCTCCATAGAGAGTGGACCTGGGAGTAGCTGCCTAGACACTAGACTGGTGTGTGTAGGTATTTGGAGCCACAGAAGCAACTGTAAATGTTATCTTTGACAATATAGAGTGAACTCTCTGCTGTGTACATTCCTTTGGGTAGGACCTCCCTTGACAGGGTGGTGGCTAAGTGAAATGATTTTTAAGTCAGATTAAAAAAAAAAAGACTTGGCTGCCTGGGTTCAGTGCTAAGGTGGTGGCCATGGACATTTCTTATACATGTGCATATTCACAAAAGCATATCCTTCCCACACCGTATTATCAGAACAGTTTTGGGGTTAGAGGTGGAATTTTTAAGCTTTATGTTTAGCTTCCTGTTGTGCAGTTGGCTAACAGTCTAGTTACTTGTCAGCTTCAGTTGCTTTCCTCAGTTTCTTGAACTTCTATTAGTTCCCAGTTCAGTTATTTGAACTACATTTACTTTATAAGAAAAAAGCTATTTTGGGGGAGACTGGCAGAGAACCTAAATAGAGGTGCATAGAGTACTGACTAATAGAGACTAAGGGAAGCAGCGTACAAGTTAATAATTTGAGTGAGGTGACAACTGTAACTTTAGAGGGCTGTGCATGAATGTGGTCCTGAAACAAATACATTTTCACTTCCACATAAATAACTGGAGTTGACACATATTTAAAGATACATAGGACACTCTAAAGAAAAAGGTTCATATGCCTTCTTTGTCAAAGCCTTTGTACTCCGCTGCACATGAATCATATGTGTAGCGTTTACTACAAATGCTTTTAATCCATAAAGCTTCTGTCATATCAAAACTGAACAAAGTAGCTACACTTACATTTTCCAGTTATAAACTATGAGTAACTTATGTCTTGTTTGACTGGTGTACATTAGACATTGGTCTTCCTGCAAATGGTAGAAAAAAGTCTAGCCTCACGTTCTTCTTAAAACATGAAATGAGTTACCTTTCAAAGTTTCCAGTAAGTTTTTGGCCACAAACCAACAGATGGCTTCAAAGAAAGGGAATTTGAAAAGATCTGGGGTTTTTAGCCTTTTCTCCATTTCATAACACCTAAATAAACAATTTAGAAGGATTATTTTGTGTGAATATTGATCACTGTTAACTGTGTTCACCTAAATTATATGGTGTGCAGCAAAATGAAGCAGTCCATGACAAACAAGATACATCAAGATTTATACTCAAGAGTAGTAAGATCAAACTTGACAAAATTGGACAGAACTTTTCTAAGCTCTGGACTTATCTCTTCTGAAGCTCTGTTGCATATTGAGCTGCGACATTGGACTTCATAATACTAATACCCAACTTTAAACTTTAAACAGACAGAATTCAAGCAACTTATGCCATTATGGTATGCTTAGAACAAAAAGTTTACTCTCAAGTAATGCAGGAATTAGAATTTATTTTCCAGTTCCTGAGTTTTGCTTGCCTAATTTCAGTTTGTTCTGATGAAATCTTCCATGTTATCTTGTTTAATTTCAAAGTCAAGTAGAACAGAACAAACTATTCATTTCTATCTGGAAATAATTCTTGCAATATTCAGTCCACCCCTGGCAGAATAGCAGCATTGTCTCTTTTATTAGTGTCTTGTGTCATTTAATCTCATTTAATCAATTATGTATCAACTGAATGACAAATATATTTTCAAGCTTATGGGAGAAGATACATAATAAAAAGAGAAATCTCCAATACAAACCTGAGCTGCATGCCAATATTGAGGTTGTGCAAAAAGTTTCCTCCAAAAGCCATACAGTCCTGAGAAGTGAGCACAGCATGAATCCAGCCTGAAATGACAGGTAAGCAGAACCTGAGTATCCCTGCCACAAAATATTTCGCATGCCCTACATTTTGGACTTCAACAAAACACAGGCTAGGACTGATACTTTGAAGACCTCCAAGATAATGTTTTATAACAATATTGGCATCACTAATCACACTGGGTGAAAGACATCCACATCCTATTAAGCTGTCTAAGTGTAGCAGTTTGGTGAAGAAAGTGTGTGAAAATGGACAATCCCAAAATCCAAGCCTCTTCCAGCTCCAGCTGGGAACAAACTGAAGTACCAGGATAAAAGTCAAAAGTGTTTATCTAATTCAATCTTGAAATGGAAGTCTATGGCACACTGAATGGAAACACTGTCTAAAGAGTTCAACCCTAGTATCAGAAACCTCCTTAGCTCGTATAATTGCAATTTATTATTTTTCTTGTGTTAGTTTCTTGCACAATATTTAAAAACCACCCCATGTGCAATCATTAAGTGGTACATGGAAGAGAATATCCAATATATATGCTCAAAATAGGTCAGTTAATGCAGTCAGAAATTCTAAAAGACAGCACAGAAGTGGAGGGATGGTCATTGCTTCTCTGGATTTTTTTTCTCTGGAGCCCTGGAGTCCATTATGTTCTCATAACACCATGACTAGACTTCTACAATACCATCTGTGCTGAGCTCTTGGCTGAAGAATGTGGTTCCCTCTTTCACATTAGGAAGGACATTTTACCAGTAATAAGATCTGCACTGTGTTTGGCAGTTTTTCAGGCACACTTCAAGGTGGTGGTTGTAGCAACCTATAAATCCCTCATAAATGTGACCTTACATACTAAAAGAATTGTCACAAGTCAAGCATGACCATAAGTGACCTCATGGTACTGGCATCAATAAGGTAAGTTTGAAAAAGACATGATGAGATATTCTTGGTGACTATTTCACACTGCTCTCTCCCAAAGGATTTGCTAAATCCCAGTATCAGAAATATATTTTATTTTGTTGACTAGGGTTACATAGTCGTTGCTGTAACACACTGCACATTAAATTATTTTGCTTTAAAATATTGCTTTTCAAATAGAACTACCTAAGGCATACTTAGCTTCCTAGTTAAAAATCTTAGAAACCCTTTATTTTTACATTCAAAGTAGACTCAAGTGTGAGAAAAAGAAGTTGCTCACACTCAGAGGAGTCTAGACCTTGTATGTCTGTGTGAGTCAATGATCTGAACAGGCATCCTCACCTGAAGGAGAAATCCCAGAGCAGCGATTCATGCAGACACTCTTAACAATTCTAAGGACAAGTTGTTCCACTGTGTCATGAGAGATTCAATGTTTCAGTCACACCCATTCAGATTCAGGCACCCAGCAGAGGCTGACTGGATGGAGACAAGTCCAGAACAGCTAATCTTTCAGACACAGCAGGCAGCCTCTGAGTGGGAACTTTTAATAATTTCTCAACTTCCTTATCCTAAATTGGGTCATAATTGCTAAACATATTAGCACATTTTTTTAAATTGAATTTTAAAGAGTCCTCTGAACACCAGCCACCAAACTCAACAGATATGAGCATGATTATTCCTTGAGGAAAGCATTTTACCTGTGGGAACAAATAAAGTATGTCCTTGCTTCACTACACACTTGTAACACTTGTCAACTTTATCTCCAAAATACACTTCACTCTGGGTAACAGATGAACTCCAAGATTCGTAGATTGCCAAATTTTCATCAGTAGGTTTGATCAAGTAGAATATCTTTTCACCCTATACATAAAAAATATTGAATGAGGTTAAATTTGTCTCTGATACACAATAAAACTGTGATAGTAGCAATTAAGGAGAGGTAGAATATTATGGGATTAAGCAGGCTTTCCCAAACTGGTGGCCCCGAGATGTTGTTGGACAGCAACTCCAATCAACCCTATTGCAGCCCAACATCATTTTGAGTGCATCAGGTTTGGTAAGTTGGGAATGGGGTATAGGAATGAAAATGCTTAGGTTCCTTCCCAACTGAACATGATAGGCCTAGAAATAATGTTCTGGGCATAGCAAAACAGAATAGAATGAAGTTGGAAGAGATCAGTTTTTATTAGCTTTTCCAGCTATCACACCCATTAGTGTTCAGAATAACAATTTTAAAACTCTCAGGCCAATAGTCACAAAATGCCCAGTGTGGTTAAACTTAAAACCTTAATTGAACTAACAGTTTCAACAGTGTCATTCATAACCACCCTGAGACCTTCAGGTATAGGGCACTATGTAAATTCAATTAATAATAACATGAGCCATTTAGCTCCTACCCAATCATTGTGCTGCTGCATTATGCTGTATGAAACTGTGGTTTGGCTTAGTGTGTTGTCCAAACCTGGCCTCATGGTTTAGCTCTCCCAGACAAACTGTAAGACACAGGACAAACCTTAGTTACAGCTCACTTTTGACCGGAAATATTGCACACAACATTAAGCCAAACCAGAACTTAGCACATGAAAGCAGCAAAATGACTGGGAAGGAGCAAAGGAGACACAATCTCATTTCACATTTCCTCATTTGGGTTAAGCTGTAGTTTGGTTTAGTGTTATGTTGGAACCAGGCTGGTCCATGCAAGAACCCTTCAAGATTATTATTTTTAAATCCATTATGAATACTGTACATTCTATATTTAGAAATCAGCAGTGTTTTCTTACCCAGAGAACATGATACCAGACAGAAGTTCCCCCAAAATCAATATGGAAATCTGTGTAGCTATCTTGAACTCCCATTAAGCAGTACTTCTGAACAAAAGGCTTAGGAAAGACTGAATCATCTGGCCAGTAGTTTTCAACCCAAGAAAGTTTTCTGGCGATTTCAGGGACTTCCACTAATTCAGACATCCTTAAAAGAAGAAACACATACAATAATAAATAAGAACACAGTGAATGAATTTTAGTGAAGGTACACAGATACAACCAGTGTCTATGACGTTTTTATCTGCACCAATTAAGTACAGTAGCTCTACAGAAGTCAAAAGTGGCAGTGGCGGTTCATATAACCAATTAATATTTAGCATATTCTTGGATGCTACCTTTAAAAGATCAAATGATACTCATTCATTCCTTCAAACAAAGTTATTTTAGAGTAATTCCTGCTAAGTTTTAGACAAAGGTATCATAATCAAATTATTGTGACCTACTTCACATATCACATTAAACCACAAGATAAAACAAACTGTGGCTTAATGTGAATGAGTGCATGCTAGTATACACTGTTCAAAAGTTCCCAATACACTGGACTTCCGGGGAGGCGCCTCCGGCAATGGCTGGATTCCTCTGATCGGGAGGAATCCGCTCCATGGAAATTAGGGTCTGGCCGCCACGGCGAAGGCGGAGACCCATCAAAAACCACAGGTGGGAGAGGCTTGTGGACGTGGGATTCGGCTGGCACCTTTTGCGCCCCCCCCCTACTCGCGGGGAAACCCGGTTTCGGGGATCCGGAGCGAGGTGGGGGTGAGTGGCGCGGTGCTTTGAATCGACTGTTTTTTTCACGGAGTGAAGCCGCATTGCTGTTGCAGGAGAGCGCTGACTTTTTCCTGTGGACAATTTGATCTTAAAACAACAACCCGTGAATAGAACGGAAAATTGGATTTTTAAACGTCTTAATTTGGCACCGAAACGGGGAGGTTTCAGACAGGAAGTCCACCTCCCCCTTTTGTAAATAGATTGAAGCAAAGAGGCTGCAAACTAAAGCCTTGGAAAGTCTCTCATAAAGGATCAAACTTCCATCGGTTAAATCACTAAACCCCCCTTGGAAGCAGGAGAAGAGGGGGTAGATTTAAGATCGTGTAAGCCTGCAGGACAGAATAAAGAAAGTCAAATTACCACTGCTCTCCCCGGAGATCTACTTTTCAGCATCAAAGGAAGGAAAATAAGAACAAGGTCAGGAGAAGACAAAGTAAAGTGCATGTATAAATATGAAGAAGACCTGCAGAAGGGACCTGGAAAAGAGTTAAGAGCCTCGGACAGAAGATCACCAGGTTGATGGGCTATTCGGAATTGATGGAAATGACTGGCAGAACCAGAGACCAGGGAGAAGAGACGGTGGAAGGATATTGGAAAAAAGTTTAAAACCTATATATGGAAATAATGTAAAATTAATGAGTGTTAGAAAAATGTTGGAAGTGAATTATATGGCTTTAGTAGAAATATCTTAAGTAATTAAGTATAAATAAGTATTATAGTATTAATGGAAAATAAGGTTAAAATATGTTAAGATAATTATATGACAGAAAATAGAGAAAGATGGAAAGGATTTCCTGAAACAATTACCGTATTTTTCGCACCATAGGACGCACTTTTTCCCTCCTAAAAAGCAAGGGAAAATGTGTGTGCGTCCTATGGAGCGAATGCAGGGGGGAGGCAGGCGGGAAAAGCCCTCAAGAGCCGCACACAAGCTTCGTGCGCTCTTGCGGGCTTTTCTCCAGGAGGGAGAAGGGACTGACTGGCTGCAGCAGTACCTTCTCCCTCCTGGGGGAAAAGCCCCCAAGAGCGGCACCCTCTTTAAAGGCTGCGCGGCTCCTGCGGGCTTTTCTACGAGGTGGGGGAATCCCTTTCCTGCTTCAAAGCAACTACGGAGGAGAGAAGGAAGGGGACCATGGATCCTCTGCTGCTCACGGCTGCAGCGGATTCCTCCTCCTTGATTGCTGGGAGTTTCTCTGGGCAGGAATTCCCTCAGCTTAAGTGGGGCTGGGGGAAGTGTGGCAGGTAGGGGGGTACTGAGAGACACATGTCTCTCAGATGAAAATTGGGAGTGGGCATTGTGTGAAGTGGCTGTGGATCTCCTGCCGCAGAACTGTAGGACTGTATAGAGTTGGGAGGGTCACCCAAGGGTCATCTAGCCCAGCCCCCTCACAATGTAGGAATCACAGCTAAAGAACGCCAGGCAGATGGTCCCCCAACCGCTGCTTAAAAGCCTCCAGTGGTGAAGACCCCAAACGCCTTCCGAGGTCATAGAATTGCAGGGTTGGAAGGGAACACCAGGAGTCATCTAGTCCAGCCCCGGTGGACAGCGGGCGCAATCTATCCCGTTGTGCAAGACTAAAGATGCTGCGCAAGGCTAAAGAAGAAGCCAAGGCAGTGAGCGGGATGGATCGCGCTTGCTGCCTTGTCTTCTTCAGCTGCACTGGAGAGGTTTAGCTCCTGGCTGGAGAGGTTGCGCGGCTATGGATCCCGCACGCTGTCTTGGCTTCTTTGCTCTTTGGGGCTAGGGGGGGGAACCCGGGCTTCCCCCGCAGCCCTGAGAAGCTCTGGGAGAAGTGGACAGGCTGCATGCAGCCTGTCCGTTGCTCTTTGGGGCTGGGGGGAGGGATAATATTTTTTTCCTTGATTTCCCCCTCTAAAAACTAGGTGCGTCCTGTGGTCCGGTGCGTCCAATAGAGCGAAAAATACGGTAATAGAAATGGAATACAAAAAGGGAGGTGAGAGGAGGTCGATGAAACAAGGGAATGAAAGAGAGGATACTGAGATGATACGATGTGTATGTTTTTGAATTGTTTTTGTTTTTGTTTGGTTAATGTGTAAATGTTGCATTCTGTATTGTTTATATATTGTATTGTATTGTTTTCTCTTTTGCTTTTTTCCCCTCTTCCTTTTTTCTTCTTGTCTTTCTTCTTTTTTTCCTTTTTCTTTTTGTAAGGTATAAAAGTAATAATTTTTTTTTGAAAAAAAAGTTCCCAATACACTGCTCCCATTGCACAAATTAAACAAGCCCAAATCTTACTTGTTGTGTCAACTAAACCCATTGCTCATTTCCTCCAAACTACAGGTTTGGATGACACAAGAAGCCAGACTTGGGCTTGCTTCACCTGCAGCATAGCAGAAGCAGTAGGACCCTGGGGAATTTTAAGCAAGATGGACCTTTATGCTGCTAGTTTACATTCAACCATACAGTGGTACCTCGGGTTAAGTACTTAATTCATTCTAGAGGTCTATTCTTAACCTGAAACTGTTCTTAACCTGAAGCACCACATTAGCTAATGGGGCCTCCCGCTGCCGCTGCACCACTGGAGCACGATTTCTGTTCTCATCATGAAGCAAAGTTCTTAACCTGAAGCACTATTTCTGGGTTAGTGGCGTCTGTAACCTGAAGCGTATGTAACCTGAAGAGTATGTAACCAGAGGTACCACTGTAATTGTAAAGTATGGTTGAATATGACATGAGAAGCAGGCCAATTATATTTACTTTCATTTGCCAATCTCCATATTGTCAAATGCCAGCCTCCAAGACTGATTTTTCTACTTAATTAGAGCAAGCCTTTAGAAGCCAGGGAATTATATTGTAATCCACTTCCTGATATAGGATTTCAAAACAAATGTGTAAAAACCATATACTCACTTTGTGTCTGAAAATTCAAGGCTGATCACATTTAATACTTTTGGTCTGTCAGGATTTGTGAAATACTTAACATAATTATGGAGCTTCATTTTACTGTCTGCTTGTCTTGCCACATCAATAACATCTATCACTTTATCACCACCTGTAAAAAAGAAAATATTAAGTCTCTACATAAACAAGGATCACCTATAAACATCACTGAAAGTCACATCTAGGGATTTTGGCAAAATATTACTTTCTATAACATTTCTAGTGTTCTTAAAAAGGAGTAGTTAATGATCTAAAAAATAAGCAACAATTAAGTTATATAGAACAAGAAATATTATATTATATTGTAATGCTCTCTTAAGGTAAAATGAATAACTGTGCAGCACTGAGGAAATTCATAGAAACCTGAAGGTTATCCCTTACTACCCAACAAAGTGATCAGTCTTACCAGCAACCTGGAACTACAATTTCAGAGATAGTGACAATGTAGATATCACACTTTTACTGTTGGAATAATCTCACTAAATCTATGAGTAGTCTAAATATAGAGGGTGTCATCTAATGCTGTCTGTGCATGAGCAGAATGGGCCTCATTACACAAGGGGGCTCTCATTTCCTATCTGAATCCCCCAAAACCTGCTCCTGACAACAGGGAATCCCTCTGGAACAATTTGAAGGAAGCAAGACAGAAGCAAAGAGAAACCTGCTTGAACAACACTGGATCACACATTTAAAAGCTTTCATCTTTGAAATTGTAAAGTGTAGAGCAGTGTTTCCCAACCGGTGTTCCGCGGCACACTAGTGTGCCGTGGAACTTTGCCTTGTGTTCCGTGGAGGCGGGCGAGTCGGGCGGTGAGAGGCGGGGCGGCGGCGGCGAGCACACGCGGGGCGGCGAGCGAGCGAGCTCCCACATCCCATCGCCGCTCGCTACTGGGCCTGCGCATCCGCTCGCCACTGGGCCTGCCCCAGGAGGTGGGGTTGCGGGCATCACGCCCTTCCCCACGTGAGCGGGGAATCCCATCCGCCCCCACGTGAGCGGGGAATCCCATCTCAGCCCCCGCGAGAGCAGGGGAATCCCATCCGGCCACGCCTCCTGGCTGGCTGGAGGGGGCGTGGCTTGCCCTTTTTAGGGCCGGAGCGGAGGGGGCTCACCCTCTCTTCTCCGGCTAGCCCCATCGCCGCTCGCTACATCCTATCGCCGCTCGGCGAGCACACGCGGGGCGGCGAGCGAGCGAGCTCCCACATCCGACGGCACCAAGCAGGGGCCCTTGGCCGGGCCGGTGCCCACCGTGCCCGCCTCCGCCCAGGAGGGCGGCAAGCAGCCACCGCCGCCACCACCCCTGCCGCTGCCCGGCAACCGCGCCGCCGCCCCCGGCTCCCCGCGGTGGGTGATAGTGCAGGCTTCGACGGGCGAGCTGCGAGCTTGGCGGGCAGCGCCTCCGTCTGCAGCGCCCGCCTCGCGGCTCTCATTCCCTGCCCCTGCCAAAGCTCACTCAGCCAAGCCGCGCTCTCCTTCCTGCCTCGCTTTGCTGCCTCCTCCCCCCCCCACCCCCAAAGCTTGGAGGTTCCCCGGCAAGGGGGAGGGAAAAAATTGAAAACTTTCACTTTCGTGCGTCCCTCCCGGCGTGACGCTGCGCGCTGACGTCACGGGGCTGTAATGGTGGTGTGCCGCGAGATTTTTTTCATTAAACAGGTGTGCCGTTGCCCAAAAAAGGTTGGGAAACACTGGTGTAGAGAACTCAACTTAAACTAAATGTTCTCAAACCTTATCACAGTGCAAGCAAAGAAATGTAATGTCTAAACTTCCAGGTGTGAATATTCATCCTTCCAAAAGGCTGCTTTCGCTTTTTTGTTCTAATTTGAAGGGGCCCTAAAGCTACACACAAATTGTCCACAAAGTTGCTTGCATTGCACTGACTAAGAGTTGACATGTTAGTATTCTGCATACCACATTCACAGAATGACAAAGGCTAAACTCCATTAGTGACTGCATACATCAGTTTAGGTAGCCCCACTTCTAATTACAGTAAACGTGGTTTTATTACCATTTTAATTACTGCACATGTTTTTACCCTGTTCTTCATAACAGACCATACCTACGTATCGTTCCACATCCAGAATAGAGAAAGTAGAGGGAGGAAGCCTGAGACCTAGGCCATCTAATTTAGGAACCATAATGGGAACATCAAACCCATGCTTCTCCAGGTATCTTTGTGTCAACTGGCTGCCATGCATTTTCAAAATGATGTCATCAGCACTACAAAAAACAACAATACTTTTTAACACTTGAAAACTAAATAATTCTTGTATACTACTTTTTTGCATATTTTTATTACTTTATTTGATTGTTCCCCATTCTGGAATTGAAAGCATTCAATGAAGGGCAGGTTATAAATACTGAGTCCCTTCAGAGAAAAGGGTAGGATATAAATAAATGTAATAATAATAATTTTAATTATAAATACTTCAAATTGTATGAATAATAGTAATAGTAATTAATATCACCATCACCATTAGATGTCTTAGCCAAAAAGACATTCAGCTGCCCATTATTTTTAGTGTGTTAAAAGTTTATGGCTTGAAGACAAAACTGTTGTTTGAAGGAGCTAGAAAAAATGACAAGACTTTCTGCACCTGCTCTTATATATGTTCTAATGCAACTTATCTTACCTTGGGAAGGAGCGAGCACGTAGTTGTTTAACAAATGTTCTTGTTCCAGCTTGTACTGGCTTGGAACCATCATCAAATTCTGTATAGTCATGTCTGTGCCAGTTCCTTCTCTTCTTCACTAGATAGTAAGGATTAAAACATTATCTTCTAAAATTAATTGCAACTACCACATTTGTACCTGGCCCTTTCCTCAAGACATTTTAGAGAACTATCCAGTTTTCTTTTTTAAAAATCCCATAAGGAAAGATATGCTTAAACATGCATGGTTGGGTCCAAGGTCACATATGCACATCATACAACTGAAGTACTTGCTTTCTCCAAAAGCTACAGTTCTCAGCACTCTTAACAAGTTACAGTTCACAAGATCCTTTAGGGAAGCCATATGCTTTAAATAGTGTGGATTAACCCTAGAGAAGCTTCACAACTAATCAAAGATTTGACCCCAGGTCTCCAAGTCCAAGTATCACATCACCAAACTGGATCTCAGACAGTTTCTGACAAGCTGCCTGCTATTAATTAGTGAATAAATCACCCTCTGCCCTGAATTGAAAAAAACAAAACCATTTATAAATGAGCTGGGTGATGGCATCATTAAAGGAACTAATATAAAGTCTAGACTACATTTACACTCAGAACTGAAGCAATAGAACTCATTTGCATGAAAAATCTATTACGAGCCAAATATTACAATTCATAACATTTTCTTAAAGTTACAGCTGGATAATAGTTCCAGGCTTCATAAACCATAGTTTAATAGTAACAGGAACAAACATTGGGCAGAGTATTCCCTCCCCCTCTTGCTGCATCATTTCTGGCTTATGACTTCTAGCTTATATTTCTGGTTTGTAAACTGCCATCAAGCCATGGTTGAGACAGAAGAGAAACTCTGGCTTGATACAAGCAAGAAACAAAGTACTGAAGGGAGCAGTGCTAGAAGAGAGGTGCTTGTTCAGGGTTTGTTCTCCATTTCAGAAAAACATGCTTGGAACCAGGCCATACTGTACTCTCAGAAGGGAGAACCAAAGTAGCCCTTGCACTACAATTCTCATCATTCCTGGAGCTGATGGGAGCTGTAGTCCAACAACATCTGGAGAGCACCACATTGGCTACTCCTGCTCTACAAGCATTTATAACAATTTGCAGTCCCTTCTTTACTCTAGGATCTCAGCATGGTTTATATGGGGTTCACAATTTTCCACCTGGGGCAAGCTTCTTATTTAAATTCTCTCTCACACTAAAAAGGTATACTGATTTAATTATTTTAGGTGGTGGATATATCCGTAAAAGAAATATGTTGATTAAAATCCCTAAACTTAGAATTTATATCATTTCCCTAGCCATTCTTAATTCAAGCATTACACTCAGGGGACAGAATTCACTAAACCAGCTCTGTCAATGGAAGACCTATCCAAGGGCTTCCACTTGCATAAGAGCTTTCCCTCCTCTTCCACCTGCACCCCCCAAAATTGGTTCAAGTGGAAGGTCAGAAGAACCCTCAGAATAGCACATTGTGGGAGGAGAGGAGGGTTGTTCTATTTGGTAAGTTGAAATGCATGCACAGGTGGAACGAATGGAAGAGTGCAACACTGAATTCCACCTAGTATCTTATTCCTATCTTTCACCTTCCAACTGTCAACCATGACAGCACACTTCAAGCATTCAAAAATAATGTGGGAAGCATGCTACAAGCACACCACTCCAGCCCAACCTTTCCATGTTGCGTAGGAAAGTCTGAAAGGTATTGGGGGGGGGGTCCAACCATGCCTAGATGAACATGCTTCAAAGCATGTATTATTTTGAACATCTGAAAGAGTTTACTACTAATTGTTATTTATGAAATCTTGTGTCCACTGAAGCTACTGTTCTTTATGGGGTTTTTTAAAAATAAAAAAATAAATTTAATTCTCCACATTGAGCCGCTGACAGAGTATTAGTAATTTCATCTGGGCATTCTGAACTAATTAAGCTTTCATTGTTTCAAAACCAATGGATTGTATTACTCCAACTACCATATTTTTCGCTCTATAACACGCACCCGACCATAACACGCACGTAGTTTTTAGAGGAGGAAAATCCGTAGGCATGCCACCCGTAGGCATTCCCTCCATAACACGCACAGACATTTCCCCTTACTTTTTAGGAGGAAAAAAGTGAGTGTTATGGTGCAGAAAATACGGTAATCAAAGGAGCAGAAGGGCATTACTACAATATATGCTTGACTGTCATCCATCTCTCTCAACACAACTGCAAGTTGCAGTTTACTACTCAGAAGTAGTATGAAATCTGAAACTTAAGTTGGAAAACATGTCACGCAGAAATTGAGGCGTACACCACAAGCCAAACTGCACAGTAATCAAACAGCTTGTGTCCTACTTCATGATTAAAAGGGATGCAAAGTCATATGGGCCTGGCAACAAAGTTTATGCTTTGCCTGGATCACAGTCTAGAGAAGGTTCAGTGCACACAGGATGGCCGATACACAGCAACCACTTTCAATGGCTCTTTTTTAAAAAACAAAAACAAAAACTGGCTTCATACTCCAAACCATTTTATGTGGCAGCTCATCACAAAGACTTGGTACATTTTCTGTATTAAGAGCTTTGTAGTAGCCTGTATTATACATGAAAACAGCTTGCTGTAGCAAGGCAGCTGCCATAGGCAACCACTTAAGGGAGACTTCCATGTGGCAGTCGTTTCGTGTGTGCCTTGGGTGTGCATATTTCTGTGCGGAATGATGCATATCATTCTTTCCATGTGTACACACCTGTTTCTTCAAGCTCAGTGACCACTTTGGAAAGCAGCCAATGTTATCTGACAGTTATTAAGGTGGGCAGCTGCACTACAAAAGACACAAGACAAAGCCTCTGATGTAACTGAACTTCTCTATAGAACAAATTGGTATGTGGATTAACAGGCTAGTATTACTTGCCAGTAGTTATAAATTGCATTTTTTTAAAAGGTAAAGATTACTGTGGTCAAAGTTTTCAATACTTATTCTAACAAATATTAGGTTAGCTTCAATAAGAGAAATAAAAACAAAACCGCAATTCAACAGTATCACACATATGAAAAGATTAAAACAAGAAATCTATTAGAGTCCAGTGTAGCTTTGCAATAACTTTCAGAAAGGCAAACATCTCATTTATCTGTAAGTTCAAGGTGGTATAATATATTATAAGCAATTATCCTAAAATTATTAGCCCGAGCTATGAATTTTATACTGCACCTTCTAAAGGACACTTAAGGAAACACATTGTAACCTAGCCTGAGAAGCAATGTTCAACATTGCTTAATGTTTAATGGGGGTTCAAATAATATTCAGGAATAAATCATAGATAAAAGTCCATGAAGCATTAATTTCAGTTTGTTCCTAACTTTAATCTTCCAACTGTTAACCTCTCAAAGGGAATTATTTGAGGCTTAAACTGGGGAGGGGGTCCTAGGCACACCCACCCGGCTCCTCAACTTTCCCAAATTGAGAAGGAAGGCCAGAAGGTGACTTAAGCACATCTGCCTGTCTTAGAAGCTTCCCTGCAGCTTTCCAAACGCAATTCCTCAATGATATTTGAAAGCAGCTAACAGATTCTTTTGCTTTACCATTAGTGACAAAAACTAAATTAAGATTCTTAGGATATTACACAACTACAGCTATTTGGGCAGATCAAGATATGTGAAATCAGGATGATCAATTTATTCAGGATGGATCTATTTCTTATCACAATACAGTCACAAAGCAGGCCAGGACTTTCAGTCCTGAACAGAGAGTTTCACCCTGTACCTTCGTCAGGTACAATCAGATTGGCCTGGCAATCACCCTCTAACACAGTGCCATAGAAAGTCCAGTGATCTGCTGATTGGTCTGCTTGGCCTTCTTGCATGGTAAAGGAATCCTCTGTTCTTTGTTGGGTGTGACTGTTTCCTAACAACCACAATAGACCCTATATGTGCATGCTAGAGAGCACCAAATCTTAACAGCCATCTGCTAAATGGCTCCAGCATTCTAGAACCTATTTCAGGGCCTTGAAAGGGACACCAAGCTCAACAGGAAGATTTGGAACAACAGGCCAAGAGGCTGGGAGCTTAACAGATACTCCAATCAAGATTCAGCAAGGAATAGCATAGTTAACTTCATACTAGAAATGATGGTATTCTGAGGGCTACTGATCAGACACTTTTTACAGAACAAAAGCAAAAAACCACCAAACCTTTGGGAAATTCTGAAATGGATAGCATTGCTAAGATCTAGTAAGTAAAACCCTCCTGAATGAAAGCTCACCATTTAGAGCTATAGCTCATTCTGAACAGACAGTAAAGAAAACATGATCTAGTACTGCACATTTTAAGAGTGCACTTGGCATTCTAGAACCAGATGATGAAAGGGTTTCACTGTGTGAGCTATTGCTGGGGACAGTAAACTCATTATTTGTTTAGAATAAGAATGTATTATATGTAATCTGTGAACATCAGACTAAAAAGATGCTTCTTCTGTTTCTATAGAAACACATGTTGAGTTGGTAGAGCACAAGACGTCGTCTCAGTGTCGTGGGTTGGAGCCCCCCCTTGGGCAAAAAAATCCTGCATTTCAGGGGGTTGAACCCAAGAGGTCCCTTCCAGCTCCATGATTCTATGATCTATGATGTATGTTTCCAAGTCAAGAAAGCAGCTTTGTCAACACAGGAGATCAGGAGGACCCCACATGCTCACATACTCCTCCACTTCCCTTTCATGTTCAGAGCTGACCATGATGCAGCATTATGTCAACTTTCACAAACTGCAGGTAACTCAAATCAGTTTGCAAAATTCTTAAGCATAGTTGCAAACCACAGTTTGGAGCTAAAAGGTGTAAGAATACTGGTGAGTATGGAATGCTGCGCCATGGCTAACCCATGTAATGCAGTTTATTTGCACAGGTCAGGCTGCTATGCCAGCAGTCTTTTCTCAATAAAACAAATATGGCCACTGTCACACCTCCTGTCGTTATATCTGGACTGCAATGCATTCTACAATTCCCTTGAAAAGCACTGATATTGCTCCCAATACAAAATGCAATCGGAATGGCTGAAAATTATTTTAATTTTTTTAGCATACAGTTGTACCTTGGTTGTCAAATAGAATCCGTTCTGGAAGTCCATTCAACTTCCAAAAATGTTTGACAACCAAGGCGCAGCTTCCGATTGGCTGCAGGAGCTTCCTGCACTCAATTGGAAGCCGCGAAAGCAATGTCAGACGTTCGAGTTCCAAAGAATGTTTGCAAACTGGAACACTCACTTCCGGGTTTGCTGTGTTTGGGAGCCAAAATGTTCGAGTTGCAAGGCATTTGAGATCCAAGGTACGACGATATTACTCCAGTTTTGTTTAATCTGCGCTGGCTTTTGGTTTGCTTATATACGGTAGTTATATACAAAAGACCTAAATTATTTGCAACCAGGATTTCTGCAGTACCATCTCCACCCACACAAAACTGCACATGTTATCTTACACATAGTTCCATGCCCTGTTGAGCTTCATAAGTAAAGTTACTTGGGACATGGGGAATAATCTTTTTGGCCATGGCACCTAGAGATGTGGTGCTTCCTCCTTAGGGAACTTTCTCCTCAGTTGGCCTCCTCTTATGGTTTTTGGGCACTCTCTTTATTTCACCAAGTATTTGGCCTATTCTAAGCTTCCTTCTGCCATGTGTAATTAATGGCTTTGCTTTTATATCTGTGTTTTTCATACATGCAAGCCCCCAAAAGGGCCTTTTTAAGAACTGAAAGGTGAGGTTTAAATTATTTTTTTAAAAACAACAACAACAACATGCATCACTGCTTAAATCATTACTTACTCAAGGAGGGTCCATGAAGAACTGCGCAATTGGGACAGTGGTACAGATCAATGTCAACAGCATGGTGCTCTTCTACTCTGACACAACTAAAAGAAGAAGAAAAAAAATCTTCAGGAACTCTTAAGTTGCAACTGCACCTTTTAAGGAAAATTATCAGAAGTTACATATATAACCTTAGGACAAGTTACAAGTTCTTCTCATCACCAGCTGGGGTGCAAAAGTTCAAGGAAAGGAAACACCAAAAGTTGCTGCCTCAGCTGCACAAGTGGAGGCACCCTGTATCCTTTGTCTTGTCTTCTCTGCTGCAGCCTTAAGGAATGGCTGCAGGCAAGTGACAGATGAAATCCAATTATGAAACAGAGCAAACCATGTTATTTTATGTGGTGCTGCATGTTATTGTTAGACTTTCAGCGGGGCTCAAGTCTGGTGGACAAGGTATACATCTACTAAATAAAGAACTTGAGCTTGTTCCCTCTTGTTTGGGAGGGGGGCTCAACTATATGCGGTTTTGTGAATACACACCATCCCCACAATGTAAAGGTACATCTGACCGTTAGGTCCAGTTGTGGACGACTCTGGGGTTGCATGCTCATCTCGCTCTATAGGCCGAGGGAGCCGGCGTTTGTCCGCAGACAGCTTTTGGGTCATGTGGCCAGCATAATTAAGCCACTTCTGGCGAACCAGATGTAAATTGCAAGTGACCTATATGCCTATAATTTAATAATATAGTCAGTAAACTGTAGAGAACTCGTAAATCTTTCACTTATCAAAGTGTAAGGGATTAAATTGAGAGGTAGGTAAATTATCATAAGGACTAGATAACAGAATCATTTGGCAAAGTTTTATTTGATAATATTGCAGAAAATGCAGCCCGTTATTCAACAAATCTGAACACCACCATTAAACAGGTATATTGTATTCCATAGCAAGCTGTTTTTCCATTAGGTTGTAAAACTGCAAACAAACATTGCCTTTCTTTCTTCCTTAGCTCTTTATGTTTTTATGTTGACAGTAAGTATTGCTAGAGGTCAAAGCAAGAGTATATTAAGCCAAGTTTTAAAACAGAAGGAGAGAGAGAGAGAGAGAGAGAGAGAGAGAGAGAGAGAGAGAGAGTGTTAAATAAAAGCTTCAGACTTCTACTGTAACTAAGAGGCAAAAAGTGTGACTGGATAGCTCCAATTAACTGAAGACATATCACACACTATTGGATAGTCTCCTTATGCTAATTGGCAATATTATCTTAACCAAATTAATTAAGCAAATTAGTACTTCTCTCTGCCCACCCTCCCCAGTTTATCCTCCTTTAGATAAAGTATACTCTTCTCAAAGTGGAAGGCTACCACAAGACAGAAACCCTCCTCCCTGTACCAAACAGCACAGGCGACTGCCACAAGCAGGCCTTGTGCCTGAAGAAAAGGAAATGGTCAAGTGCCTTCTCCCTGGCTTGGCAACAACAGAACACCAATTGACTAATCAGTTGGTGGCAATGAAAGGAAGGAATCATTACACTTGGAGAGGATTCCAAGTTCTTTTCAGCTTAGGAGGTGTTGTATGGAAATTACTAAAACTACTTGCCAGTAAAAGCACAGAATGCTCTTACTACCTTTCGCCTGGAAACTCACAACTACAGAAGTTACATCCTTTCTACTTTCTGCTGCAAACCACCACAAATGGGTTGATGTGGTCATTTCACAAGGGCAGAAAGAATGAAATATAGTTAGCAACACTTATGAAACAACTAATGAGCACTTACTTTCTGTCTCTGTCAAAAGTATGGTATATACAATGGAACCTTGGTTTTTGAATGTAATCCATTCGAGAAGACAGTTCGGCTTCCTAAACATTCGAAAGCTGAAAGTGGAAGCCTCAATACAATAGGGAAACTGAAAAAGGAAGCCACGAGGCACATTCGGCTTCCGAAAATCGTTCAAAAACCGAAGCAGTTACTTCTGGGTTTTCGGCATTTAAAAGACAAAACCTGCGTCAACAGAGACATTCAACATCCGAGGTTCCACTGTAGTAACAAAAACCAGCAACATATGTTCACTTTCCTTCCACCATACTGCTTTTTACACCTTCTTCCCTTATACAACCCTCTCTCTAACCCAACTACCAGCATGTTTTCTACTACCTTTTAGAGGAGAGGTGGGAAACCTGTGCATTATTTCACTCCAACTCCCATCAACCAAAGCCAGCATTACCAGAGGGCAGGGATGATGGAAGGTGTACTTCAGCATAATCTGGAGGACCACAGGTTCGCTGCCCCTGCTTTAGAGGTTCAAATTCCATGAGGAAAGAGGGTTAAGCCCCTGACAGTGGTGGAGAGAGCAAGGTGCTTCACCAGAAATACACATACATTTATTAATAAACTGAAGAATACAGTTCTGTATATAAATTAAATGTTGTGTTTATGATCAACCTAGGCCAGGAGCAGTCCCAATCTTTGATATATATTTTTTTGTTCACAGAATGACATCCTTTCTCTTCCCCACTTCTCTATACAGCCTTAAAAGTGAATAAAACATGTAAAAAGAATGAAGTATATGAAGTGAGCTTAGCAACCTCCTTGCAGTATGTCACCCAACAGCTTTAGATGAAAATAAATAGATTTTATACCACAATGTATTAAAAATTCATAACACTTTCCTACTCTAGTTGCCTTTTAAAAATAATGTAGAAGTGATTTCATGTAGAAGCTTTTTGCTTTAGTGGCAACATCAGCATTATACCCTGCTGAACAAGAATGAACTCAACATTTTCCGCAAGAATCACCAATTTAAAGGCCTACTTTACTTAATGCCAGACTAATGGAGATTAAATATTAATTCCATTCAAAGCATTCATGACCTGGAAAACTAGCACTATCTATTTAGAACCACTGGTACCAGTATGAGGCAGACCTGAAGACACAAATTTTCTAAATAATGAAACATTCGTTTGGCATATTTTGATGTCAGCAGTCATAACTGATATTAATGTACTCAAATGAGTTAGTTTCAATTTATTCTGACTTATGCCTCATGTTTCCAGTTTCACCTCACTGTTTAATGTCCCCTGATGGGGAGATGCACAAGCTGTGCTAACACTAATATAAAACATCTACTTTGACCATAAGGACAATGCAAGGAGCAGTAAGCATGGAACAGTTACCGCAACCTTGCAACATACCAGGCAACAGAGCTTGCCTTCAAGCCAGGTTGTAGTTTCGAGGTTCACTGCGTTTGTAGGCATACAGCCTGTGATAAAGAGATTTTTCTCAGCCTGACTGATTTAAAATAAAATAAAAAACTTTAAAAGCCAGGACCAATACAATAAATTTTAACCTCTTGAAATGTAAGCATTGAGGCATTCAGATTAAATCAAGAAGTGCCTAAAATATATTAGTATGATAAATTATATTTCAATTTAATTAAATCTATTAAACTACTATGCAAAAAGTTTTGTTGCAATCTAATTTTCAATTTGTACATCAGTATTTTCACAGACAGGGAATTCTAAGCTAGAAGTTACTATAATATTCCAGCTACAAGTGTGTAAAAGCTCTCTCAAATGGAGCCTTGGTATATATAAATGTTAGTTTATCAAAGAGAGCCAAAAGAGCGCTGTGGCACGTTAAAAAGTTTTTAAAAATCGGGGCATGAGCTTTAGAGAACTAGCCTCACTTCTGATGCATGAAGCATGAACTCCTTAGTTTCACACATTTGTTGGAATTTGTTGTTTATCAATAAATAAAACAAATAAAACTTCTCATTCATTCATTTCATCAAAGGTTCTGATAGGGAGCAGCTAAAAGTATTCTAGATTTCTAATGCTGACTAATCTCATGAACATAGCCCAAGGATATCACAAGGTCAAGTCCTTTAATACTTAAGATTTATTTAAAAAGTTAAAATTGAGGGGGTGGAGACAAACTAGAACAGCATTTTCCTCAATTTTTCAACAGATGCTCACGTTTTCAAATATGAACAGATTTAACCTACATAACAATTGGTAATTATTCATACAGTGGTGCCTCGCAAGACGAAAATAATTCGTTCTGCGAGTCTTTTCGTCTTGCGAAGCACGGTCCGTCGCAACTGCGCCTCTTCAAGCGGCTTTAAGAAAAAACCACAAGACGTTTTCGTCTTGCGAAGCAAGCCCATAGGGAAATTCGTCTAGCGAAGGCACGCAAAACCGAAAAACCCTTTCGTCTAGCGAGTTTTTTGTCTTGCGAGGCATTCGTCTTGCGGGGCACCACTGTACTAGTTTTCTATATTAAAAACTATTTTCAAAATTTTGATGTGAAATATAATCTAAATGCTGGTCAACAATATATACACATCATAAGATTGTAAGACATGTTTTATATGTAATGCATCTCATTACTGCTGCATAAATTAGAGGACTCTATGAAGCATATTAAGTAACAATAAGGGCAATAATATAAGTAGTCAGAATATACAGTGGTACCTCAGGTTACATATGCTTCCGGTTACAGACTCCACTAACCCAGAAATAGTGCTTCAGGTTAAGAACTTTGCTTCAGGATGAGAACAGAAATCATGCTCTGGCGGCATGGCAGCAGCAGGAGGCCCCATTAGCTAAAGTGGTGCTTCAGGTTAAGAACAGTTTCAGGTTAAGGACAGACCTCCAGAACGAATTAAGTACTTAACCAGAGGTACCACTGTATTAGAAATTATAAATGAAGACACTTTAACATAATCAGTGATACCAGTGAAGTCTAAATAGTGTGTTGTAATTTCCTAGCTTGCAGTCTCTGCAAATTAGAACAACAATAGGGAACCACACAGAATACCATTAAAACGATTCCCATTACATCTATGTTTTCTGTGCTGGTTTCTGGATTCTAGTGGTCTCTTTCAAGTTGAGTCCTTCATGTGGTCACCCACCAGGTGCTCTGGAAACTACATTTGGTCTAAAACAGAGCTAGTTCTCAACGGAGGCCTGTAGGCCATTGCAATAAAGCAATAACTGTAAAATAACTGATAAGCCTCGAACTCGAGAGCAAGTCCTAATACTGCAAATTCCACCAATGTCTGCCTCTTAAACAGACTTTGTGACACAAAATTGGGTTCACAGTAAATACTGTAGATAAGCCCCTACTGTCCCCACTGCTGTACAATAATAACAATTTATTACTTATATACTGCCCATCTGACAGCTCTACAGTGCTTTCCTATCCAGTATGACCGCCATCACATGCACACATGGGCAGTTTATCTGCAACAACAACACACTTTACTAATTAAACCATAGTTTTCACTACCGTTATTTATTTTCATTCTATTTATTAATCATTTCCTGTAAAATCTTAAACCGATCTAACAATTAAAACAATTTCATATAAAAATACGTAACTACATTTTCCATAGTTTTGCATTCAGCATACAGTGGTGCCTCGCAAGACGAAATTAATCAGTTCCGCGAGTCTCTTCGTCTTGCAGATTTTTTCGTCTTGCGAAGCACGGCTATTAGTGGCTTAGCGGCTACAGGTATAAACTCGTTCCCGCAACTGCAAGCCTCAACCCCTAGGGAGCATCTGGCCATTGCATAAGCCTCGTCCGGCCTCTTAAGCAGTCCCTCCTGACGCGCTTACATAACACAAGCCCCGACCGCCGCCATCCCAGCGACCCCGGAAGATAAGATCTGCAGCAAGCACCCCGCACCTCCGATCCCGGGGCGCGCTCAGCCAAGGCGTCCCCGGACACCTGTCCTGCCGCGCCTTTGCGCAGCGCTCTGCAGAGCGGAGCGATGAGCCCGGCCAATCGCAGGCAGGGCAAGCGAAGGCGAAGAGAGCGAGGCCCAGAGGGAGGAGTCTCCAGCAACGCCATCGACGGCCCCGCCGCAGCTCCGAGTCCTGGAGCCCTCCGGCTGCGGGCTGCCTTTATTTTGCTGCAGGAGCCTCCTCTGCACCGGGATCCTCGCGCGCTCCCTCTGTCTCTCCATGCCTTTTAGGTGAGTGGCGCGCTCGGGCTGACTTTGGACGACCCACAGCAGGACTTCCCTTGGCCACGCGACCGGAGCCCACCTTTGCGGTCACTTTGACAGGCGATGGCGCCACCCTCAGCCTCAGTTCGGGGGCACCAGCTGCTGGCAAATGGGTGTCCCCCTTCTTCCCTTGACGGGGATCATCTTCCCCGCTTCCTCGGAGACGGGCAGGCAAAACTTTTCATGTTCCCCCCCCCCCACTGCCCAGTCTGCCCTCCTCGGGATCTAGTGGTCGCCGCGCGCGCTAAGAGCGCAGACGGGGAAATCCCACCCCGAGCCGGGTGTCGCCGCCAAGTCCCCTCCCAGTTCTAAGGCTGAAGCCTAGGAACTTTTCGAAGCGGCGCGGGGCAGCATCACCACCGGCTGTGTTTCCGGACGCTAATAATGTATTGATTGCTATTACTATTACATAGATTCCCCGCTGCCGCATAAATAGATTGGCGGTGAAAGCGGTTTGCGCGCGGCGCAGATCAAGCCCTTCGTCTTGCGAAGCAAGCCCATAGGGAAAATCGTCTTGCGAAAACCGAAAAACCCTTTTGTCTTGCGCGTTTTTCGTTTAGCGAGGCATTCGTCTTGCGGGGCACCACTGTATTAAAGTTTCTAAAGAAGTGGGTCTGCTTAACTTGGTAATTGGAAACAATTTCCATGCTAGTCACACATACCCCAAATAAGATTTTATCTAAACTGCAGAATACGCTGCCAGATTTAGACAACAGTTTTCTGCCAGGCTATATTGACCACAAATGCTCAAAAAGGATTCTAACACTTCCATGTCATGATCCAATATTAATTCAAGAAAAATAATTCAATAAAAGAATGACTGCCACAAGACCATGTAAATAAAAAAATGTGCTATATGTGAATATAGAAGGGAGGGGTTGAAAAATGCCACACAGTCACACCATGCCACCAAGGATTCAGTCCTGCTGACATTTCACTGTGATATACGGTAACTACATCATGCAACACCAATGGTGGTCACCTGTATGATGTAACACTAACAACCTCAAGAATCAGCCTGGACAGTACTAAACTGTCAGAAGAGTGATGTACCTGCTCTAGTTTTGCCAAGAAATGAAGGCACACTTTCAAGAATTACATGAGATGCTGCAGACTACACTAAGGAATTTTATTTTGCAGCAGTAGTTGTGCTTATATTTGTCCCCTAGAGGAGAAATGTAATGCATAACAAAGGGAATATATATCTTCTACATACAGCAAATGTGAGCCAAGGATGCTGCACTGGGCCATGACCGTGCATTTGAAGATCTGCATCTGTTGCCTCCACATTCTGGTTTCATCAAAATGTAATACCAAATCATGGTTTGGCGCTAAACCAGGGGTCGGCAACGTAAGGCAACCACAAGCGGCCCACACGGGTCGTTTAACTGGCCCACGAGCCGCCCCTGAACCGAGCCACCCACTCGGCGAGTCCCCACGCACTGCGCTAAACCGGCGCAACGTGGCGCAGGGACTCGCTTCCATGTTGCCAGAAATCGCGTCTGCACAGACACAGACGCTGGAAATTGCAGGCAGGTGCGCTCATGCGCATCTGTGATCCAGGCCACAGGCTGCTGGAGTGAACCGGCCCAGGCGAGGTAAACCTTGCCGACCCCCTGCACTAAATAAATCATCACAGAATGAGCCACAGTTGGGCTCCCATGTATACTGCATTTTTCTCCCCAACTTCCTGCTCCAAAGCATGGCTTGCTGATTTGAATGGAAGGGGAACCTATGTTTTGCCACAAACCATGGAGGCCATGAGGGAATGACAATGCAGAAGGAAGAAAAAACCAGAGGCTTCTTCATATAGTGCCAAAATCATGGTATGCAGGTGCATGGCTAGGTATTTAAAATATAGTTTGTAAAAGTGTGAACTTTAACCGAACTATCTCCTTTTTGGACAAGATGAACTTGAGCAGAACTAATTCACTTTTGAAACAAACACTGTATTAAACAAATCAGTGCTACACAGGGATTTATTTATACCAATGATATATTTCTGCAACACTCTCCACAAAGCACTTTTACAAGATACTACAGTAAGGAGGGAAAGTACTTGATCCCCTGCTAAATTTGCCCATTTGCCCTCTGACGAAGAAATGACCATTCCATAATTTTAATGGTAGGTATATTGTAGTTGTGAGAGACAGAATAACAATAGGGAAACCCCCAGAAACCCAGAAGACAAAAGTCAAAGATTGATGTGCATTATAATGAGTGAAATAAGTATTTTATTCCTTTGCAAAACATGACTTCGTACTTGGTGGCAAAACCTTGTTGGCAATTACAGAGGTCAGACGTTTCTTGTAGGTGGCCACCAGGTTTGCACATATCTCAGGAGGTATTTTGTCCCAATCCTCTTTGCAGATCCTCTCCAAGTCAGTAAGATTTTGAGGCTGATGTGTAGCTACTCAAACCTTCAGCTCCCTCCACAGATTTTCGATGGGATTAAGATCTGGAGGCTGGCTAGGCCACTCCAAGACCTTAAAGTGCTTCTTCTTAAGCCACTCCTTTGTTGCCTTGGCCATGTGTTTTGGGTCATTGTCAAGCTGCTTGGCAATAGTTTTGTAGCCCAGTCCAGCCTTGTGCAGGTCTACAATCTTGTCCCTGACATCCTTGGACAGCTCTTTGGTCTTGGTCATGGTGGCTACTTTGGAATCTGCAGGATTGATTGCTTCTGTCAACAGGTGTCTTTTGTACAGGTACTGTAATTAGCTGGGATTACAGGTAAGACCTCTCCCTTACAGCAGGTGCTTCTAATCTTGGCTCGTTACATACAGTGAAGATACCAGGTAGCCTGACATCTGGCTGGTTTATAGGGGATCAAATAGTTATTTCACTCATTATAATGCACATCAATCTCTGACTTTTGTTTTCTTGGTTTCTGGAGGTTTTCCTGTTGTTATTCTGTCTCTCACAGCTATAATAAACCTACCATTAAAATTATGGACTGGTCATTTCTTTGTCAAAGGGCTAATGGGCAAATTTAGCAGGGGATCAAATACTTTCCCCCCTCACTGTATCATGCTGAACATTTAGGCTATATTTTTTTCTTTTGCATTAGTACTATCAAATATTTTCTGCAATCAAAAACCAAAGCTGAATTTCTCAAATATAATACTCCATAAGCATATTTTAAACAATACATTAAATACCGTTAAAACGATGGGAAGGTTGGAAATTAGAGTGCCTTATCATTTAAAATAATCCTGCTTTACTGCCACAGAAACACTACTCACATGTTTTAATAACATAGCAAGTTTCAATAATATACATAGCTCCCCCTACCAATTCAACTATCCAGAGTTGTAATTATGTAACAGCCACTTCATGTTGCTTAACATACACAAGGCAAGTATTCCCCACCACCACCACTTGGCAAGATACAGAACTGAAACTCCAGTTAAAGGCAAATGTGAAATGCAAATATGCAAGTACAGAACTATTATACAAGACAACAAGACCGTAACTTATTTCCAGGTAATCTTTTAAAATACTATGCATTACTTGCTCTACTGCACTTGCACATTTAAACTGAAACTGCATTGATACCCTTTACTCTGGATTCAGTTCTATTTATTTACAGAACATAAATAAACTTGGTTTTAATATGCCAGAAAGAGAACCAGTGTTTATTAAAAATTCAGAGTATTTGTTACCTTCTCTTGACATTTAAAAATTGTTTCCAGTACTGATGTAGATGTACTGGACAACAATCAACAACATGACAATCAACACAATGCTAATGTACATTACTTAGAAATAGAACTGTCATTACACTTCTATCTCTGTGAATCTGGCCTAGGATATCCACACTGTTCAAAATTAGCTTCTAAGGCTGCAATACTAAGCACACTTACTTGGAAGTAAACACCTTCATACTTAGTGAAACTTACTTCAGAGTAATATGCAAATGATGTAGTTGCAAAACTGATAAGGCTTAATCCTTAACTGACATAACACTTTGCTAATGAAACTGCATTTAATTATTTTATTCCTTGGAAACTTTTTACATAAAACTGTCACAAAGTGACATGATTGCCTTGTAAATAGGCCTACAAGAATTACTAGCCTACTTTTTTTACTAGTCTGCTAAGAGGCTAGTAGCCTGTATTTCCACATTCATTACAGAGGAGTGGAACCCTATTTTCCATGACAGCATAGAACAGAGGACTACTAACAGTGACTAATTTTTTAAAATGTTTTTTACCAAGCAGACCAGCAGAGAATGAATGTGCTTCCCTTCCTCAATGGCCAGAATGAAAACCAAGTTGATTGGTGGAGAAAGGTTGAGAGAGTCATTCCTTTTCTGCTGGGCCACTCATTCATCAGTATGGAATTCCTTGTCACCTACCTGACCTACCAGACAAGCAGGTAAATACAAGTATCTGTTTCAAGCACTAGGGTTAGCCAGAATTTTATGCTATTGGCCTGCTGCACAACTGGAAGATATGAACCCAGGAGAGACAGAAAAACTGCTCAGTGTCCTCAGTGTAGAGGCATGTATTTTTCTACCACCGCATGTGCAGTTAGATATACATGGAGCAGCAGTTGACTGTACACATGTGCAGATGTGAATGCATATACATAGACACATGTTCCCGAAGAGCTGGCATGCAAAATTGGGTCCAAATAGCAAGACTGCATAAATTAGCCTCACAGCCGCTAATCTGCAAACAAGCCCTGCAGACCAGAGTCAGCCAGAGCCTTTTCATTAATCAAGTGACTCTGCCTGTCATTTTTACCTGTGCTGCCTCTTAGCCAGTACAGGGTAGGGAATAACCAATGTGACTACACTAAAGAATGAAAGAAACATATTTCTCTTTTCTTGCCAGTAACAAAACCAGTAACTGCTACATGATTTTATCAGTGATCTGACACAAATGGAAAATTTCAAAATTATTTAAAGGGGGGAAACTAAAACTGTCACAGTATTGAGAAGACAGTGACTAGACCATTAGAGAGAGAGAGAAACCTCCTGTTTGTATTATTATTATTATTTACTTATTTATTATTTATACCCCGCCCATCTGTTTCCCCAACCACTCTGGGCGGCTTCCAATCAAGTGTTAAAAACAATACAGCATAGTGGCCTATGGGCCAATACTGGCCCTTCAGAGGGCCCAGTCTGGCCTATAAAGTCCAAAAACATGCCTACCAACCAATCAGCTTATATCACTCTGATGGGCTGATGATATCAGTTGTTGGCCAATGGGAAGGTTGGGCTTTAATTCTGCACTGACCTATGTGCCTGTTCCCAGCAGCCAAACTAAGCAAAATTGGCTCACATGGTAGTTAAATCCTGCTCAGTTTAGCCACGTGTGCCACTTCCCTTGCTGGCCAAAGCAGCAGGATTTAACCCCTGCTCATCCTCATTAAATCCTGGTCAGATCCCTACAAACTACTGGCAAGCCAAGTGATCCCACACCTTATATTTGTGCAGCTGGTTCTTCCTGCTTAAGTGCAGAACCTTTTATTTGTCCCTACTGAAATTCATTTTGTAAGTTTGGGCCCAGTTCTCCAATCTGCTATGGTCGTCTTGATCCTAATTCTGTCTTCTGAAGCATTAGGTACTCCTCCCAACTTAGTGCCATCTGCAAATTTTATGAGCATCCCCTCAATTCCTGCATCCAAGTCATTTATAAAAATGTTGAACAAAGGGCCCATGACAGAACCCTGTGGAACCACACTTGTCATTTTTCTCCAGGGTGATGAGGAACCACCAGTGAGCACTTTTGGTGTTTGGTCACTCAAGCAGTTACCTGATCCAGCCCAAATTTTACCAGCTTCTCTGCAAGAATACTGTTACTTTGTCAGAAACCTTCAAGATAGACTATGACCACAGCATTCCCTTTAGCATGCTGCTATGGTATCCACTTGAGCCACAGGTTCTAGCCATTTTAGTGCAGCAAATGCAAGAAGGTAATTTGGCTTAAATGAAACAGCTGGTATATAGAATGGTGCATATTTAAGTTATTGTTATTTACCAGTGTCACATTTAAAACAAGTCTAATTCTCCTCTGGCTTGTAAAAAAAGTATTGTATGGGGCATCCCAGATGCAAAAGTATTACAGTGATACCTCAGGTTACATACGCTTCAGGTTACAGACTCTGCTAACCCAGAAATAGTGCTTCAGGTTAATAACTTTGCTTCAGGATGAGCACAGAAATCGTGCTCTGGCGGCACGGCAGCAGCAGGAGGCCCCATTAGTTAAAGTGGTGCTTCAGGTTAAAAACAGTTTCAGGTTAAGAACGGACCTCCGGAACAAATTAAGTACTTAACCCGAGGTACCACTGTATAGCCAAGTTATATAAAAGGTACTGTCCTTAACCTGGCATTCAAAGAGATAATTAACGTGTTAAAGTTTAAAAACAGATTTAGATTCAGGAACTGGAGATGACTACAGTTAACTCTTTAAAGAACTAACTATAGGACAAGTCACTCAGTGACAATTCATCTGGTTTGTGCAACCAGCTAAAATTCTATAGGGCAGGGATGTCCAACAGGTTGATCGCTATCTACTGGCATATCCCCGGGAGGTTTTTGGCTTCCTTTCCTTAGTGGTGGTAAAATCCAGCCCTGCCCCCTCAGCCCACCCTCCACTGTTGCACAATCTCCAGAATGACAGACTGAGTTATAACAGTGATGTTGATTGTTTCCTTAGAGGAGTTAGCCATCCCAGCTATAGGGCATGGCTACAAGCAGAAATCACACCTCAGAGTTTAAAAGAAATCATGTGAAAGCACCAAACCTAATGTAAATTCCATACATGCAAAGTGGTATTCTAAAGAATACAGTACATATGGATTTCAAGAAGAATTTAAAATTCCACTCACAGGAAGCTCCTAAGAAAGGCTAAGGATTGTAAGATGCCTTCTGATCTCTATTGGATATATTGCATTATAAAAGACAGAAAACAAGGAGTCCATGCAAGTGGATAACTCATACAAAAGATTCAAAACAGTCCAGGATCTTGTAAGAACCACTAGTGTCAATGCTTTAAAAACATATTCACGGATCCAACGACATAAGCAAACAAGCTGAGGTGTCCAGCTCTCTCAAGTACAAAACATTTGAACACTAACATCCAAAGCAAAATGAAATACTTCAGCTCCTTTCAAATTAGAAAAAAGTATAAGAAAATAGCAACTGAGCATATAATTCAACTACACATAGACTAATATTTTCTGAACTGTAAATTAGGAGATAGATCTTGAGGCCAGAAACAGGCCACAATGCTGAACACTCTTGTAAATAAGCCCCAACTGGACTTACTTTAGAGTAAACTTTAAAGTATTGCACTGCAAAAGTGACAATTCAGGGGACTATGTTAAAAATTAAGACAAATTATCAGGAAAAGGATCAAACAGCCAGCAATAATGTATCTATGACAGTCTAAATTTAGCAAAATTGTGATGTTTTATTATCTTCCTTGTGGGATACTGCCGGGTGCTTTTCGAAGGGAGCAATAGCAAATCTGTTTATAGTTCAGTTGCCAAGTAATTTGGATTTCAGGAGCCAAGCCATGTGCAGAAGCAAAATTATTTAACAGCACAATCCTATGAATACCTACTCAGAAGTACCGTAAGTCACAGAGTTCAATGGGACTTACCTAGATAAACATTAGAGACTAGATCTTTGTTTTCCCTCTTTTCCACAAGAAAGCATTTTCTTAGGAATAACTTTTAGCTGGTTGCACACTTATAAATAAAATAAATTACAATGCTACCATATAATACACTTCTACATCCACCTTATCAAACCCATTTTTTCTGTCCTAATGCATTAGTTTGCTACTGCCCAACCCATTCCCCTGCTTTTTTGCCACTTTAAGCTCACCTAACTTTTAAAAGCATGTATCAATATTTTGTAATAGATTTCAAAGGGGTTTTTTTGAATATCAGTTCAAATTCTCCTACTGTTTAATAGGACTTCTACAGACTATTGCAGCGATGTTCCCTTTAACAGAACCAAAAGACTGATTACATAACTATTTCACTGCTGTAGGCTTAGGAATTTGGAAATAATTCAGAAAAAAAATCTTTGTTCACCATACTCACAGAAATTTAGCAACAATAGAAGCCTATTTCCTTTTTTGGTTTTGCAGTTTTCTGAATTAAAACACTGGTGCTTACATTTGCAGCAATGCACCAGGATATTGTCAGGTTCCTCCGTAAAACACTTAAATCTATAATAGCCCCACTGTCACGGAACACACGGAATCTATTCAGAGACGAATACAGAACCACATGTGCACCTGCAATGGCAGGCAGGTGCACTTTGTAGACGGCGAGCCAGCCTAGCTTCTAAATGTGAACAATGTATTCGCAATAATCACCGCGCGTGCGGCTCGACCCTCGAGGACAGTTACAGACCTTCTCTCTGTGCTATCTGTCTCCTTTAAAAACAAGAGAGATTAAAAAAAAAAACCAAACAAACCAGAGAGGGAGTATATGTCTCTCTGATCCGGGAACGATCTGAAGCATGAACCATGTCCCTTTAAATTAGCTTCCCTTCGGAAGCCAGCAGAGGGAGATGAGGCTGTCTCGCCAGCTCCATCGTGACTCTGTTTTTGTTAAATGGGGGGTATTTAAATGTCCTGTTGTCAATCAAAGCGCACTTCCCCTCCGCAGCCGCAGCAGCAGCAGCAGAAGCTCGGACAAATATTCCCCCAGATCGATGCCCCTTCCTCCGAACTTCAGCCGCCATCCAGCCTCCGGCCAGCTGGGAGATCAAAGGGCGGCCGAAAGAGAGCCACTCGCGCCGCCGCGGCAGCCCCGAAACTTGCTCCTTTGTTTAAATGCCCATGGATACCCACCCAGCCACCCCACCTCCTCCCTTCGCAGCCGAGGGGAGGCTGCAGCTAGTGCCGCGGCGCCGGCGTGGCCTCCTCTTCGGAGCTCGCACTTTCCCAACAGAACTGACCCAACCTCCCTGTGCAAAGGGGAAAAGAAGGAAGGGGGGAAACGCCAACCCGGACACTCACGCGAGCGCAACGTCAGAAAAGCGTCCGCGAGGCGCACGCAACTCTCTGGCCGGGGGAAGCACGAGCCCAGGAAGCGGACGGGACGGCGAGATGAACACGCATAAAAACACGCGCGCACGCACACAAAAAGGCACCTCAGCCGCGACGCGCTTCGAACAATGCGAATAATAATAAAAGCAACTCAACTTTCCGGGCACCTCTCGTCCCGCCAAACTCCTCAGAAGAGCCCCTCAAGCTCGGCCAAGGAGTCCCTTATATAATAACACTGTTTGGAGAAGGGGGTGGGGGGAGAGAGAGAAGGGAACCGAGGAGCGCCGGCGGCTGCCCGACGCCGCTTCCTGGCACGCCGAAAAGCCCCGTTCACACAGCTCTCCCGCAGACACGCATCGCGGCGCGCACACACCGCCTCTCTCTCCCCCCGCCTCATTGTCCTTCTGTTTGTTTCGGCCCCCGGCCGCCCCCTTCCCTCACGGCCCTCAGGTCTCCCCCCCCTCTAAATAATGGACCCCCCCACACACACACACTTCACTGTTTTGTTGTGGTTTTCCCGTGAGGAGACCCGGCCCCCCTCCTCCTCCTCGCTGCCCCCTCGCGTGTTTTACCTGCCATGGAACCAGTCCTTGCATATGTCGCACTCGATCATGAAGCGGCTCACATCGTAAGGCTCCCGGCACACGCAGTACACGGGGGTCGTCGCCGCCGTTGTTGTTGTTGCTGCTGCCGTTGTTGCCGTAGCCGCCGCCGCCCCGGCCATCTTTAAAGAACTCGCTCGCTCGCTCACTCTCTCTCTCGCCCGGCTGGCTGGCTGGCTGGCTTGACTGACTGAGCCGCCCTGCTCTCCTCCTCCTCCTCCTCCCTCGCCTCCTCCTCCCCCCACCCCGCCAGCCCCAACCAACAGCCGCCGCCAGCCCAGCCAGCCAGCCAGTCAGTCGGCAGCACCAATAACAACAGCGCGCGTGCTAGGCTCCCGTATCTAGAGGGAGAGGGGGAAGGAGCGCGCGTGCGCGTGCGTTAGGCTCCCACATTGGGCGCGCGGCCGATACCCCTCCCTCCCTCGAGAGCGGACAAACGGCAAGGGCGCGCGGCGGAGAGGGACAGTCACGTAAGGTACATCGCCGAGCATGCGCCCTAAAGAGGAGGAAGTGAAGGGCGGGCGGAGGCGGCAGGAGGGGCGGGGGGTGTGTGTGTGAAGAGCGGAACCGTCGGCAGGAAACAAGGCGGCATGGAACTCTCACGACGCGTCAAGCGCGCGCGCGCGCTCACAAAAGGGATAAAAGTTCTCCCTCGCCCGGAAGCCCGCCCGCCCCGCCTCCCGGTCTCGCTCTGAATTGACAATGAGAGAGAGAGAAGCACGTGCCGCCACACATCCTTCTCCTCTTCCCCTCACGCACACATCTCTCTCTTTCTCCCCTCCCCTCTTTTTTGTAGGCGGGGCTCTAGAACAGCGGGCGGGTGAGGTCACAGGCACACGTTGGTCCCGCCCCTTTTCACTCTCCCCCGCCCTCCCGGCGCCGTCACGTGCTTGGGGAAGGAAGGTGCCGCGAGGACACTGTGGAGGTGGTTTTGTTTTTTTGTTTCTTCTCCTCCTCCCTCCCTGCTCGAACGCTCGTCGGCCGCGCGTCACGCTCGCTCACTCTTATGCAACCGAAGGAGAGCGACGGAAGTCAGAACCTTACGGAAATGGCCGAAGTTGGCCCGAAGCGCTTGACTTTGTTTCTTCGAGTCCGGGGCGGGGCTGGAGCCGTGATAGCGGCGGCGGCAGCGCCTTAACCTTGAACACCCACACGGGGCTGTGGCAAAGGCCAGGCAGGGAATAATTAAACGTGCGCGGAGTCCCGATATGCGTGCGTGTTTATACGCACGTGTGTATGGACGTGCACGTGCATTTATGGGCAGGGAAGGTAGCAGCGTTATAGGCGTGCTGCAGCCATCCTTCCATTAAAAGCACCCGCATATTTTTTTTGCACGCGGTTTTTAAAATGTTTTTTATTAACACTTGCTCTGAATGGCCTCCTACAGCTTGCATATCGTTCTCCCGCGATGCGCCGGTTAACATATTGGCAGAGTTTTGCAGATGTTTCTGCGGAGGCGAGAGTGATCAGCAGGACAGTTATATTTAATATCTGTCGCAGATTCTGATCTCACGTTTCCACTGTGGGCACAGATCCAGACACACATCACTTGCAAATGTTCACCAAGTGACTGTTTGTGGTGGAAGGTTAAATGGGGATCTGCAGAAATGCAAACCTTGCAAATCATTCATGGTACTTTCTGGGATAATGACACTCCCGTATAACTTTCCTATACTTCTGAATAGGAGGCAATTGATAACCTCAGGGGCCACAGAGTTATATGAATAAGGAGGCACAGTTAGGACTGCAACCCTCAACACACCCAGGAAGCATGTCACATAGGTTTCAATTTGCTTTTGAGTCAATATTCTTCTGCACAAACTTCATGAACTGTGACTAACAAGTAAATGTTGTGGGCAGGGCACAAGGTTCCCACAGCCATTGAATGAATGCAATTAAACATGAACATTAATAGTAAAGAAAAGCTTATATGTTTTGCTGCAATTAATGCTGAAAACTTCAGGAAACTGAAAATGCAACAGAGACCTGGTTCAGTCTTGAAATCTGCTTGTTGATAAGTTACATAAAACAAGTTGGCACTGTTTGTGGGCCAAACAACACTATCAACATGAGTTTTCTAGAGGCACCCACATGCATGGTTTAGGTGTGAAGGGAAAGGTTATAGAGACAGCACCTTTTGGTGTCATGTGACACACTTGATGACCTGCCATCCCTTGCCTGCCATCTTCACCTGCTAGCCTCAGCAGGGCGAATTGTCGGCCCACCATGCTACTATCTTCTGCAGGTGAGCCTTCATAGAATCATAGAGTTGGAAGGGACCACAAGGATCATCCAGTCCAACAATGTAGCAATCTTTCACCCAGCATGGGGCTCGAACTCACAATCCTGAGATTAAAAGCCTCACGCTCTACCAATTGAGTCTCATGCCTTTACGAAGTGCATATAGTGCCTTGTTGTTGGAGGAGACTCTTGAGAGTCCCATGGACTGCAAGAAGATCAAATCTATCCATTCTGAAGGAAATCAGCCCTGAGTGCTCACTGGAAGGACAGGTCCTGAAGCTGAGGCTCCAATACTTTGGCCACCTCATGAGAAGAGAAGACTCCCTGGGAAAGACCCTGATGTTGGGAAAGATGGAGGGCACAAGGAGAAGGGGATGACAGAGGACGAGATGGTTGGACAGTGTTCTCGAAGCTACTAACATGAGTTTGACCAAACTGCGGGAGTGCCTGGCGTGCTCTGGTCCATGGGGTCACGAAGTTGGACACGACTAAACAACAACAACATAGTGCCTTGACCTGGGGAGTGTAGCCATCACAAACACTGAGCCCTGAATTTCCTAAATGCTTTTTTGTTTTTAAAGGTGCAGATCATGTTCCCATCCCCAACTCAGAATGCAGAATAAGAAGAGGAATCTGGAGTCTCATGGACACCAGTATGTTCAATCCATGGCTCTGGAGCAGGGGTGTCAAACTCAAATTCATCGGGGGCCACATCAGCAGTTTGGTCACCCTCAAAGGGCCGGTTGTATCTGTAGGACTTTATCAAAGTTATTTTTCCTTAGGCACTGGTGTGTGTTGTCTTGAACCTATACACTATTTAATATACCTATTCCAGTACGATTTTAAATAAGAATAGAAGAAGAAATAATAATGATTTTTTAAAAAGATGACGAGATGGGCTTCCAGGCAGACTGGAGCTCCAACGGGGAGGAGACAGGAGCCTGTCCCAACAGAGCAGAGCAGAAGCAAATCTTGCCTCCCCCCACCCTGCGGCCGCACTCAGGAGTCGGAGGATACGGAGCTGCAGTTTGGGCAGCAGCAGTTTCTTCCTTGCAAGGGAGCCCCAGCGGCACTGCGAGCGCGGGTGGCCAGGATGTCCTGCTGGGGCCTGAGCTGCTGCAGTTGCTCCCGGGGAGGGGGCTATCCGCCAAGTCCTCCGGCCCGGAGAAAGCCGATGTGTTGGTGTGGGGAGGGGGGCGGTGTTTCATAGCCAGGCTCCCGCAGCCAAGTTGCTGGCAGGCTCGCACTTTGCTCCAGCTGCCCAGATGCTGGCGCGGTCCTCTTCGGGGTGGGAGGCACCCCTGCTTTGCGGTGTGGCACACCGCCCGCTCGCCCGGCTCCCTCCACCCCACTCTGCGCAGCTGAACCGGCAGCAGCTTCGCCTCTCCCAGCCCAGCCAGGGCGCGCCGCCTGCGGCAAGACCTGCGCCGGGTCCCCACTCTCCACTTGCCTCCGCCGTTCCCTTCCCTGCCTGCCGGCCCCGCCCACCAGGGCGACCCCAGCCAGCCCCTGGCCCCGCCGCCTGCGCCCCTGGCCATCTCCTCGCCAGCTGCAGCGCCGCAGTGGCCTCTTCTTGCGGCCCGAGCGAGCGGCGTCCCAAGCGTGGCTCTCGCTCCCTGCCCTCGCTGCCAGCCTCCACAGCTCCCTCAGGCTCCAAAAGTTGCCCCGCGCGCGACCCGCCCCCTCAAGCAGCTGCACCTGGGAGGCTCCGAGGGGCGGAGGCAGCCGGCTCCGAGCTCAGCTTCGCGGGACCGCCTCCTCCGCATCGAGCCCCGGACTGGACCGAGCGAGCAGAAAGCCTCTTTGCCCGGCCCGCGAGGCAGGCGAAAGTTGAGGGACCGGCCGGTATGCATGGCCGACGGGGTGCGTCTATTGGAGCCCTGTCTGCAAGCAGGCAGGGAAGGCTTCCTCGCCCTTGATGCCACGGGCCGCATGACGAGGTCTGGCGGGCCGGATTCGGCCCGCGGGCCTTGTGTTTGACACCCATGCTCTGGAGAAAAGAGCCGATGTGATGAGGCCGCAGCTCTGGATGGCAGCGGACCCATTTCCTATGTACATTTGAGCTAGCTTCTTATTCGGTGAAATGGTGGCTCTTGCACTCCCAGTATTGTTTGGGCTCAGGGAAGAAAAAGGATGGTGCCTAACAGTGTGCGGCCTGACATTTTAGATGGTGACTGACAGCATGATGCTGCCTCTGAGACCTGTCCTCTCTTTGCAGCGTGACAAGTCCCAGCTGCAAGGAGCTCTCCATCTCATAAGCCAAACCTTGCTATTCAGCGAGGCCAGCTGCAATCTGCTCCATTTTATGGTAATTAAAAATAGCGTTGGGCACCTGGTCGGCTGCCAGTGCAGCTGCTGCAGATACACTAAGTTTGAATGCCTTGATGCCATACATGCACCCTCACCCTTCCCTTCATCTGGAATATGTGACAGAGCAAATGTCTTTGGCTGCCATTTACAAATGGTTCCCTTTTGAGCAATCTCGGGCTCTGGCATGAGTGAACTAGGGATTTGTCCTAAATAAGGGTGCATCTAAAGTGGAGGTTCAGCGCACAGTCCTTAGTGTTTCTTTAGTACCAATGTTTACAGACAAGGTTTGCTTTGTTTCTTTATGAAGGTCTGTAAGTCTCTTTTCCCAGTCCCTTTTCAGGGCACACCCCTTACGTGGAGATGAAGTACTCAAGTTTGTTCTAGTCTAGGCCAGGAGCAAATTGCTTGGGGGGGGGTTGCATTTTCACTGCTATAGTTTCCCGCTTTTCTGAATTTCACCTTTTGTGAGGCAGTGTTGTTGTTTTGAAAGAGCCTGGTCCTGTAAACGTTTACTCAGAAAATAATACCACTAAATTCAGTGGGCCTTACCGCTTGCTGTGTGTACAGTAGTACCTCTGGTTACGTACTTAATTCGTTCTGGAGGTCCATTCTTAACCTGAAGCACCACTTTAGTTAATGGGGCCTCCCGCTGCCGCCGCGGGGCTGCCGCGCGATTTCTGTTTTCATCCTGAACAAAGTTCTTAACCCGAGGTACTATTTCTGGGTTAGCGGAGTCTGTAACCTGAAGTGTATCTCACCTGAAGCGTATGTAACACGAGGTACCACTGTACATAGGATTGGCACCTATGTATGGTCCTTCAGTCTTAGAATTTAGAACAAAACAAATGTGGTCTTCCCCACTGACACACTGTGTTTTCTTCCTCATCTTGCTTCTGACTCTGCTTAGTAGCCCTTGCCTGATCCTTGTGTCCTCAGATGACCGCCTTCATCATTGTCTTGCATGAGTCTTTGAGCAGCCAGCTTGAACATAAAAACTTTCCCTAATAAGGTAGGTCCACACCAACTTTAGCTTCAGTTATGTAACAGCATCGGACATAAACCGGAACCTATTCTTTCTTCTACTATATATTTTGGAAAGTTGTCCCTTGGCTCTGAAATTGGACACTCCTTATGATACTGTAACAGGGTAACCAAATTTTACATGGTGGTTCCTCAATTCAAGGAGCTGGTTTTATCTATGTTGGGATACAATTGGATGCCATTTTGAATCAAGATGGTGAATTTAACCTTTCAAAACACTGATTTTGCAGGGGCAGGGGGTTAGAATTCCTGAGCAATGCCAGATACAAGGCTGCTAATTAGTTATGGATATATATGTTATGTATTTTGTGTTTTCATTTTGTATTGTTTTGTTGTAAACTGCCCCATGATCTTTATATAAAGGGCAGTATATCAACTTAGTAATTTATAAATTTAATTAATAATAATAAAATCTGATATTCCAGTCCTTAAATGCATTGATTACTCATAGGAAACTCTTCTGGGCAGCAACATATTTTGGCAAGCTGATATAGCTTTGCAGGAAAAATTCAAAATGCAACCCCTAATTATTAGGAAATGGCATCTGCTTCCTCAAATCGTCCCCTTCCAAGACTGCTGCCAGGGTCACACTGGGACATTGGCTCCTTCTCACACTTAAGCGAGAATGTATTCCTGTGATCTGTTGCTGTGGCCAGTCTTTTAGTGTACCATGCTGTTTGCTTTGTGTACAAAACCAGTAAACAAAGATCTATCCCCTTCTCTCTCATAGTGTATCATACCTACCACTTTCTCAAATACAAATCCATTATTCAAAGCATGCTGCATAAAAGCATCTTCCTTTACATACTACAGTCGTACCTCGGAAGTCGAACAGAATCTGTTCCGGAAGTCCATTCGACTTCTGAAACGTTTGACTCCCAAAGTGCGGCTTCTGATTGGCTGCAGGAAGCTCCTGCAGCCAATCGGAAGCTGCGAAAGCCCCATCGGACGTTCAGCTTCCAAAAGAACGTTCGAAAGCCAGAACACTCACTTCCAGTTTTCAATCATTTGGGAGCCAGAACGTTCGACTCCCAAGGCATTCAGGAGTCGAGATAAGACTGTATTGCAAAGTCCTATAGCTATTTAACAATATTTCTACACACACACACATACACATATTTGCCTGAGCATATATTCATTTTATATATTCATCTGAGTAATACCAGGGTGGTTCAGAAAACCTTAATACTGCTTTTGCAGCATAATGTTTCTCAAAGCAGTTGCCCTCATTCTAGCTGCAACACTATGCACGCCTAGAGAAGCATTCCTGGCTACACTGCAGCCCTAGAGCTCCTTTTCCATAGAGACTGAACATCTCCAGGAAGCATTGTAAAAAATTTCCTGTGTGGGCTGGCATTTGGCATTTAGCGAACAGGGATTAATGCCGGTGGGGTTGAGGGTTTCACACTGTATATTTTGCACACATTTAATTCATTGTCATGTGACTCTTTTCTAGGTCTTAAACATATTGGCTAGTATCCAAAGATATGCACTCAGCTGGCATTTTTTGGCTTTACTTCCTTGAATGGGAGGAAAAACAACAATCCATGCTATATCTCAAGCTGCTTTACAGCACAATCCTAGGCATGTTTACTTAGAAGCAGGGGTGTGCAAACGTGTAAATTCCAGCTTCTTATTTTCCCAGTCTTAAGTTCTCCACCTTTCCACATCCGTTTTGTGATTTTTGTTTTAAAGTTCTCGTGAAAATTCAGCAGCATTTTAGTGCGAACTTTTCCTAGAGTAGTACGCACATTATTATGGCAAACAATTTTGCCCAATATACACATTTTTCAAAGGCACTTTATGTAATTGGTCTTTTAACGCTAGTTTCATTCACCTATGAATGTTAATACACAATTTACCCCAGTATAAGCATTTTTGTGCACACTGCTTGGCTACAGAAATTCAGAGACGTTTGAGTTCGGAGGGGTAGCTGTGTTATGATTGTTTGTGTATTGTTTCGGAAAGGGCAAATTAGTTAGGTTCACCCATAAATGCAAATTGAATTGAATTTCTCTCCCATTCCTACTCAGAAGTATTGAGTTCAGCATGGCTTACTACCAAGTAAGTGTGTTTAGGATAGCAGCCTAACCTTGCTTAGACCCAAACTACATTTTGAAAAGGAATCACCTCCCACATCACACAGGTAGACCATTGAAGCAGAGTGGTTGTGGTTGGGGAAATACTAATGATATTTTGAAAAGGGTGGCCATGTGTCTTACTTTGCAGAGGAAAAGCAGTAGCATTGCAAGCACACTCAGAACACCGGGTCACTATGGCGAGATGCATTTCTATTTAAAACACGGCCATTATTTTTATTTATGAATTTGCACCTAGGTATATATAAATTAGCACATGCAAATCTGTGTCCCCTTTCTTCTTTGTTGCTGCTGCTGCTGTTGAAGCTGCATGCCCTCTTCTTTGGTGATGTGTAAGTGGAGACCCTCATTTTCAACTCCATGATACGAAAGACAAGCAGATAGATCATAGAATTGCAGAGTTGGAAGGGACCATGGGGGTCACCAGCCCCCCCCCCAATGCAATAATCTTTTCACCCAACACGGGGATCAAACCCACGGTCCTGAGATTTAGAGCCTCTAGATGGGGAGATACAAGTCAGTGATGTCAGCACATCTCCCTATAATGGGTAATTTTAGCTGCGCTTTCAAAAGCCATTACCCAGAGGTTTCACAAGTGCGAGCAAGTGATGGGCAGAAAACCCCAGAAAATTACAGAATACAACCAAAAATAAACAATCTCATCATATCTATACAGCCAGTGCTGGTTTTGACCTAAAAAGCTTCATAAGGCCCCAATACCTTAAGGGACTGCCTCTCCATGAACCTACCTGGACCCTGCATTCATCATCCAATAATCATCTTGGGCCCTTCTAAAGGAAGTGTGGAAGGTAACAACACTAGAACGGGTCTTTTCAGGAGTGGCTCATTGATTACGTATTGATTTTGCCAAAGAGATGTGTCTGGCATCACCATTATCAACGTTTAGGTGCCAGGCAAAGACATTGCTGGCTCTTAGTTAGGGTCATAGGGCATACCCTCCAACATTTCTCCAGTGAAAATAGGGGCATCCTAAGGAAAAGCGGGACAATCGGAAACTGGGACAGCTTCCTTAAATTAGGAATGTCCCTAGAAAACAGGGACACGTGGAGGGTCTGATAGTGTATGATGATACCCAAATCTGTGTTGGTGTCCATCTGTTTTAAGTTATTGCAGAATAGCTTAACGTTCTTTTATCTTTTTGATGCATTTTAAATTTTGATCAAGTATGCTTTTATCATTGTCGTTTTGCGACATTTTTGTAGTTCCAAATAAATGCCGTGATGCAACAGTAATAATAATACCACCAGCATCGAATTGGAACTCAGATTGGAACTAACTCCGCACATCTTTAGAATGAGACATTACAGCCATTTGGGAAATTATTAGTAAATATGTAGGTGTTCGCAGATTCCATTTTCTGTTCCAAAGCTGGAGGCTTCACTGTGCCAAGAAGGGAAAGCTATGGATGAAAGGATCCTTTAGATTGCAGCAAGAAGCCTTTCTGGCAGCGCAGTCTTTTTACATCATAGAGAAAAATACTGACTCATGCTTGTCCTCCCACACAACCCTTACGAAAATAAAAAGCTGAAGTGATTCAAGATTCACCCACACAACGTTGGAAGAAAGTGTAAGCCTCACATTCGTGCCCCCTTGCTGCGCAAACAGTTAGCAAATACTCGGTGTACAGAAAGAAATTATCTTCCCACACGCAGCCTCCACAGAGACATTCTTGAAAATACAGTGACTTCATCTCATTGAGTGCAACGTTTTGATTACGCACGAGAAAATGAAATGGCGAGTGGGGGAAGAAAAGAAGAATCATTTTTACTAAAAGGAAGAAGAGGTCATATCTGTACAAGAAATGGGAGGCCCAATTTGAAAACTTTGTTGTTGTTGTTTAGTCGTTTAGTTGTGTCCAACTCTTTGTGACCCCATGGACCAGAGCACGCCAGGCACTCCTGTCTTCCACTGCCTCCCGCAGTTTGGTCAAACTCATGCTGGTAGCTTCGGGAACACTATCCAACCATCTCGTCCTCTGTCGTCCCCTTTTCCTTGTGCCCTCCATCTTTCCCAACATCAGGGTCTTTTCCAGGGAGTCTTCTCTTCTCATGAGGTGGCCAAAGTATTGGAGCCTCAGCTTCAGGATCTGTCCTTCCAGTGAGCACTCAGGGCTGATTTCCTTAAGAATGGAGAGGTTTGATCTTCTTGCAGTCCATGGGACTCTCAAGAGTCTCCTCCAGCACCATAATTCAAAAGCATCAATTCTTCGGCGATCAGCCTTCTTTATGATCCAGCTCTCACTTCCATACAACTTTTGAAAAGTTAAGTTAGAGCAAAACTTCCAATATCTTAATCTATGAGAAGCAGCATCAAAACACACACACACCTGCCAAATCCTGGAAATGGTAGTTTACCTCTCTCGCAAATCTAAAATTCCCAGCATGCTTAGCAAACTGCAGTTCCCAGGATTTTCTAGGGAAGTAAAATGTGCTTTGAATGTATAGTGTGTATGCAGCAGAACACATTGATGCAAACCCAGTATGAAAAACCCCAAAATTATCACTGAAGCCTGGCAGAACATTTCTACCAAAGCAGGGGTGTGGGGCAGGGAGGAGGAATCCAAGTTGGGGGAACTGCCAAATTCAGAGTCCCGCTGGGCTCGTACTAGCAGGGCAAAAGATAGTGCCGGAGGCGGTCTTTTTCTGCTTTTCCACCTCACCTAGCCAAGTTGTTTTGGATTTTCCTTTCAAGTCATCTCAGTGGGAGGGAAAATAAGCATATGGGGCTGGTTGTATTATGCCTTCTGTTGGGGAACAAGAGGGCTTTATATTCAGCCAGTCCAAAAACTTTCCCAGATTGCCCCATTTTGCAAAGCAGCAGGGGCGAGGGATGTCCGGTGCTCACAACACAGAGGTTTGCGAATGTGGTACGCATTATGCGGGCCGAGAAGAAGAGGAAGAGGAGGAGGAGGAGTTTGGACTTGATAGCCCGCCTTTCACTCCCCTTAAGGAGTCGCGTGGCACTGTGGGTTAAACCACAGAGCCTATGACTTGCCGATCAGAAGGTCGGCAGTTCGAATCCCCGCAACGGGGTGAACTCCCGTTGCTCGGTCCCTGCTTCTGCCAACCTAGCAGTTCAAAAGCACGTCAAAGGGCAAGTAGATAAATAGGTACCGCTCCGGCGGGAAGGTAAATGGCGTTTCCGTGCACTGCTCTGGTTCGCCAGAAGTGGCTTAGTCATGCTGGTCACATAACCCGGAAGCTGTACGCCGGCTCCCTCGGCCAATAAAGCGAGATGAGCGCCACAACCCCAGAGTTGTCCGCAACTGGACCTAATGGTCAGGAGTCCCTTTACCTTTACCTTTAAGGAGTCTCAAAGCAGCTAACAATCTCCTTTCCCTTCCTCCCCTACAACAAACTGTGAGGTGAGTGAGGCTGAGAGACTTCAGAGAAGTGTGACTAGCCTAAGGTCACCCACAGTTGCATGTGGAGGAGCAGGGAAGCGAACTTGGTTCACCAGATTACGAGTCCACCGCTCTTAACCACTGCACCACACTGGGAGGAACATTCTATCCTTTGGCCCCTGAGATGTCTCTTCAGGGACTGGTCCATTATTTTCACTCTACACCAGTGCTTCCACACTGGGCCTTTCACCCCCCCCACACACACACACCGCAGCTTTCCACCTGGCTATATCAGATGGAGAGGTGAAATCACAAGACTCCTCCATCGGCCTTGCTGGGAACCCGAGTACCTTTTTGTTCCTCACTTTCCATGTTTTTCCCCATCTGCAGCCACGTGGCTGCCTTAAGGAGAAAAAGGAGACAGCTGAAAGTCCCCTTTGTTGGCTCAGCCGAGATTCCCTTCCCTCTTGCAACCACCTTCTGCACCTCCATTACTTTATAACCTCATCCTGCAATATTATGTACCTGAATTTGCACGACCCTCCCTTTCCCTTTTCTGTTGCATTACCTACATTGTAAACTACCAGTGCAAATGTGTGTGTGCGGGGGGGGGGGCAGGATAAGAAGGCCCTGCATGAGCCCCATCCCTTACTTTTCCCAGTTTTACCTCAAGCATTCCCCTCGTAGCCTTCTCAGAACAGTAGCCAGGAAGCTATCCCAAAAGATGAGGAGGCCAGGGGCCCTCTGCCTCACCCCTGTAACTTGAGCACTGAATGTTTGTGAACATGCCAAGAACTGACAGATGAATTCGTAAGGAAGCAGGGAAATAGCTACTTCCCTGCTCCCCTGTCCTCTCTCTGGCTGTAACATCCCATTAATTAACATTACCTTATCAAGTGCAGTGTAGGTTTCTTCTTTTTGGTAGCTCGATAGCCAGAATAAATCGTTTTCTGCTAATAATAGCAGGCGCTTACTGAAAGATTAATGCGTAAACTGTGTGCCCTTACTTTTAGTGGCACCAAAGTTGTAGCTAAGTAATTTGTGCTTGCAGCGTGGCCACATTACGCAGTTGTCAAATGCCAAAGGCTGCAGCAGCACTGCAGAACGACTCACCCATGGTACACACCCAATTTAATTCAGCTTTTAAAACAATGAAGCACTTTCAAACATGGTTGTTCTGGAACACATACATTTCTGGCTCCCCCCGCTCCTGCCTCCAACTGCTTCCATACATTGAGGATTGGATCCAAACCTACAGTGCAATCCTAAATGCTGTCTACTCAGAAGTAAATCACATTGACTTTGATGTAGCTTACTCCCATATAAGTGGAGTTAGGACTGCGGTTTTAGTTATTCTTTTTTTATAGAAATGTTTTTTTTAGGAATTTCAACATAACAACATATCAAAATATATCATATTCATTATTTTCTCCCTCCCCCCCTCAAGCCCTCCCTCCCCCAGAGACTTCCCTCAGCTCCTCTCTCTGATTTCTCAGCACATATTATTCTCTGCATGTTAAAAAATTATACGAATCCTTACATTATCCATCTACCATGTTGTCAATCAATAAATTTGTGTTCGTTTATTCAAAACCTGCCAAGGAGTCCAATTCATTTTGTTGTCTTTTAAAGTAATTTGTGAAAAGTTCCCGTTCTTCTTTGAAGTCACAGTTGTCCTTATCTCGTGGTTTTAGTTATTCTTAAAGGAGACCCCCTGAAATCTATAGGACCTCACCGATTTCAGCGGGTCTAATTCCAACTCAGAGAAGTGATTGTAACAAACAGTTAAATGGCCCTGTGTTGTGCGTGACATATCCCTTCTGGCAATCAATCATCAGTGGGTGGCTGCTTCTACATTGCTATAATAATGAAGTCCAAATGGGAACTGGAGTTGCAATATATAATGCGACCTGTTCCGAACTGCAGCCATGCCATTCTATTCCACCACCCAGGTGTGACCCATCTTGTTTCACCACCTGAGGCAAAACAGGAATGGCGGCCTCCTGCCCTCCCTGCCGCTGAGCCCCACTTTTGGCACCATCGCCACACCTTGGCTCTCGCCAAACTTGGGAGGAGCCAGGGCGCTCCTCAAAGTGTTGCCACTCCCTTGGTTTCTCTTGAATTTAATATGATTTAAGTGGCCCTTATGTTCTCAAGCTTACAGGCCACCAGGTATACTGCAGCATCGTTTGGGTTTTTTTTATCCTAGACCAGGGGTGTCAAACTCAAATTCATCGGGGGCCGCATCAGCAGTTTGGTCACCCTCAAAGGGCCAGTTGTATCTGTAGGACTATGTAAAGGACATGTAAAGTGGAGGTTTCCCGTGTAGAACGGCCGGCGCCGCTAGAGGGCAGATGTTCTCTGGCTTGTAGGATGCCGTGCATGCGCTGAAGAGGCGGCTTTCTTGTGTAAAAAATAAATAAATGCGAGAATAAAAGGTGAAGGCTGGCGGCCGGCGGCGGGTACACGGGCCACATGACGAGGTCTGGCGGGCCGGATTCGGCCCGCGGGCCTTGTGTTTGACACCCGTGTCCTAGACCATTACTTGCTTCATCAAAGCGCAGATTTGTTTCCAAACGCCAGCAATTCCCTCTGGGCCTACAAATAACAGGGTGGAGTGGGCAAAGAGACACAACAGAGCAGAGAACAATGTAGTGAACAGCCAAAGATCCCTCTTTCTCAAAAGCATCTGCCAGGAAGCATTTTATGGTCAGCATTCTTATTTGCCTCCGAAAATAAATTTATTTTGATATTGCCTTTCAGACCTAACGAAGGCGCCCAAGTGGGTTTTTTTTACAAAAATAGAAAAGAAAATACAAGCAGAAATGTAATTACAGTAACAGAATTAAAACTGTGATGCACACACCCCAAAAAGCAATGCGAGAATGTTGAATGTCACATTAAAAGCAAATAAAAGCCAGGCAAAATATAAATACTTTTGGTGCCTGCTGAGAAGTAATGAAGGATGGGGAATTCCATTTCAGGGCACTACCACAGAAAAGGCCCTGTCTTGCATTACCACCAACCAAACTTCTTTTGGTGGTAGGACGGACAATAACTTGGATTATGACACAGTTTGTCCATGTGGTGCCTGTGCCCACAAAGCCTCTGAACCCTGCCTCATACCCTCTTGGTCATGACATGGAGCTGAAGGAGGAAGTTGGAAAAGTGACACTCTTTCCCACTTCCTCTTTCAACTCTATGTACTTCCCAAGGCTCAGATTAATATTACCTAAGTGACCGGACAGGGTGGCGTTCATGGCACTCTCTCAAAAAACCAAATATGCTCCTGGGCCTATAACATTCGGCAGTCCCAAGAATATAGTCTCAGCATATTGGCAGATTGACAGGGAAGAGGCTGTCTTTCAGATATCTTGACCCGAAGCTTGTTGAGGCTTCTTGTTTGCCTTGGTACTTCTCCAAAGTGTCCCAAAATATTTGCAGTTTTATTTCACAATCTAGAATTTCAGTTCTCTCTTTGGTTTTCACAATTAGCATGGGAAAAGGCAACTGAAGCCTGAGGGCAGCATAGAGAGCCAACAAACGAACAAATAAACCCCAAGAGAAAAATGATTTGGGTTGGGGTTTTTTTCCTTTTTCTTAAAAAAAAAGATGATTAAAATGCAAAGAGTGTACCTTACGACTTTTGGTACAGGGGAAGCAGTTGCTTTTGCACTTGGAACCCTTGTCTTCCCACCTCAGCATCTTTCCAGAGAACTGTGGAACAGGGAATTCATTGCCCCAAATAATAATAATAATAATAAATTGTGCTACACAGTGATTGGCAGGTTTCTTCTCTTATTGCTGTGGAAACCCAGACATCTCTATCAGACAAGAAGTTCAGGCAGACCCTGGGCCAAGGTGCAAATTGCTTTGATAGACCAAGAGAAGCGATAGCATCCCAGATCCAGAGGCAGACAATAGCTATTGTCATTTGTGTTGTTGTTCCAACAGCCCACCCCAAGTACAGGGAGGTGGGGCAAATCAAGTCAAATGTTTTTTATGACCGGCTGGGGCCCTTTTTAAAAACACATCTGCTAAAAACAGCACATTCTCTCTCCTTGTTCCTTGCTAATATCTGCTCGGCCGTGATCTATGTATGTAACTTGACAGCTCGCACACTTTATTGCCAGTGCAGAATGGTTCAAGGGAAGTTTTTTTGTCATGTAGGTTTTGCATCTCTATTTCAGTCCTGTGGAAAGGCAGCGGGAACAAAGCACAGAGGGGAAGGGGCCACCGACTAGCAAACTGCCAGGCAGGGAAGGAGGAGGGGAGAAGTCAAACGCTCCTACATTTGCTGCAAGGCGTTTGAAGAATCCTCCCTGATTCCTATTATTATATTGTTTTAATTCTTTTGTGCTGCCATATTAAGACTGCGGCTGCGAGAAGGGTTTTTAGAACAAGACGGGAAACAGGGCTTCTTTAGCACAACTCCCCCGCCAACAAGCATTTATTGAAATTTAAACATACAATGAATTTTAGCTTTATTAAATATTATGTTCACACGAAAAAGGATCATGTTCAAAAACAAAAGGGGGTCAAAATAGCGTTGGCTTGTTTTCACACCTCTTTCCGTTATGGTGCTTTAAAAAGAATTCACAAGGTTTATTTTTATTTTGGCATTTCTGACAATGCTCAAATCATGTTGTTATAGAAAACCTGCCAGCCATAAACCAAAGAACATAGTCTGAGGAGAACTTCAAAAGGAGAGCAATTCTGACTCTCAAGATACCGGTACCGGTATAATCTACTGTATTTTTCGCTCTATAGCACGCACCCGACCATAACACGCACGTAGTTTTTAGAGGATGAAAATCCGTAGGCATGCCACCCATAGGCATTCCCTCCATAACACACACAGACATTTCCCCTTACTTTCTAGGAGGAAAAAAGTGAGTGCTATGGTGCAAAAAATACGGTATATTGTTTTAACGCTGTATAATGATAAAGTACTGTAATAAGACTCTCTGAACACACTAGAGCCCTATACCAATACCAAACATTATCACTATTAATAAAACTGCATAGCATCAAAAAAGGGCTCTTGAGTGTTCAAAGCAGTTCCCACACATTAATTCAGTAAACCTAACAACAGTTCTATAAGGAAGGCCAGTATTATTTCCTCTATTTAAAAAAACCCTCAGGTGGTAAATTCTGAGAGAAATGGTGGCATAACAGAGCCACTAAGAGATGTACCATCATAGTCAAGGGAACCCTAATATTTGCAAAAATACAAAAACCCATTTCTTTTTAAATTCTAAGGAGTAATGCCATCAACACCACACAGCCCAATGAGGACTGAGCATGTTTGACAGAGGCAGAACATTGGCTGTCAGCTGGAAAAGAGAAACAAGGAAGAGAGAGAGAGAGAGAGAGAGAGAGAGAGAGAGAGAGAGAGAGTATACTGCCTTTCTCACAAGGAATGCCTTTGTTAAATGTTGAAAAAGAGAAGTTCCTTTAGGAGGGAGCAGTGGTGTAGCATGGGTGGGAGCACAGGGGCAGTTGCCCCAAGCACAAAATTGTTAGGGGGTGCAAAACACCCCGTGCTGCCTCAATACAGCTGTGTGCGTCCATCGCTGGGCTCCACTGAAAACGGCTTCTCCATGCGAACCATGAAGCAACCTCTCCAGACGACAGAACGACTCTTCTTATCTCTGCAGCTGCGATCCCCTAGGTCAGGGGTCAGCAACCCGCGGCTCCGGAGCCGCATGTGGCTCTTTTACACCTTTGCCGCGGATCCGGGGCAGATACTAGCGAGGGGAGGAGGCGCATTGTGTGCCCCAACACTCCCCGCTGTTTTAAATGTCGCAATGGTTTTGCGGCTCCCAGTTTTTTTTTCTTCGGTCCAAGTGGCTCTTTTTGTCTTAAAGGTTGCAGACCCCTGCCCTAGGTGATGCAGACACCGTTAGGCTGTTGAATGTGCATGCGTACTCCCTCCCTCTCCCGCTTCTGTGCGGCCCCGGGCACCGGCAACCCATGCTACACCACTGGGAGGGAGGGCTCCCTTATTATCCCTGTAGTGCAATAAGGGGCTGAGGAAGAGAGAGAACAACTTATTATAGAAGACCAACTACTGGGCTAATGACAGTGGCAAGTTTTAAACTAGGGCCCATCTTGGGAAGTGTTTGCAAGTTTATAAATGATCCACAGAGACTGGGTTAGAAGGAACAAACTTTATTTAGAAGTGTGCTACTGGGAGTAAAACTGAGACTAGCCAGATACCCCTTAGCTTGCTTTCCTTGCTAGTCTCACCCAGAACTGAAGGTGTGTATGCAAGACTCACAAACAGGAGCAGGGGCTGGGCAGTCTGCCTGTAATTTGTAGCGGAGTACCCAATAAGTGATGGTGGAATGCAGACAGGAGAGCATCTGCAAGGATTTTTCCATGGGGGTTAGGTGGGGCAAAGTAAACAAACAGGCAGACATGCAGACATTGACATCAGAGAACAGGTCTACCTTTTCTGAGAGATCTGGTGCTGACAGCGTTATTTTGCCATATAGATCAGGTTCTAGTAAACTTACCTTGTGTGTTTAAAAGAAAGCCAGGGCTTATGGTTCATCGGGGTAAGAAGAGGCAACTGCCCCCCTGTGCTTGTCCATGAGGACAGACCCCAGAACAGGAAGGGGTTAGTGGATAAGGTACCTTATGTAGATTTCGAAGGCCACCCATGAAGCAGATCTTTCTAGTCTGAATTCCAATTCCTTGAGACCCATGTGAATCACCCTGTTGAGTTTGAAGCGGCCGGGAAGCTGTAGGAACTTGGACTTAAATTAATGGGGGAAAGCTGATGAATGGAAGAGGCTGTCAGTCTCCAAAGGAAATGCTTCTGTTCAGGAAGTGGAGTGAACATGAAGGAGTACCTGGCCTGTGTGTACTTAAAACTCTGGTGCACAGGAAGTTAGAGGGGCTTTGATGGGGCGCCAGTTGCAGGCCTTTTGTAACAGAGATTAATGTCCTCTATGAACTGACTGGCTTTACTATATTACAGGTCATCAAAGGAAGCAATAGAAAGATAGGATCACGCGGCAAGGCTTGGGAGTGGAAACTGTTGGAAACATTTCATTAACAAAAAAAAGGAAACGAAAAGGCTACCAGTATTTTCCAGTAAATCTTTTAAATATGCATGAAGCACACATGGACTCTTTTTAATTAGATAACCTCTAGATTGGCGTTTTTAAGATGCAAATGCTCTTGATGTTTTTAAGGTACTTGAATGCTGTTCTGCAAAAACAAACAAACAAAAAACCTCTATTAATTTTAGAATCCACTGGTTTGTAACCCACAACCTGACTTTGTGCAGCAAGCAGCTAGAACTATTTCCAGGTAAACAGTGCAGGCTGGCAACAGATTCCTTAAAGGAAAACAGGCACTACACCAGTTTAAAACTTGCTTAAATTTCATTATCAAACTATCCCATTTAAGACAGTAGGCTCATGGCTTGATCTAGGCAGAGGGGACGATAGTTGCATTGTACACAAAATATGCTAAGGTTTTGGTTGGTTTTTTTTACTGGCAATGCTTTGGCAAGTTTTCAAGTTACACAGAACAGTTTATCAAGGGCCGGTGTTCTGAATAACTATCAGGTGTACAATCCTGGTTAGCAGATGGTTTTCATGGAGGGAGCAGTATTAATGTAAAGGAAATGGATGGGGAATGGTCTAGTTCTCACTTAAAGAAACCGTGGCCCTTCTTTCTTGTTAGACTGTGACTACAGCTCCCATCATCCGTGGCTATAGGACCTGCTGGCTGGGGCTAATCAGAGATGGAGTCCAACAACATTTGGAGGGGCACAGGTATCCCCTCCTTGCCATAAGTGAACTGCTTAACAAGTTCTGTTGCTACAGACACTGTTTCCTTCAGACCTTCGGACCATTTTTCACTTTTAAGATATAATAATAATAATAATAATAATAATAATAATAATAATAATAATTTATTTATACCCTGCCCTCCCCAGCCAAGACCGGGCTCAGGGCAGCTAACACCAAGTATAAAAACAATTGATTAAAATACAACTTAAAAACAAGATTAAAGTACAACAAGAAAATGCAGCCTCATTTTCAGAAACAGGAATGATAACAGGAAGGCTATGATGAGGCTCCTTTCAACATGCAACCAGGAGAAGCTCTTTATGCAGCGGCTGATGCTTCTGAATAAGAGGTACCACTGCATTTAATCATTCTGTGCTGGTCCAGTTCTGGACACAGCCAAAAAGCTCTGGCTTGGTTCCATAGACTGAAAGTTAATCAAACTCACAGAATCATAGAGTTGGAAGGGACCCTCAGAATCATCTACACCAGTGTTTTCCGTCTCCAGCAGTTTTTGGACTACAATTCCCATCATCCCTGGCAACTGGTACTGCTAGCTAGGGACGTTGGGGAACACTGATCTAGTCCATCCCCCTGCAATGCAGGAATATGTAGCTGTCCTATATGGGGATCGAACCTGCAACCTTGGCGTTATCAGCACCACGCTCTAACCAACTGCGCTATCTGGGCTGACCTACAGCAAGAACAAGTGCACAATATAAGTCATCATTCCTTAAGTCCCTTAAGTCCCACTGATAATATAGTCGGGATCCAAGCCTACGTATTCTGCAATTCCCATTGTTTTTGAGATAACAGAAGAGACACTAAGGGGAGGGGGTAACTTCCAAGCCCATGGACTCTGATATGGTCAAAGATTACCCAGACAGCCAGAGAGGGATCTGAATACAAATGGTATACACTAGGCCCAGAGGATCCTTTCAGCAGCTCTAGTGGTTTGCAAGAAAAATGCTAATGCAACAGGCTTGTTCACATGAAACGTAATCGCAAACGGAAGTATCCCAAGCCAGGGTTGCAGAGGCTATCAGTGTGCATCGCACGGGTCAAACACTCATCAATAAAGAAGAAATATTTTCTGGGAAAAATCTGATCCCTGCGGACACCTTTGATTTACCGTCTCCTCTATCTGTGCTGTAAATTGATCTCTCGCCGACTTCCCATCTCCTCTCAAATGGAACCAGCTTCCGCCTGGGTGCTACGAGAGTCATTTACATTGACAAGTGTATCCAGCTCAGGAATCAGTGAATCTCTTTTCTCTCGCTCAACAAAACAGCTTTTGTGCCTTTAAAGCCTGGAGCAGTCTATGATTTCAGCAGGAGACATTCTGTCTAAAAGTCAGCTCTGCTTGGCTTTCTGAATGAGAGGAGTGGATTTGTCAAGACAGGAAGCACAGCGTTTCCTTTGTGCCTGGAAGTTGCCACTGCGTCAGGCGCGCTGTTGCATCCAGTGGCCTATTTTCCACCCACCATGAATTATGTCACTTTAAAAATTAATGTCCTCATGCCGCTCAGCAGATTCCAAGTGTCTAAGCTGGTGAGCACAGATCTTTTTGTTATGACTATCGTGGGCAAAGAGACTGGCCCAGTTTCCTTTAATGGTTGGTAGCAGACCTCCTTACCAGCAGAGGCACCAACTGGCGAGGAAGATGGGGGGGGCAATGATGTGTGTGTGACATCACAATGTGATGTCAGGAGGAACCAGGGGGCGAAGCCGACCGCGGCGGCAGCGTGGCTTCAATGGCTGGTGGCTCCTCCTCTCTGGCGCTCGGCCTCCTTCTGCTGCCACCGCCAACGGCTAGGGGCTGCTTCCTTCTCCTTCCCTTCTGTGACAGGAGGAGAAGGAGTCTTTAACATTGGGGGTGCCAGTCCCCCCAAATTATTGGGGGGCCCTAAAGAGCTGGGCCCCTAGGAATTGGCACTTTTGCTTGCCAGTCTGTAGCCACAGGTGGAACAGGAATATTCTATGCCCTTTCTATTTATATGGCCTTTTAATCTTTTATTCAGAGATATAAAGCAACATGTACAGACCACATTCAATCCCAACAGGTATCCAAGATGGTATTCTCCAGATGTTGGAGGACTCTAAGTCCCATCATCCCAGCCAGCATGGCCAGGTGGCCAGGAATGATGGGAGTTTGAGTCCAGCAACATCTGAAGGGAATCACGTTGATTACACCTGTTCTATCCAATGGCTAAGTCAAACCGGCATTGCTACTGCCTTCCCATCTTCTGGCCAACAAATACAAAGGCACTGGGATTACTGGCAAGTGTTGATCATACGTTTTAATTTTTTTATAAAATGGTGATGGTTTTATTTATATTTACCCTTCTTCCGAGGAGCTCCAGGTAGCTTTTTCTCCTCACAACAGCTCTGTGAGGCAGGCTGAGAGACAGTGACTGGCCCAAGGAGATCCAGCTGTCGTTCCCAAGGTAGTTAACAATCCATCCTCCTTCACAGGGAATTTTAGCTCCTCTGAAAGTCTCCTAAGGACTCTCAGCATCCTTAACAAATTGCAGCTCCCCAGAATTCTCTGAGGGAAGCCAAGGCTGTTTATAGTGGTATCATAGTGTTTTAAATGTATGGTGTACATGTGGTCGACAAATGTGCGAGTGCGGGGAAAGTGAGATTGTGTCTGGTGGCCATCTTTCCCTCCTTGCTCACACACCTGCTGGCTGCGTTACCTGGTGGCCACATTACAGACTTATGACTAGCGCATGTAGTCCTTTTCTCCCCTCATGCATTCACTGAAGACACAGACAGTTCGCTAAAGACAGGCTACTGGTGTTGTGCAAGCATATGCACACGGATTACCCCTCTCCGCCCTGAGCTAGTTCATTAGCTCCTCATGCATGCTAGCTTTAGCAGTGTCGAACAAGACATTTTACTTCCTACTTCCTAGAGAGCCATCTCTCACATAGTGCAGCAACTCACCCAGGTTTCCCACTTAGATGGAGGATGCCCAGTTGGACCCACAAGCACCAGTTCTCTGACAGGCATAGCTGCATACCTATAGGATATACTCACTGCTGAATGCCTGTTTCTCACATTCACACTTTAATATTTCTAGATTTCTCACTAAAAAAAGAACTCCAGTATCCTTAATCCAAGTGTGTATATGAAGACCCATCTTCAAATGCAGTAATTCGGCTTACATTTAGGCAGTAGCAAATTTAATATGATTGCATTTCTTGTAGTGACCAAAGAAAACAGCCAGTCTTTAAATGTCTGCCTGACCAAAGAGGAGAGGTCGGAGGATGCATGCTGCTTGCATTATTCTTAATTATTCCTAATGCACTGGCTAAGGCACTATAACTTGGTTTGTAATCCAATATTTGTAGGAAACTGGAATTCAGTTCAATCAAGCCCTTGCAATACCCCTAGCTTTGTTGACTTTAAGCCCACTAAGGACTATGATTTTAGTAATATTTCACACGATGCACCAATTATCCAGCCTGCAATTAGATGGGCAACAACAACGACAGCTTTAAAGCCCAGGGGACACTTAATCCATAGAGGTTTTGTCCCCCCCCCTTTTCAATTGCAAGAGAAAAACTCTAAATGATATAATTCTATGGCTAACTAGGAACTTGTCTAATGCCAAGTCAGAGATCCATCTAGGACTGTCTGCATGAAGGCTGTGTTCATGTTCCTCTGCATTTCCTGCAAGGTGTTTTTAATCCGTGTTCACACATTACCCAACATGCATATGTATCTTCTTGTTGTTTAGTCGTTTAGTTGTGTCCGACTCTTCGTGACCCCATGGACCAGAGCACGCCAGGCACTCCTGTCTTCCACTGCCTCCCGAAGTTTGGTCAAACTCATTCTGGTAGCTTCGACAACACTGTCGTCCCCTTCTCCTTGTGCCTTCCATCTTTCCCAACATCAGGGTCTTTTCCAGGGAGTCTTCTCTTCTCATGAGGTGGCCAAAGTCTTGGAGCCTCAGCTTCAGGACCTGTCCTTCCAGTGAGCACTCAGGGCTGATTTCCTTCAGAATGGAGAGGTTTGATCTTCTTGCAGTCCATGGGACTCTCAAGAGTCTCCTCCAGCACCATAATTCAAAAGCATCAATTCTTCGGTGATCAGCCTTCTTTATCGTCCAGCTCTCACTTCCATATATCACTAAAACATTACATAGAATAGAGGTATTCCTGGGGGCCGTGCGCCAGAGGTGGTCTGGGCCCAATCCATAGGTGTGACTCGTACAGTAGGTTATGCCTCTAGCAGACCTGACTTCACACAAAAAATTAACTAGATAGATAGATAGATAGATAGATAGATAGATAGATATTAGAGATAGAGAGAGATGGTTGTACTTGGTTTATTAGGGATCGCAGGATTTGTAAACGGAATTTGCTTCTGTCTGTGGTTCTACAGAGAGCTTGGTCTCTCTGGGAATAGGGTTATCACAGGTCATTGTGCCATTGCAATGCTTAGTCCAGTGCCCAGCTGACATTTGTGTCCATGAGCAATACCTACTACAGGAGCAGAGCAGATCTGGAGCACCAAGAAGCTCAATAAGGAGCTGTACAGCATCACCTTGGAGGGCACTAGGTTAGAGAAGGTTGCTCTAGATCAGGGTTTGCCAAACTTGGGTCTCCAGCTGCTATAGGACTACAGTTCCCATCATCCCTGACAACTGCTCCTGCTAGCTAGGGATGATGGTGATATAAGTAAAAAAAACCTGCTCCTTTTCCCTTCTGGGGTACCCAAGAGCCCATACAGAGTCCTTCTGTAGGTTCTGTATCGGTAGGAGAAAATAACAGAGACCAACCAGAGAATATTGAGAAGCAAAGCAGCTAGTAAGCCTGATCTTGATTAACTGTTGCAACTAGGTCCTCACTCACCACACACAGGAGGGAGGAGGAACCCAGAACAATGGTGTGCAAGCCCTTATATAGACATTTTAAATTGCCCGCCCTGGAGTCCAAGACCACCCCCAGAAACATCATACATACATCACAGAAGGGGTGTAGCCCAAGACCACCCCCCGATACATCATACGTATATTACAGAAAAGGCGGTCTACAACAGAAATCTGAGTGCGTTGTTTATCTCCTGGCTGGCAAGTTACCTGATTGCATTATCTGGATTTTGGCCACTCTTTTGTTATTATAACTACTTAATTCCTGAATCTAGGTCACAGGTCACAGGCTCACACCCTCTTCATATCTTGAATGTGCCCTTAAGACAGGATTTGTGAGGAAAGAGACAATGGGGAGGTTTCCCACTTTGACCTTGCAGATAAATATTTGAGGTCAATTTGTTCAGGACCTAATCTGTGGGGTTTCAGACATGTGGTTTATAGTTATGAACATTTAATTTTTTTATATACGACCTTAAAATTCTTATAACAATGGGACTTGTAGTCCAACAGCAGCTGGGGACCCACGTTTGGGAAACCCTGATCTAGGTCCAGGGGCAGAACAGCAAACAGTGATCCTGCCCTTCATGTCAAGGTAAGTTTGCTGTAAACCACGTCAATATTTCTTTTTATGAATAGCAGTAGGCAAATGCTTTAAAAGTGCATTGGGTGTCCCTTAAATGTTTGGTGTGAATCTGTCCTTGGGGTATCAGCATTCTAAGGGCTCAAGTCTGAAAATGCAGGATGCTCAGTTTACATGTGTGTGTGTATGAGTGTGTGTGTGTGTGTTAAGATGTATGTATGGGAGTTGCTTTTGACTGTTTTTCAACTGAAGCTGCTGAGAGCTGAACCGTGTCCCCTGGGGTGTTTCCGTGTACCATTAGGGTTGGGTGACAGTTCTGAATGGCAAAGCCACAGGTCATGTTACAAAGTAAACGCCTCCAAGGTACCAGCCCCGGTATGTGTCAGACAAACGAGACTGCTAATTTGATCATTAAACACTCCAGGCCTTTAAAAGAGAGTCAGCAAGAGGTTGCCATCTCCACCAGTGACCTGGAAAAGCAAACATCCTGAGGCTATTTGCGGCTTCACTGGTTACATTTTCCCCACATAGAGATAAGAATCTCTGAAGGTAGGAAGTGCTCCATCCTGAGTCGGACCACGGACCCGTCACAGTTCAGGATTGCCTGGTCAACTGGCAGTGACTTGCCAGGGTTCAGGACAGGACTCTTCACCAGCGGGTTCACCAACAACTTAGATGGCTCAGCTGGTAGAACATAAGACTCTTAATCTCAGATTCATGGGTTTGAGCCTCAGGGTGGGACAAAGACTCTTCCAATTCTACGATTCTATGAAACGCCTACCTGGAGATAGCACTGAAAATGCACAACTTCATGAGTATTATAGAATGGCAAATGAACGCAAAGCTCACCAGGCAGGGCTTGGCCACTTCCCTCTCAACCTCACCTCTGTCTCCCTCCTTTCTCCAAACACCAGCTCTCAGCTCGCCTCGCTCTCCATAGCGAAGCTCCACACTTAGTTGGCAGGTCCTAGAAAACTGGCTGCACCGCTTCCTCTTCTTTATCAACTTTCCTTGACCAAAACAGTAGGGGTTTTTTTGCTGGGGTGGTCAGTTCAGCGGAATCCCATCCTTGTTGCCAGTGAAATATACTCAGAGTCGAGTGTGGATTTCATGCTCTTTATTCAGCTCATAGTAGTGAGGAATGCCAGTTCCCCCGAAATGTCTGCTTTATATACATTATTTACACAATGGGCCCCACATGATTGGCTAATTCTGGGATTCTCCTGTAGGCCAATCAGGTTGCGGATTCACTTCCACCTGGAGTTGGATTGGGTGGCTCCTGCGGACCAATCAGACTGCTGCATTCTGAATCCTATTGTTCTAGGACCAATCAGACTGCTGCATTCTGAATCCTATTGTTCTAGGACCAATCAGACTGCTGCATTCTGAATCCTATTGTTCTGGGACCAATCAGACTGCTACATTCTGGATCCTGTTGTTCTAGGACCAATCAGACTGCTGCATTTTGGATCCTATTCAACTCAATACATAACACCGTGTGTGTGTGTGTGTGTGTGTGTGTGTGTGTGTGTGTATGTCTAGTTATCTTGGAGGCAATTCGGCTACACCTGGGCATTCTGGGATGTGTGTGTGACCTTTAGCCCCCTCCTTCCCCTCTCAACCAGGGTCCTTGATTCAACAGCTGGAGCGAATGCTCAGTGTTGGTTAAAATACAGCTTTGCTCCCGTATTGGACAGATATGTCCTTCATTCCCTTGGTTTTGTCTGCCTGATCCATTTAGCAGAACTTCAGAAGATAAATGGTCTCTTGTCTTGGGTTTGTGCCTTGTCTGTAACTCCCAGGCCTTGTCTCACTGCAGGGGCCGTTAAGTTCTCTGCCAGAAGGCAAGTAATGACTATTTTGAAAAAGGGAGATAGATAGTAATGAAGGTACGACAGGTTGGACTCTTTGCGTTGTATTACTCCCTCATGCTTTTATTGCCAAGGAAGGCATTCTGCCACATCCACTCCTCTTTGCTCTTTCCTTCTTTTTACTTGGGTGGATCTGTCTACATGAAGAAGAAGACCGCCTGAGTTAAGACAGGTTGCCTCACTTCAAAAACAGAGCATTCAGGGAAGCGAAGACCTTACCGTGGTATGAAAGCAAGGCCGTGAACTATCTCTCTGGAAAGAAAGGAGGAGAAATCCTCTGAGGATATAAGCCTGGCACTCTCCTGCTCTGTTAAAGAGAGCTGGAGGCAATCTGTACTTTTTGCAGCTGTATTAAAACGCGAGGGGGAGGGGGAGAACCCGAATCTCTGTCTCTATTTATTACATTCATATCCTACCTTTCCTCAAGGCAGTATACAGGGTCCTTCTCAAAGGCAGTCACTTTATACATCATCATCAACAGCAACAAAGGAAACATATCACCCCAAAGAGGACAACAATTCGCATTTGCTAAATCGATGCACACGTGCAAATTTAGAAGTATGGTAATGACTGTAATCTGGATAGAAATATATTTTGCCACAGTGGAGAAGACAGCGACCAGGGTCACACTCACAACATGCTTTTAAGGGACAACGATGCCATTTAGGCAGTCATGGCTTCCCCCAAAGAATTCTGGGAGCTTTCCTTGGTTAAAGGTGCTGTTTTAGAGACCCCTAACCTCCTGGCAAATAGAAGGCGAAGAAATGGAGGCAGTGAGCGATTTTACTTTCTTGGGCTCCACGATCACTGCAGATGGTGACAGCAGTCACTAAATTAAATGACACCTGCTTCTTGGGAGAAAAGCAATGACAAACCTAGACAACATCTTAAAAAGCAGAGACATCACCTTGCCAACAAAGGTCCGTATAGTTAATGCTATGGTTTCCCCAGTGGTGATGTATGGAAGTGAGAGCTGGACCATAAAGAAGGCTGATCGCCGAAGAATTGATGCCTTTGAATTATGGTGCTGGAGGAGACTCTTGAGAGTCCCATGGACTGCAGGAAGATCAGACCTATCCATTCTGAAGGAAATCAGCCCTGAGTGCTCACTGGAAGGACAGATCCTGAAGCTGAGGCTCCAATACTCTGGCCACTTCATGAGAAGAGAAGACTCCCTGGAAAAGACCCTGATGTTGGGAAAGATGGAAGGCACAAGAAGAAGAGGACAACAGAGGACGAGATGGTTGGACAGTGTTCTCAAAGCTACGAACATGAGTTTGACCAAACTGTGGGAGGCAGAGGAAGACAGGAGTGCCTGGCATGCTCTGGTCCATGGGTCACGAAGAGTCGGACACGACTAAACGACTAAACAACAACAACCCCATCGAAGAGCTAAAATTGCCAGGGTTCTCTGGGAAGACGGATTGCAGCTGAGAAGTGTAGCTCTGTGAGGGGAATTGGGGTTTCCTAGCAATTCTCAGGCCCCTTAAAGAATTACAGCTCCCATAATTCCTTGGGGAAGCCAGACCCATAGTGCTTTAAGTGTGTGGTGCTAATGTGGCCCTTAGGCCTGCTCAGTCTTCTGTCTAGGTGTTAAGCACTGATGGGCAACTTGGACCAGACAGCCAGACCTTGAAGCAGAGCTGGTGTGCAGAACCTTTAGCCCTCCTGAGGCTGCTGAACTACAACTCCCATCATCCCTGGCCATTGCTCATACTTGAAGGGACAGATGGGAGCTGTAGTTCTACATCTGGAAGACCAAATTTCCCCACACACCTGAAAGAGAGGATGCCTTGGAATAGGGGGCTGTCTTCTGTGCCTCCTTAGTTGCAGTCTGGCATTTTTAACGCTATGCCATACTGGCTCTCAAAATGTATAGAAAGATGGAATTCCCTCTCCAAAGAAGCTTATCTGGCAACAACCTTGTTATCAGGGGAATACTACTTCTTTTCTTTTTTGAAATCCCAGGTCTTTTTGATTTTTATAATGAAATGATTTTATAATATTGTATATTTTACTGTTCTTAGCCGCCCTGAGCCCGGCTTCGGCTGGGGAGGGCGGGATATAAATAAAATTTTATTATTATTATTAGAAGCACTTTCTGGATTCTCAAATGATCAGCCTCATGGGATGATAATGAGTTCTAGTCTTATGAAAGAGTGGGGAGAATTTCCTTTATTCACTTCTATCATGTTGCCTCTGACACGCCTTTTCTTTAAACTAAAGAGTCCCAAATGCTTCCACCTTTCCTCACAGGTGTGGGAATGTTCAGGGAGGCAGGAGAGGATATATTGTTTATTAATATCCTTCCTAACTTGCGCTAGCAAGTTCTATAACTTAGCAGAGTTTAAAATCATTTTACTTGCCCTTTTTTGAAACTTTTCCAACTCTGCAATATCCTTTCTGAGGTGAGGCAACCAGAACTTTACACACAGTATTCCTAATGTGGTTGCACCACAGATTTGCATAATGGCATCATGATACCACCAGCTGAAAGGAAGGACAAGATAATAAACAAGGTTATTGACAAAGGGAAACGTTTAACAAATTCGAAAGAGATAGGAAAAGCCTTTCTAAAATTCTACACAGCATTATATCGGCGTGAGAAGGAAGACCCAGAGAAAATGGAAACTTATTTGAATAATTGCAATATATCCAAAGTTGCTAAGGAAGACTTTAAGACTTTAAATGCACCCATATCAATTTTGGAACTGAAGCTGGAAATTTAGCCAAATGAAAACAGGTCATGCACCTGATCCAGATGGAATTTCTGCAATTTATTATATATATAAAAAATCAAAATGCATTAATTGAACCACTTAAGGGCACTATGAATAGAATTTTGGTGACAGGAGAGGTGCCTGAATCGTGGAAAAATGCATTTATCACCCTGATTCTGAAACAAGACTGTGATTTAATGAGGACTAAGAACTATAGACCGATTTCTTTACTTGTGACTATAAACGACAGGTATTTGCTGCAATTTTAGCTAATAGATTGAAACAGTGCAGTTGCTACTTTGAAACACATCGGGTTAAATGCATTCACTCGTTTGGGGCTACAATCCTATACACACTTGCCATGGGATACACTCAGTGCTTTTTTTCTTTAAAAAATGTTTAGGGGTACTCTCATTTTGACTCAAGAAAATCACCATTTTATAGTTCAAATCAGGAAAATTAAATACAGTAAATGGACAAAAGTACAAAGATTCCCAAAATGTTTAGGGGTATGCGTGCCCCTGTGCCCTCCCCCAGAAAAAAAGCAATGGGTTGAAAAGAGTTTTAAGCAAATGTATTCACAGAGACCAAACAGGTTTCCTTCCAGGACGTCAACTGAAAAATAACACAAGGAATGTAATTAATTTGATTGAATATCTGGAAGTAAGAAATGAAAAATAAGCAGCATAATTTTTTTTAGATGCTGAGAAAGCCTTTCATAATAAGGTCCTAGAGAGGATGGAGATTGGTGACTCTTTCCTAGTAGGAATTAAAGCAATTTATACTGAACTATCTGCAAATATATTAGTAAATAACAATCTCTCAGACAAATGCCCAATAAGTAAAAGGACTAGACAATGCTGCCTATTATCCCCACTGTTGTTAATTTTGATGCTGGAAATATTAGAAGGGGAATATTAGAAGGGGAAATAGGGAAATTAAAGGAAAAATGTTTTGGGGGGTTTTGGACCAAAGCTCACAATTTGAAAAAAGAGCTACTGCTGAATAAGGAAAAATGATTGTCTAAAATATACACATTATTATTCGAATGGGAAACAAAAGATGAGTTGGTTAAAAGCATCAATGACCCACTGGGCAATAGATATAGGATACAATATAGAATTAAACCTCCGGGAGAAACTTTGGAAGAATGATTTGAAATTCACCTCATGCTACACACTGAAAGAGAATTACATGAAAATGATTCATAGATGGTATTTAACCCCGAGGAGACTGGCTAAGATGTATAATGTGGAATCAAACTTGTGTTGGAAATGTAGAGAAGTAGAAGGAACCTTTTACATATGTGGTGGGCATGCAAAAAAAGTTGAAGAATATTTGGAAATGATATATAATGAGATAAAAAAAAGTTTAAAATATCTCCCCCTCAAAAAACAAAAAAACAACCAGAGGCATTTCTGTTAGAAATTGTTCAGACAGAGGTTCTCAGTAGTCGGGGGGGGGGGGGATTACGGTATGTATGCAACAACAACAGCTCAAATTTTGTTCACCCAAAAATGGAAAGTGAGAGAGGTCTCTGGTAAGTAGGATTGGCAATTTAAGATATGCAGAGTTAGCAGATCTAAGAAGCCAAATAAGAGAACAAAAAGAACATGCACTTAAAGAGGAGTGGAAAATCTTTGTTGAGTACACTGAAAATAATTGTGCACAGTTAAAAACGCTGGCAGTATTGAAGTAATTCAACAGTACAGCATATTCTGAAGTGATGTAAGAAAGGTAAATTGAATTAGATGAATTTATTAAAATATGTAGGAATACTGGATAAGTTAAATGAGCATTGGAAGGGGAGGGAGAGAAGTCAATGAATGTTTGGTATAATAAAAGATGTTTAATTTGGAATGTAAAACTTGAAAATTTAATAAAAATTATAGACATATTTAAAATGCATCTCTGGGTTATTTGTGGGGCCTGCCTGGTGTTTTTACATGAGTAGAATATGTGCTTTTATTTAAAATGCATCTCTGAGTTATTTGTGGGGTATAGGAATTCGTTCATTTCCCCCCCAAAAATATAGTCTGGTCTACCACATGGTCTGAGGGATGGTGGACCCGCCCATGGCTGAAAAAGGTTGCTGACCCCTAACCTATTCATTCAGCTACCAGATTATTATTTTTTTTGCCCCAGCATGCCTCACTTTACACTTGCCTACACTGAATTGCATTTGGTATTTTACCACCCATTCACTCAGTTTGGGGAGGTGTTTTTGGAGCCCTTCTGAATATCTATTTTTTTCCGCCACCCTGAAAAAATTAGTATCGTCAGCAAACTTGACCGGCTCACTGCTCACCCATAACTCTAGATCTTTTTTATGAAACGCCACCAAACGTCTTTCTCATTTCAGACTGGTCTGGGGTCAGTGTCCAAGCCTCTAATCTGGCTACAGACAAACAACCTTCCTGCCATTGTCTCTTCTTGTGTAAGCCCCAAAGTTAAACAAACCCAAGACCAGCAGACAACATTTATCACCTACTTTATAAAAACAGTCCTGGTTGGCATCAGTGGCTCCCCCCCCCCCACTCACAACCACCCCTCACTCCCCCCTCAGCCAGGACTCCTCAAGAGGCAGGTTTATAGGGATGTGACAGAAACCAACCTGGGAGCTAGAAAGGTATTTTTCAGACATCAAAGGTCCCATTAAGGTGAGCTGCCCCAAAGCTGCCTCCACTTTAATGGAGGAGATTAGGCCCTGTTCCCTCACCTCCTTCCAAGTTCCTAAATAAATGTTTAATCCCCATTTATGTCCTCTCTGATGGTCTACCTAAAAACCGACACAACGGCTGTCTACAGTTGCAGACATGCGTGCTTCAGTTAGATGCTGCTGGGTTCGCCCTCATAATTGGCCATCTCCCTCACCTCCTTTCCTGTACCCCCAATTACAGATCCCGCATAACACAATTTGCAAAGAGGCCAAACGTTTTTATGGCCTGCGCGCAGAGCCAGCAGCAATTGAATTTACTCTCGTAATGCAGATTGGCATTAGGGAAGTCACTTAGGCTGTGGACACGCTGCTGGTTTAAAACACAGGTCGTTCTTTTTTCCTCAATTCGGATTGAAGCTGGTTTGGAGGGAAGGGCAGCATTTCAGAAGAAGTGATGGTATAGATACACAGGCTGCATCTAGACACATCAAAGAAGCAATTCACTTAAATGCATCATAAGCTTTGCATGAGAAATCGGGTTGGGGAAAATGGAACTCCACAGCGCCATCTGGTGTCCCAGTGTTATAATGCACATACAACGCCTATAAAGCGCTTTTTCTTTGCAATGTAGCTGAGTCCGCAGTGTGGCTAATATCATGTCCCGATTCAGCGATGGTGGGAGCAAAGCCTTCAGATTTGGTCTCCAGTCTCACTCCACTTGCTGCATTTTATAGAATCATAGAATCTCCTTCCTTGGAGGTTTTTAAGCAGAGGTTAGATGGCCATCTGTCATGGATGCTTTAGCCGAGATCCCTGCATTGCAGGGGGTTGGACTAGATGACCCTCGGGGTCTCTTCCAACTCTGCAATTCTGTGATTCTACTTTTCTAGATCCTATTCACATATTTGCATCTATACATATAAATTAGTAGACGTGAAACGATATGCAAACCTGCTTCCTCCTTTGTCTTGCATTTCTTCTTTTTGTAAATGTTCCTGTTTGGTTTGGTTTTCTTGCGTCACAAGAAAAGACAACTCATATAGAGAAGGGTGAGGTACAGTGTTACCTCCACATTTCCTTCACAACAATCCTGTGTGGTAGGATCAGACTGAAAGAGAGTGAGTGGCCCAAAGTCACCCAGTGAGCTTCACGATCCTTTGCAAGTAAATTGACATCACCAACTGAGTTTGCTCCCATATAAATCGATTTAGAACCAAAGTACAGTGGTACCTCGGGTTAAGAACTTAATTCGTTCTGGAGGTCTGTTCTTAACCTGAAACTGTTCTTAATCTGAGGTACCACTTTAGCTAATGGGACCTCCCACTGCCACTGCCGCCGCCGCACAATTTCTGTTCTCATCCTGAAGCAAAGTTCTTAAAACAGAGGTACTATTTCTGGGTTAGTGGAGTCTGTAACCTGAAGCGTCTGTAACCTGAAGCGTCTGCAACCCGAGGTACCACTGTGTAGTATGTTGTTTACTCTTTGGGGATCTGCCCTAGTAACCGAAGAGTTTGTGGGATTAGATTTATTCCTTTCTTTTTGGGAGGGAGCATTTGGCCTTTTGATGATCACACTCCCAGTCACTGAAAAGAGCTCCTCCACCCCTTTCCCTTCTTATCTTGCTAATCCACACCCACATTTGCATACAGGGTTTATTTCCTCCTTTGCTCTGGCAGAGAATCAAAAGCATTGCTAAATAAAATATTTGGTTGTGTATCTACAGTGCATAAATAGCTTAATCAAATGCCATTGCTTGCCTGGCTTACGCTGGCGCTGTACCAAGAGGAGCTAGTCAGAACAAGATTTCAAAAAGAAGGGAGCAGCGAGTTGGGGAAACAGGGATGGGCTGTGCTCACCACTGGCTAGGGCTGCTCCCTGATTCTTTGTCTTAGCACTGAACACATGAAGCTGCCTCGTATTACTGTCTCACCACTGGTACATCTAGCTTTGTACTGTCTGTGTTGACTGGCAGAGGCTCTCCAGGACTGAACCAGGGACCTTCAACACACACACACACACACACACACACACACACACACACACACACACTTATGGGCACTTTATCCCAGTGTATGCATTTTTCTAAACGTTAATTGGCATGAGAACAACACGGCCAAATTCTGAAAGTGTGAATTTTGAACGATGCTTGTGTTTCGCAAGAGGAAAATTAGATAAGTCTGCCTTGAAACGAGAAGTGAATCGGATTTCTCCCCCATCCTTAGATTCTACATTAAAGGCTGTGAAGCCTCAACTGAATTTTCAGCTCTCTTAAAAATAAGGACCTGCTTCTTACTAGCCTCAGACCACGTGGAGACCCACAACTTAACCTGGGACTGTAGGGAGGACTCCCCATTGACCCAACTGCCCTATGGCTTCGAATGCCAAGGGCTGGCATCAGCACCTGGCATCCCTGAATAGCTGAATAGGACCAACCATTGAGGCCTGCTGTGGGCCCTCCTTTAATTTTACTTCTTCATGGACCTGTCTAGCACACTGGGCAGCAGCAGATCCATGACTGGATCTAGCCAGCATTTTAATTTGCCACAATGCTCCCCTATAGCACCACCCTGGGGCATTGTGGGAAATTTAAATGGCCACTCCCCAGCCACCCAGCTCAATAAGTCGGCATGCCTGCCAGAGAGCAGTTTTTGCATGCCCACCTCACCCCTGAAGCCCCATGAGCAACATGCCTGAAGAACTACCTCTTAGATTCCAAATTCTATTTCACAACAATTTAAAACACTGCATAGTCCAATGTAACATATTTTTCTCTGCCACCTGCAAACTCCTTTCGGTGTTTTGGCAGCTGTAGCCTCCCCTAAAACCCAGCATTGCCGTTGGGCATTTTAAGGCATTCTCCAGAGCCTTGGCACAAACAACAACAGGCAAGGGTGGGTGGTTTCTCCTGGCGCCATGGCAACCCGGGTCACGCTGACACAGCCAAACCATCTGACGCCTTTGCTTTAGTCAAGCGCACAGCAAATATGTCAACCACACTTGGTAATGGCAGCAGTGATGAGGGGAATCAAACCCCACCCGCTTCTCAGACAACATGGCCCCCTGCAATGTCTGCAAATTCAACACACTGGGAACACAAAATGATTTGTGACAAAATCACCCTGTATGGAAACAGAGTGGGCCGTTCTCGCCTGACAACAATTGTCACCGATTTCAGTGGCATTTAGAAGCAACGCAATTAGGTTAAGATACGATAGGATAATCTTTATTGTCATTGTCCCATACAGAACAACGAAATTGAAAAAATCTACATCTGACATTCAAAAACCAACAAGCCTGCTATCCCATCTATCCCAGCCTGGTTAACCCCCTAAAAACTCTGATACCCCATAATTGAATACAATATGCTCCCACAGAGACTACCTTACACTGCATTTAAAACCAAAATCGCATTTGGATAGAAACTGTTTCTCAGGCAGCTAGTCCTAGTCTTTATAACCCCGTACCTTCCTCCAGAAGGCAGAAGCTGAAAGAGATCATATTCTGCACTATCTCTGCAGCTTTCTTATGGCACCTGGAAGCGTAGATTTGATCCAAGGTGGGAAGAGTGCACCCAGTTATTCTCTCCACAGTCTCTACAACCCTGGACAGCATTGTTTTTCCCTGATGATGCAGCTCCCAAACCACACACACAGACCATAAGTTAATACACTCTCCACAGTACACTGGTAAAATGCCATCAACAGTTCCTTTGAGAGATTATTTTTCTGGAGGATTCTCAGAAATATAACCTCTGCTGTGCTCTCTTCATCAGATCTTTGCTGTTTTCTCCCCAGGTTAGGTCATCTCTCAACTCCATTCCCAGAAATCAAAACACCGAGACCTGTTCCACACACTTCCCCTCAATAATAAGTGGCTGAATATTCAATTTACACTTCCTAAAGTCCACAACACTCTTTTTGTTTTCTTTAAGTTAAGAGTAGTAGAGATGAGAAGAAACTGGCTAACAGGTGCATTAAGAAAGGCCAGCATCTAGAGAAAGAAGCAAATGAAGGCTAAGTGGAGCAAGGTGAGGTAATAGCCTATGATGAGCCGGCAGTGCTGGATCAAACCAAAGACCTATCTACGCTCACATCCTGTAGCTAACCAAATATCTCCATGAAGACCATGAGCATAACATGACCCCTCTTCCACTTGTGTTCCCCGGCAATAGCATCCAGAGCCATGCTGCTTCTGATACTGAGTGTAAGAAAGCAGTCCTTCACACAGCGCTTAATTGAACTGTGGAACTCACTCCCACATGAGGCAGTGATGGCTAGCAACTTAAGATGGCTTGAAAAGAGAATGAGACAGTCGGTGGAAGAAGATTGGAAGAAATTTAAAGACTATTTACAGAAATATTGTAAAATTAATTAATGTTAGAATGATGTTAGAATGAAATTAAGTGGTTCTAGCAGCAATGTCATAAAGGTGTATGAAAAAATGGCCGGTTAATAGGTGAGAATCTAAAGCTATAAATTATTAAGTTAAAGGACTAAGACAAAAACAAAGAGGGAAAGGAATTGCTGAATTAACCAATTGAACTGGAATACAAAAAAGGGAGGTGAGAGGAGGTCAGGGAAGCAAGGAAATGAAATGTAAGATACGGAAGGGTTAATTTGTTTTTAAGTGTTTTTTCTAACTTTTTTTCTATATTTTGTATTTTGTATGTTTTTTTCTTCTTCTATATTTTCCCTTGTCTCTTTTATTTTTAACTATGTAATTTTTTGTTTCTGAAATTTTAATAAATATCATTCAAAAAAAATGAAAAGAGAATGAGACAAATCCTGGAGAAGGCTACAGTGGCTACTAGCTATGATGACTGATGCTCTGACTATAGTTCCTGGGATTATTTAGCAGAAACCACAAATGTTTAAATATTGCTTTAAATGTATTGTGCAGGTGGAGTCCAGGTGTTACTCCGCACACCCTTTGCATAACTAGATTCCAGGTTCCCCCGGAGGCGAGGGAACGACTCCTTAATTAATTTGAGGGTGTAACGACAATGTGACCACAAGATTCATTACACCTGCAAACACCTGTTTGCCAAAACTCCTTCCTCAACCATATGGCATGAGCAAACGATCAGTGAACGTGCACAGGGTCTAACTATTAGTTACAGAATTTTGGAAATTAAAGCTTGCTACTGGGTCGAGGTCGAATTACTGCATCCTTGGCTTGCTGTGAGAGATATCCAGCCATTTGTAAGAGCTGGAACAAAGGTTAAAGTGCTAGTTAGGGATTAGCTCTACAGATAATATTTCATTCTATGTTAATTTCCCAAGTTAAATTATACTCCACTCTCCAGTTCCTGTCAGCACAACCCTATGGATGTTTTTGTCTGAAAGTACCGTAAGTACTATGACATTCAAGAGGGCTTACTCATGGGCAAGTGTGTCTAGGATTGCAGCCTAAATGAGTTTCGTCCATGTGCTCCGATCAAGAGGAAAGCCTCAGGCTACATCCACACCATACATTTAAAACACGACAATACCACTTTAATCAGTCATAGCTTCCTCTAAGGAATCCTGGGATCTGTTGCTTGTTAAGGTTGCTGGGAGCTTTTAGGAGATCCCATTCTCCTCACAGAGCTATGATTTCCAGAGTGGTTTTGCAATCAATCCCTTTCCCCAGGAAACTCTAGAGATTGGTAGTGTTATAGGAATTCTAAGGTCTCTCATATATATATAACGTTCATAAATTTACAAGGCAAACACATACATAAGTATATAAACCACGTGTCTGAAATAGTATAGGAGAGCAATCCTGAAACCATTTTGATTCTCCCAAACTGACCTCAGATATTTCTCTGCAAAGAGGAAGGGAATAGGCAAGCCTCTCCATTGTCTTTTTCTTACCTGTGTTAAGGGCCTATGTGTGTATGAATAGGGTGAGCCTGTGACCTGGATTCAGGAATTCAAGTATTTACCATCAACAAAAGAATGGCCGGGCTGTCCGGGAAATGCAATCAGTGACCATTATCAGGTATCCTGGAAGATAGGATTTCTGCTGTAGACTGCTTCTTTCTGTGATGTATGTATGATGTTTTGGGGGTGGTCTCTGGCTACAGGGTGGGCAATTTCAAAAGTCTATACAGTGGTACGTCTAGTTGTGGACTTAATCCGTTTTGGGGTGCTGTTTGTACCCTGAAAAGTCTGCAAATAGAGCGCCTCTTCCGTGCATGTGCGTGGCGCGAATGAGTGCTTCTGCACATGCGCAAAGCGCACATATCGCTTTTGCACATGCGTGAAGCACACAAATCGCTTCTGCGCATGCATGCGTGGCAAACCCAGAAGTAAACACTTCCGGGTTTGCCACGTTCGTAAGCTGATAGTCCGTAACAAGAGCGGAATGCTACTAGAGGTACCACTGTATAAGGGCTTGCACAGCATTGTTCTGGGTCCTCTTCCTCTCCTGCGTGTGAGGGGAGTACCCTGTTGCAACAGTTAATAAAGATCAGGCTTACTAGCTGCCTTGCTTCTCAATATTCTCTGGTTGGCTTCTGTTATTTCATCCTTTTGACAGGGGACCCACTTAAGGACTCTATACGGACTCTTGGATACCCCATAAGGGAAAAGGAGCAGTACTTTTCTTATAACAGTAGACTACAAGTCCCATCAGGCCTGGACATTTGCCATGCTTGCTGAGGCTGATGGGAGTTGGAAGTTTGACCTCAATCGTTTCTTTTTCCCTTTCCTTTTTCTCGGCTGAGTCAGCCCAGCAGTCTCTGTGGCCCAGCAAACTCATCCTAGCTTGTGCCCAGAGCAGCTGCAAAGTGTGCCAAGTGCTGTCCGTGGACTGAGAGTGCTGATCTATGGGGAGTGGGAGGACACAAGACCAGTTTCGGCAGCCCTCCTCGTGTACTGACCCTGTGGCTGGCAGGAGGAGGCAGGAAAGGCCAGTTACAACACTTCTGGGTAAAGGGCCTCTCCCTACTAAAGAGAATGCCCAGCCCCTCTCAAAGGTAAGGTAAAGGTAAAGGTACCCCTGCCCGAACGGGCCAGTCTTGACAGACTGTGGGGTTTGTGCGCCCATCTCACATTTATTGGCCGGGGGCCAGCGCTGTCCGGGGACACTTCCGGGTCACGTGGCCAGCGTGACATCGCTGCTCTGGCGAGCCAGAGCCGCACACGGAACGCCGTTTACCTTCCCGCTGGTAAGCGGTACCTATTTATCTACTTGCACCCGGAGGTGCTTTCGAACTGCTAGGTGGGCAGGCGCTGGGACCGAACAGCGGGAGCGCACCCCGCCGCGGGGATTCGAACCACCGACCTTTCGATCGGCAAGCCCTAGGCGTTGAGGCTTTAGCCCACAGCGCCACCCGCGTCCCTTCTCTCAAAGGTACTTTTGCATGATAGAAAGTAAGTGGATTACAGCTGTAAAGATTGTTAAAAGAAAAGAAAAGAATACAACTAGATATAATTAAGGGTGAGGATTTGCTGAATTAAACTTGAAACTGGAATGCAGAAAGGGGAGGTATGAGGAGGCCGGTGAAGTAAGTTTTAAGAAAATAAGGTTTTGAAATTATACTTGTTTGTTTGTTTTTGTGTTTGTTTGTGTGTATTTTATAATTTGTGAAAACTTAATAAATATCTTTAAAAAAACAAACAACAAAGGTACTTTTGCATGTACCCAGGAATACGATCTTTTCAAGGCAACACACAAGAACATTAAAAGCAACCACAGGAAGTACTCCACGCCACCCGCGTTTTTAACTTCCCTTGATGGAGGGTTTTATTTCTGTGCCTATAGAGATGATTCTGAATAAGTCTAGTGATGCACTGGGAGCACACGCTGGCCCACCCAGGTTGCTGCTGGGTGGAAGCAATCCAAGCAATCAGATGCAGCCCCCGCGATTCTTCCTTTCATTGCTGCTCCGTAGAAGCAGGGGAACTGCGTGCTTTGCCAAGAGATAAAACTTCGGTGCTCAGCCAGGGCTGCAGGCACTGCTGAAAACTTTTTCACCTGCCAAGTACAGTGGTACCTCGGGTTAAGTACTTAATTCATTCCGGAGGTCTGTACTTAACCTGAAACTGTTCCTAACCTGAAGCACCACTTTAGCTAATGGGGCCTCCTGCTGCTGCCGCGCCGCCAGAGCCCGATTTCTGTTCTCATCCTGAAGCAAAGTTCTTAACCTGAAGCACTATTTCTGGGTTAGCGGAGTCTGTAACCTGAAGCGTATGTAACCTGAAGCGTATGTAACCTGAGATACCACTGTATTGTAATTCTATTTTTTCTCTCTTTATGCTAATCATTTTCAAAGCATGCAAAAAAGGTGCACTATGTATACACAAATGAAGTCAGACAGACAAAAAGCAGGCAACTTCAGGCATCATATAAATAAAACGAATACTTTCAACACAAATGCCATTATGGACAGGTATTATACCTAAGTGGCTCCCTTACATCTTATTCTCATGACCCCCCCTGTAGAGTAGCTTAAGCTAAGTGGCAATGCCTGGCCTTAGGTTACCCAACAAATGTCATGGCTTAGGGGAGATTTGAACCTGGGTCTCCTCAGCCATGCTCATGGCTACAGCACACCGCCTTGTCAACAAAAGAGTAAATACAGCCGGAATGATATGTTAGAAAGTTCAGAGTGCTAAGCTGTTCTGGCTTCTGTGCAAGCCCCAAGAGATGTAATATATTATGACTGCTTTCTGAGAAGAGGAATTACCGGAGAGGCGAGCTTTCTTTACTAAGTAATGGGCATGAATGAACTGCCTCTAAAAAAATTAAGGCAATCTTCTCTCCCATTCTAAACATAGATACATAGATAGATAGAGTGATGAGCAAGCTCTCCAGCAACGCATTTCTGAGACCAGGGCGCATGCTTGGAGGATGCACGGAGGAATAGCTTAACAAATGAAGAAACAGAAGTGGAATGATTTGCAAGCTCAGATAAACATGGGGGCCGGGGCAAGAGTATCAGATGTGTTTGGGCTGCCTTATCAGAAACCATTAATCACAACGGCCTCTGTTCCTTAGGTAAAGCAAACTTATGAAACAGAGCAGGAAATCTGCCAGATCAACAAGCGGCAAGATAATGACTGGGTTGCAAGGCTCTGAGAACGGGGGAGGGAAACAGAAAAGGTGAAGGCTTATCTAGATGATCAGTTCAAAATGTGCTCCGTAATCCCGCAAGTTCCAATGCAAAGGCTAACAGTGAAGTATCTAGCACACAGCAATAAAAGGAGGGATGGTTCCATGTGCTTGTTTTTAAAAGGGGCTAATTCTGAACATGATCTACGAAAGGGAATGCCCTTCAGTTATCGGACACCAGCTCCCATCAGCCTCAGCCAGCATGGGTTTCCAAGCTGACAAACACACTTCCCCCTCTACATTTTGTTCTCATAACAACTCAGCAAGGTAGGTTAGGCTGAGTGGGGATTTGAACCCTAGTCTCCCAGTTCCTGGGACGCGGGTGGCACTGTGGGTTAAATCACAGAGCCTAGGACTTGCTGATCAGAAGGTCGGCGGTTCGAATCCTCATGACGGGGTGAGCTCCCATTGCTCGGTCCCAGTTCCTGCCAACCTAGCAGTTCGAAAGCACGTCAAAGTGCAAGTAGATAAATAGGTACCACTCTGGCGGGAAGGTAAACAGCGTTTCCATGCACTGGTCTGGTTCGCCAGAAGTGGCTTAGTCATGCTGGCCACATGACCCGGAAGCTGTATGCTGGCTCCCTTGGCCAATAAAGCGAGATGAGCACCGCAACCCCAGAGTTGGCCACGAATGGACCTAATGGTCAGGGGTCCCTTTACCTTTACTTTACCTCCCAGTTCCTAGTCTAACACTCTGACCACTACACCACACTATAGTCCAGCCGTTTGTGGAGGGAACATATTGGCTATCCCAATATAGAATGCAGTTCAGCCTTCCCAAGAACGCCCTCTAGAATCCTCCCCTCTGCAACACACATACTCCCCAAAGTGTCCTGCATTTCAGCAGCTCTCTGCCCTTTGGCACATAAGGACTGCTATTCAGGAAAGTGTGAAACTTTGTCCCCCTTGGTGCAATGTGCTAACTCGCTGCAGAGCTCTTTGGATCTGAGCCAAACTCTACAGAAACCTTTGCCTGACAGCAACTCCCATCAAGGCAAAAAGTCAAAAGTTCCGGAACCAGGGACATGTGGGCCACTCTTGTTAAAAGAAACAAAAAACCCCGCAAACGCACTGATCAAACATCTGGTGAGGATGAGGGCTAAAATCCAGTTCTCCTCGGTGCAGTTTGTTTTATGGGGGCAACAGAAATATAGATGCACAGCCCACACTTTGCCTGAGGTCTTTAGCTCTTTTGCAAGTTCCTACTTTATAGGCTGAGCAATGGCAAAAATATCATGCCTTAGCAAAGGATTGCATATTGTTGCCCATCCACCATTTTGCAGCAACTATCCTGGAATTCAGTGACCAGTGTGGCATAACTACCACAATGCCTTTAGATACCCACTATCTTGGCATCTACCTCGATCCACCCAATTGTAAATCTATATCTGTATTTTAATAGGGTAGTGCGCTTTATTTGTAGCTGCACAGTGGATGCTCGGGCTGCGAACGTGATCCGTGTGGGAGGCACGTTCGCAACCTGCAGTGTTCGCAACCCGCAGCGCCACGTCTGTGTGGGTTGCCATTTGGTGCTTCTGTGCATGCGCAAGTGCCAAAACCCGGAAGTAACCCGTTCTGGTACACATGTAGATGGAGACAGAGACACATCCAAAACAGCATCATCTGTGCAACATAAAATGTAATTAGCCCTATACCTTTTAAAAACACCTTTGTGATTGGTAGTCATTTTAGTTACAACTTTGGTTGATAGCTGTCATTCTTTTCTTTTATCCCCCCCCCAACCCTTATATATACTGCATTTATTAATTCCTTTAGGGACGCGGGTGGCGCTGTGGGCTAAAGCCTCAACGCCTAGGGCTTGCCGATCGAAAGGTCGGCGGTTCAAATCCCCGCGGCGGGGTGCGCTCCCGCTGTTCGGTCCCAGCGCCTGCCCACCTAGCAGTTCGAAAGCACCTCCGGGTGCAAGTAGATAAATAGGTACCGCTTACCAGCGGGAAGGTAAACGGCGTTCCGTGTGCGGCTCTGGCTCGCCAGAGCAGCGATGTCACGCTGGCCACGTGACCCAGAAGTGTCCCCGGACAGCGCTGGCCCCCGGCCAATAAATGTGAGATGGGCGCACAAACCCCACAGTCTGTCAAGACTGGCCCGTTCGGGCAGGGGTACCTTTACCTTTACCTTTATTAATTCCTTTGGACTTTTTTAAAAGGCTGGTTGATACATACATAAAACTATTTGTATGGGCTATATTACATTTATATGCCACTTTTTCTTCCAAAGATCTCAAGGTGATGTGCATGGTTCTCTCCTACCTCCCCCGTTATCATCGCAAGCCTGTGTGGCAGGTTAGGCTAAGGGACTGTGACTGATCCAAGATCACCCACTGAGTTTCCCACCCCAGGTCCTAGCCCAACAGTCAAATTCTACAAATATGATAGCCAACGTGACACCAGGTGCACAGAGAAAGGAGGCTCACATGTAATTCCCCACTGCGAGCGGAAGAAAAAAAGTCTGTACAGGACAACGGATTGCTGCAAAAACATGCTGTACTTCACAGTCTTCATCGCATCCTGTCACAACACCGACCTCTGAAACGGTTGCACAATTTGGTGCAATCTAAACGGAATGTAAACAAACAGATTTCTTCCAATTTGCCAAAAAATAATTTATTCATGTGAAAACCGATTTGGAAAGTTGACAGCGTTTCCTCAATTGACACAAAGCAGAGTGTAACGAACAGTAATACTGGGGCCGGGGGGGGGGAGAGGTAAAGTGTCTAATGTTGTCAGTTAAGCAAGGGCAGTGTTTCGAAGCACCCCTGGAACAGCCAGGCATCAAGTCTTTGAAAAGGACTGCCTTGCAAGAGGACTAATGCAGCGTGGAGCCCAACCGCTTGTGCTGAAGCTTACAGCTATGTGGCAGAAGTGGATTGGGCACACTTATCTCCTTGGAATATAGCCTTAGCCAGGGATGCAAGGACAAGCATGCGATCTCAGCCCTAACCCACCCTGCCGCACTCCCCAAGTTGGAAGGAGCATCTTTCGAAGAGGAGAGCCCTTTCTACTCTTCCGGGGTTTCCAAATTGTGCGGGGATCTGGCATGCGCACGTCAGTCTCCCCGACAGAGATATTCAGCCTTCACCACATGTGAAGGCTGTGGGAGGCGCAACAGTGAGGGGCTGGAGGCAGTGTGGCCAAGGACCACCACCCCTATTTCTCCATCACATGACAGGGATCAAGTAAGGGCCTGTGTCAAAATCACTTCCCCCACAGGTTAGCGCTGCTGTCTGTCTTCACCCCTAGTAAGCCAAAACCATGTGGGCGACCATCTTGAATTTTTGAGGCGGTTCTCACACGTTTCCCCCCTAGCCACGCTGTGCAAAGCAGGGAGCAGAACGAAGTACTGCAGCCTTTTTCAACTTGTGGGTCCCCAGATGTTGTTGAACTACAACTCCCATCACCCCTAGCTAGCAAGGCCAGAGCTCAGGGATGATGGGAGCTGTAGTCCAACAACATCTGGGGACCCACAGGTTGAGAACCACTGAAGTACTGGATCTACGTCAAAGACCCTGCTCTTTGTGGATCTCCTCAATCAAGCTGCCGAATATCTTTTTGGGGGGGCGGAGAAGAGAATGGCAGTGTGTGTGGTACATCCTGAAACTTGGAAAAGGTAAAATAAAAAAATGGAGGTTGCGCCAACACTGTGCCCTGCAGATGTTGCTAGACTCCCTTCAGCTCCAGCCGGCACGGCAAAGAGGCAATGATGCTGACAGACACCATCCAGCAGTGTCTGCAGGGCGCCATGTTGGCTCAAGCATTGGAGCTTGTGGCTTTCCTACTAGGCCACGTCAGCGTCTTCTAAAAAGTACCTCAGGGATAAAAGCAAAAGTGGAAGCATGAAGTACCACAGACAGCCTGATGTTGCAGCCGAGTGGGAAGGAGCAAGGCCTTCCTACCTCTCACACAGCCTTTGCCAACGTGAAACTACCCAGATGTTTTGGACTACAACCCCCTTCAGTCTCAGCCACCACAGCGCTGGCAGGGGCCGATGGGATCGGTAGTCCTAGGCGTTTGGAGGTACACTCTGGTTTCTCTTCAGGGCATATAAAATCTTTTCTACACGTGTGGCTGTCACCAGGGTGGAGAAAGCTGTTCTGATGGATAGGACGGCAAAGGGGAAATAATGTTTTAAAATGTGGGAGATGGGAGGAAAGAAGTCTTTTCTTTTTTTTAAGGAGACGCCTAGGAATCAAGCCACCACATACTGAAGATGGCGGAACAGAGCAACACACTGCTGGGAAGGCGTACAGAGCAGTTGAGCGCCACAGGTCAAGGAGAGGCCTTTAAGGTAGCCGTAACATGATTCAACAAGGACATTCATAAATAAAAACATTTTTTTCTTTTTTAAAAAAGGTATCACTGTACATTAAGTTTCTATAAAGGCATTATTAGAAAAAGAACAGAAAAAAAATCCCTTTCCCCAAATTCATGCCTTAACAATTAAGTGTTTCTTCCCCTTCGGTCTCAGCAGCACACAAAGAAAACTGAGGTGAAAATTCATTGGCAAGGAGACATGCAAGTCAGCAGACACAGAGTAAGTAAGGTTTTCTGAGGTGGGCTGAGGGTTTGACAGTCCCAAGTGACTCAAAGAATTTTGTGGTGCATTTTTTAGATCCAATTTAAATAAATAATCTCTCCTTTTTGCAATCTAGGCTGACCCGTTTCCCTGCCACCAAATCCAATCAAAGAACAGGTAAGGTAGCAAGCAGTGTGCTGGATCAAGCCAGAGAAACCCACAGATCTATCCCATAGGTGCCCATTATCCCACGGGCATAATGAACAGAGCTTATTTGGGCAAAACTCTTAAGACACATGGGAATGGACAGCACACTGCTTAGCTAAACAAAACCTGGGGAAGTCGCTGCTTGAAACGAGCCTATGTACATTGACTTTTACATGTAGATGCCCTGGGTTGATGTCAGATAACAAGGCAGACACAGCACCGGATTTGGCGACAGGTATCACCCAGAGCCTAGTGGCCTTCTACTCCCATGCCATGAACTTCCAGGGCAGACCTATACCTTAAGCAAAAGAACATGCCAAAACCAGCTGAGCTCTCCTCTTCCCTGCTATAACATCTAGATCGATTTGCCTGAAGCCCCGGCACCGCTAAACTGAGCACTTCCCTGCTCTCATTCCAGAGTGTTGGTTGCTGCTAGCAAGGCTCAGTGTGACAACATCAGGATGCTAACCTAGTTGAACTAGAGATTATGGAGAAGGGAAGACCTCAACCTAGAAAGTCTGCCCTCTTTCCTGTCCTTGTAATGCCTTCGGTGCAGGCCAAAGGATCACTCTGATCACTCCGTCAGGGATCATGACTTGGATGACTCCCTAATGAGAAATTAGGTCTTTACTTCTCTCGCAGGATACTGAAAAGTATAAATCACCCCAGCTGATTGGAGAAGGACAATATCAGATGATTACCCCTTCCCTTTTGATTGCTCATAAGCCCATTCAAACTCCTAACATCCTAAATTTTAAGGACTCTGGTGAAACTTTTGATTATCACCCTCCTCTGTGAATTATTTGGCTTTGCACCTCTCCCAGAGATGCAGCCTCATTCTCACACATCAGGCAGTTAAGAGAAGAATATATCAAGTATGGAATGCAACTGCACTGTTAAGACACGGACAGGTTAAATTAACACAGGCAACCTGGACAGGACAAACATTCATAAATCAAAATAAAAACACAACAACCATTCTTTATACAAGAGTGGGCTAAGGATCTGGGCTGCTTCCAAAGGTTCCTGCTGTGTATTTTGTAAATACAGGGCCAGGTAGAAACCAGGAGGCAGGTGCTTGGCACAATGCGTTTACAACACACACACATACACACACCAAAACCCAGCACTGGACTGGACCAAGCCTGATTTATAGTGTCAAGTAATGAAACAGCTTTCCCCTGACTTTGCTATAAAAAAAGCTGCAAAAAGGGGGTGTCAGTTGTAGCGATCTGGCTGCTGTCAGGTGTCCAGATGCAATTTACAAGCGACTGATAAGAGCCAGTTTATAAAGTTATCAGCATCAAGTGGAGAGGCATGCCCCAGATTGTTCCATCTCAGGCTGCAGGTGGCGGTGGGGTTTTGCACATTTATATGATTCCTACATCTGCCAATAGAATTCCCTCCACTGAGACAGCAGATTTGAACTCCTCTCTTGGATTTGCTCATTTTCTACCCGCAAGATTTATTTTGTGGAGGGCGTATTCAAAGCTGAGATCACCCACCTGCAGCCCAAAATGTTGTAGTCCAAGCAGGGGAGTGGGAGATGAGTTTTAAGATTTGATCCTGGTGATTGCCAAAACTGGCTCCAAGAACCAGAGGTAAAACTGGGGCGTGGGGAGAATGTCTCTCTGGCCAGTTCTGCAAGCCCACTATAAACATACAGACACCTCCAGGTTGCAGGTGGCTGCAGCGTATCTTCAGGTGGTATTAGGGCATTCAGACCCAAACTTCGCAGCAGCAAATTCTTTTGTGGCCATCAACCGCAGATGTAAGTGACAAAGTAAACATTAGCTGCTTGATGTCCTGAAACTCCCTTCCGCTTAGTGGTCCTTCCTTGGACAGTTCCGCTGAGTGGTGCAGAGAAGGGGGAGGTCAGCCAGCCAACCTGCGCAAACGCCTCTCTGCCCGCAGCATCTTTATTTCATTTACTATTAAAGGCGTGATGAAGAGCACCGTTAAACCGATCTGCAAGAAGAAAAGGAGTTAAGGATGTTAGCATGGCTGCACACTGGTTCAACGCCATCGTGGCATTTGCTCCCCATTTCACACACAGGGGTGAAAACAAGGAAGCTGCCTTGTACCAGGTCTGTCTAAATCCAGGGCTGGCCATTCTGGACTGGCAGCAGCTCTTCGGCAAAGACTTTCCCTACCACGTATGTGATCCCTTTGAACTGGCAACGCCAGGGATGGACCTGAGACTTTTGCAGATGAAGAATATGCTTTGCCACTGAGCTATTCCCCGTAAGTGAAACACTCATATAGGCATGGTTCCATGGAGAGTGTGCTTGTATGGTGTGTGCATTTGTCACACCTGCATTTCATCCAATTCCCTCTTTTCCCCCAGACACCCTAAAATGTTTGTACAGCACAAATTTTGTGTGCAAGACTCAAGACACCAGCCCCACAATGTTCAATGAGACTTGTAAGCCTGTAGAGGATTTCAGCCTGAGCATGCAGTAAGGCCTTCAAACACATTCTCTGTTTTTTATTGTGCTATGTCACTTAGATATTTGGGGGGGGGGCATAGAAAGTTAACAACGAATGCAATAAATAACAGCGGCAGCAGTAGATCGATTACAGGCCAAGGTTTCTAGTCAACCAACTTTCTGAGGGACACATTTTCACATTACTGCTGCACAGGATACAACTCAAACACAAAAAAGTAGCATCCCCATTTCACATGAGAAAATGTTTAGGATGAAACAATATGTGCCATGTGGGCAGGAGGCAGTGGAAGAAACCTGACCAATGACCACATTTTGAGAGCTGAGGGGCTTAAATGCCAATGAAGTCAAGTTGCCATTTCTGCTCACCTTGGGGGCTCATTCACAGAAATGACTCCACGTGTGAAATGGAGGGGAAACAATCTGTGTGAGAGAACTGCACTGTGGCAAAAATTATGCGTCAGAATTAGCTGCCAGGGTCCTGTGCGAATCAGCTAAGGAAAGGCGACTGTGTGGTTTGGTAGAACAGTCTTGAAACAGCGACTGTGGGAATCTCTCCCACCATGCCTAACTTCTCTAGATGAGAATAAGACTCTCTGCTTGTTGTTTCCTGACTTATATCAATCTGTCTTCAGTAAATTTGCATTTTCCCAATGGATTTCTGGAAAGCAATGAAGGGGCATGAATAAAAAAAACAGGTGGGGCAATCCATCATACCTGCCCCCTTTTCCCCATCCCACCCAAACACTGTCAGCCTCCACATGTATTGTTCTCATACTGGTGCTCACCTAACTCATGTGGTTGCTGTAAATTTATAGCAGTTTGTGCGTGAAGCAGAGAAGATACATGAAGTGTTACGTGAAGCATATCTGAACACTTGAAAGCGCAGTACAAATGTTTAGTATTTTTAATCTAAAAATCCAACGTTGCATCAGTTTTCATTAAAAATAAAAAACAGCAACCAGGGCTCTTACCATCAGGCTGAAGAAATAGAAAACCGACATCCATTCCAATTTATCGTGAATCAAAGATACCAGTGACTGAAAAGGAAGAAAATATGAGAGCTATTAAGGCTGTCAAGGGGTGGAGAACACAAAGAGACTCTCCCCTCCTCCCCATATGTTACGTCTCTCTTGCTTTTCCTTATTCAAAACACAACCCAACACCTCCTCATGTGGCTACTCCTTGCTTCCAAAGCTGTCAGGTTTCATCTTACGAACTTTCCTGCTATCCCCCAAAGGCCTGTTGACATTATTATTTATCAATCATTTATACAGTGCCTACAATTTTGTAGGTGCTGCAGAGTGATTTAAAAAACAGCACAGTCTCTGCCTGCAGGTTCAAAATCTAACAGACAAGATGTAGAGGGGTGGAAATGTGCCAGGAACCTTTCAAATTTGCTGTGTGGAAGGGGGGTGGAAGGAAAAACAAGCAAAATCAGGTATCAATTCTTAAACATGATAATCCCTAAATATAACCTTTCAAATTTGCTCTAACGTCTGAGTTACTGCCGCAATTCAGGGTTAACCAGAGGCTGTAGCAAATGGGAGGAAGAACCCCTGAAGAACCGAGGGACTCTTTCCTTCCCTCTTCTCAGCATAATAAAAGACATACAACTAACAGATACGTCTTCATTTAGAATCATGGAATTGGGAGGGAACACAACCCCCTGCAGTGCAGGAATCTTTTGCCCAACGTGGAGCTTGAACCCACAACCCTGAGATGAAGAGTCTCCATTTAGTAAGGATATAAAGCTGCCTGATATTTATTCATTCATCTCAAACATTTTCTATCCTGCTTTTCTCTTAAAGGGAGCTCAGAGGGGCTAACAGCAGGGCAGGGGCAGCAGCGTCTGGCTCAGGGCCCAAATACACCCCATCCAAGGCCTACAGTGGTACCTTGGGTTAAGAACTTAATTCGTTCTGGAGGTCTTAACCTGAAACTGTTCTCAACCTGAGGTACCACTTTAGCTAATGGGGCCTCCCGCTGCTGCCGCCACACAATTTCTCTTCTCATCCTGAAGCAAAGTTCTTAACACAAGGTACTATTTCTGGGTTAGTGGAGGCTAACCTGAAGCGTCTATAACCCGAGGTACCACTGTATCTATCTGACTCTTGGGACCCTCTCCAGGCCCACTTCCTCTCCCCAGGTCACACCCTTCACCCATCCCACTGGAACGTGTCCTTCAACACTGGCAATGCCTGGACAGTGGGGAGAGAGGGCGTGAGTGTGCGTGGAGACACGTCCACTCTGCAAAAGCAACATTTGCTATTGTTGCTTTGCTTCCCTTTCCCTCTGGCCTCAACCACCACCATCATGTGCCCCTTCCCCCGGAAGGCAGTGTGGTTCTCGGGCTGAAAAAGGTTCCTCACTCCTGTTTTAGGCGGGCAGAACATTTTTCCTCGGCCTAGAAGCAGAGTAGAGCAGCTTCATGCCTCTTCAGAAATGAAACCAAGTGCTTATACTGAGATTCTGCCCCTAAGTATGTCTTTTACATTGCCGTGAACCCCCACACGTTCGACGGGATGCGCGCACTGGGGTGGGCGGGTGGGAAAGGTCATGCACCTCACATGCAGCCTTTAAGCCTCTCTCTTTTCCAAGATGTTTGACATACTCCTGCTGTTAGCTTCCCACTATGGAAGACAGCCCCGCTTGCGAAATCTCAGCTGGTTGCTATGGAGATGCATTGTCAAGAGATAACGGCAACCTCAGGTAGAGAAAGAAGCGGAGGATGCGATTCATCAGACACAAAAAGCTCTTCCCCCCCCAGCCCGGTTCCTTCAGGAAAGGCTTCAAGTTCAAAAACTGGAGAGCGGTGGGGTTAAAGAACTGGAATTCTAAAGAGGATGCTTGCCATTGTGATCTTCAGGCAAGAGAATCATCTGAGAATCCTCACGCTGCCTTGATCGGAGAGGAGAGGCGTCCGCTTCTGAAGGGAAAGGCACTCCAGAGACAGCGCAAAGCCAAGAGGGAATTTCCTTCCCCCTCCCACAGATCAGCGCTACTGATAAGTTGCTGGAATGCTCCCTGGGGCCAATTCAAAACCTACTTACAAACAAAGACGTGAACTCCGGCCCCAGCGGGCTCCTTGGCACTCCATTACGGAAACCATAATGGTTACCTTTGCCAGAATGTTAGCTGCAGTCTCGTGCCATACGAACATTTCCCCAGTTTGCCCTGTGTTCTCTTTGGCTTGCACTCATCTGCTCCTGTTACGCAGAGCGTCAGTAACACCACCACAGAGACATCCAAGTGCCTCTGGCTTCTACATAATTTTAAGGAGTCTCTCAGAAGGGCAACACCATTAGAACCTTCCTGACTCTCAGGATCCCTCTCAATGCTACAATGCTATGATACGATGATTCTCCCTAACCACTTTCTCCATGGATAATTCTATACATCTCTCATATATCCACCTTTCACTCACCTATTTGTCCTATACTTAAAAAAAACCCCTCCTAACTTTGTAACTTTTCCTTGTAGGTGGAATAGCTCCAGTCCCTTGAACTTTTTGGCTGCGCTTTTCTTTATTATCAGGATCGATGCAGTGAAATGTTACCGGAAGGAAGATCTTCATGGTGGCTAGATTTTTAAAACCCTCTGGCAGCCCATTTCACCCTTTAAAAATGTGGAATATCAGAGCCGTCTGCTCTTTGAAATTTCAACAGGTGCTTCTGAACCCTTCTGAATCTCACCTGGCCCACAGCTGCTCCAATGCTCCCAGTGCCATCCACAATCCCCGTCACAGTCGCCAGAGCCTCGCTGCTTCCTTTCACCATCTCCTGACGCCCCAGGTCTGCAGAAATGGCGGAACTGATCATATTGGAAGGGCCTCCAATGAAAAAGCCTAAGGACCATCGAAAGAGATTAAAGAAAAGAATTGAGACCACTGCAAAGGGTGGGCCCGCTCTCTGTTAGGAAGCCAGAACGTTTTTCATCTGAACTCATTAACCCTGCCATATACCCTACAAATACCCACGAAGGCGCCTTTAATTGAAATGACTCAATTGAAAAGCAGGGAGTTCCACGATTATGCAAAAATTGTGTGTTATTTTTGATGGCTCCTTCACAAATCAAAGAACCTTGCAGCACCTTAAAGAATGAAGCATTTATTACGGCATAAACTCTCGTGGATTAAAGTCCCCTTCACTGCAGGCACGAACCTTTATCCCACGTTGGCAGGTTTGTGTATGCACAAGGCTGGCTTACAGGTAAGCCAATGCAATGTCTCCCTATGTGACATCCTCCAGCCTGGCCAATGGTCAAGGATGAAGAGAGCTGTGATGCAGCAACATCTGGAAAATGCCAGGTTGGCTATCCCTGCTCCAGCCCATCTGGTCCATCTCCATGAGAGGAAAGGAGAAGAGAATATGCACCACCCCCTTCTAGCTATGGCCAGGTGAGAATTGCAGTGCCCTAGAAACCTAACAAATCACACTTTTACTCCAATACGGATGGCAGGATGAGATCTGCCTTGTGTCCAGCCACAGCCCTTTCCCCTTACCTGTTATTGCCATGAGAACCGCATTGATGAGTTTGTCGTTTGGTGAACCTATAAAAAGAAAGGAATCATAGAATCACTGGATTGCAGAGTTGGAAGGAACCATGAGGATCATCTGGGCCAACCTCCTGCAGTGCAGGGATTTTTTGCCCAACACGGGGCTCAGACCTGCAACCTCTGAGATTAAGAGAAGAAAGAAATGCTTCAAGTTCGTAACTACCCTTTGGAACGAGTCTGAAAAGATCAGGAAGGAATGAGAAGCTGACCATTAAAGCTGCTTCACCAAGGCTATCTGGGAAACTAGCTTGATCCAGCAGTCCTCATCTTATGTCCTCATGACCAACCAAAAACTCAACCTGGCCAAGGCGATGGGACACCACAGTGAATACAAGGCTAGTACAGTGGCACTTGGGTTCCTGAATGGCTTAGCTGTCAAACAAAATCGGCTCCCAAATGCTACAAACACGGAAGTGAGTGTTCTAGTTTGCAAACATTTTTCAGAAGCTGAATGTCCAACATGGTTTGGGTCCAACATGGGTCCTGCAACCCATCAGAAGCTGCGCCTTGGTTTTTGAATGGTTTTGCGAGTCGAACGGACTCCCAGAACAGTCTAAGTTCAAGAACCAAGGTACCACTGTATGGGCCAGTGAACTGCTGGAATCGCATCAGTTCTTTTGATCATTAGGAAAGGGATTGAAAATGATATGCAGATACATGGAATGATCCATAGCGAACTTGGGTCCCCAAAACACTTCAAACGACTGGCTGTTTTGGATGAATTCTGAAGAACAGAACCATTAGGAAGGACTCTGAAACAAGCACATGTTTCTGTTTTCTTTTGTTTAAGTCTTTTGGATAACTCTAAGGACACAAGTGTTTTGGCATCTTGTAAGTTTATTTACTTTTTCACAGCCTACTTAGAAAACGAGCAAAAAAATTATTATTATTTTAAGAGAAGGAATTGAAATCAAAACTATCAGTATCATAGCAGCGTTATAAAAATCTACGAGGCACCTGCACTCTGCATACTATGCACAGTTCTGGCCTCCTCATCTCAGTAAGGATATTGTAGAGCGGAAAAGGCTACACAAAAAGGAGAACCAAAATGATCAAGGGATAAGAAAAACTGGGGCTTTTTAGTTTGGAGGAAAAAATGGCGAGTAAAGGAGGGCATGACAGAGATGCATGCAATTATGCATATTGTGGAGAAAGTGGTCGCAGGTAAGCTTTCCTCCCTTTCTCGTAGTAGTAGAACTCTAAGGAAGGTGAATGTGGGAGCATACAGGACAACAAGCCCTTTCCCCACACAGTATGTAGTTATACCATGGAATTCACTCCAACGAAACGCTAACTGCTACTAGTCTCTACTGCCTGCACTGTCTTGAGGCAGAGGGCCTATGAATGCCACTTCGCAGGAATCCCTGAGGGAGAGTGCGCTGTAAGACGCAATTCTGCGCTTCCCACAGGCATCTGGTTTGCCATGTAAGAACAGCCTTTGCAGGACTAGATGGGTCTTTGTCCTGATTCAGCAGGCCTTTCCTTATACTCTTAAAACAGCCTTTGCAGGCCTAATAGGCTGGAGCAGGGTTTCCCAAACTGGGGTCTCCAGCTGTTTTTGGAGGTCAGTTCCCATAATCCCTGACCCACTGGTCCTGCTAGCTAGGGATGATGGGAGTTGTAGTCCAACAACAGGTTGGAGACCCAAGTTTGCAAACCCTGGGGCTGGAGGTTTCCCGCTGCTAATTTATGCATTGCAGTTTCTCAGACTGAGAATGGAAGATTTTCCACCATCACCCATTGCATGCCTGGAGCAATTATTGCCAAATCCAGGAAGCCGCTCCACAATACCTGCCTCAGCACAGTAAGCAGGAGCAATACTGCTACTTTTCACTGCCATCTAGCTGGCATAAAATTTGAAATGCATCACCACCTGCTCTTATTGGTACCATGGCATTCACTTGAGAAACATGCAAGAAAGAGGAAAGCTGATCTTTCTCTTGCCAGAAGATGATGGCCAGTTACACAACACTCTTAAGGTGCAGAATTCTGCCCATTAAAGAGTTCGGTGTAACTCACAAGAGCAGACTGCATAATCCTATGCCTGCAATATTTGCACGCAATGAAAGACATTTTAAACAGTTTGCCTTGCAATCTGTGGGGTGCAAAAGATGGTCCTTGAGGAAGTGCCTAAAGGAGAGCGATCAGGACGAAGATTCTATTTGTGTGATTTTTGCAGCTGATGTTAAGATTGCAAAACAATGAGGCACGGGAAGGAGCAAAGGAGAACTTCTGAAACAGCTATGGGATATTAGCTCCACCCAAGGCATGATGGAGAACAGCAACAACCGGGAAAAGATAAACATGGTATTTTACAAGGACAGGAAGAAACACCACAGACAAAATAATTGCAGCACACAGGAAGAACAAGGATGTGGTTTGAATGCTTCACCTGTAGATTTATTAAGCATTTAATGTGTCAATACGAATGGCAGTCGTTAATATTGCAGTTGTTGCATAAGGGATTGTTACGGCTGACTGGAGTGCAATTGAAATTAATAAGAGTTTGGAACGCAGAAATAAAGTAAATCATCAAACCATCAATTCTAGCACACGAGGGACCATCTAAATTATATAATTTGGCATCTGAATGATTGGTATTAGTAATTGTATTATAATTTGGCATTGTTATAATGAGGCTATTATTGGATTATTGTAACTGAAAACTAATAAAAATTATTATCAGCGGGGCGGGGGGGGGGGATTCTATTTGTATACAGCCTCAATCCTTTCTGGCCAGATGAAAAACTTACAGGGAGATCCGACACTGCAGCAATAAAAGCTCCGTAAGCCAGAGTGGTAACACTACCCGATCCCTACAAAAAAAGTCTCCAAGTCTGGCTTGCTCACTGATCTGAGCCATGGTGGAAACTACTTCTGATGGCTACAAAGCTCTCACCTACCCCACTTTAAAGGAGGTTGATGTGGCACATGGAATGCACAAATGGATGCACATATGCCTGTGTACAGACACAACACACAATGGTGTTTCATCCCTGCAGGTCAGCCTGTATGGCCTTTTTCTCACTCACCCAAACTTTTGTTTGGGGGCTTCCCCAAGACACTTGGCTGACCACTGTTGGGACCCCTGGGTCTGATCATCCAGCAAGCTCTTCTGATATACTTCATCTGAACTCAAGGCGACCCCAAACCCTTGCCTTATTAGACAATGAAGCACGGTCATAACACATTTCAGCTGTCTCCTTGATTACATGTCATTGAAGCCACACCATGTGTTGAATTAGAGAAGACAATGTGCAGGTTACACATGACCCCATGCTATTAAACCCCATACCAAGCAGAGAAGTACTCACGGCTGTATCCCAAGAGAGATGCAATAGCCAAGATGAGGCTAACGGCTAACACTGGGGCTCTCTTTTGCAGTTTGTCAGAGATGAAGCCTTGGATGGTGCCACCTGCAGAAATAAAAGAGACATGGGGCCTTCTGGGTAGAAGTGCAGAAGACACTCACTGATGTGCCTTCAGTGGCAACTGCAATAGCAGGCTATAGTTTACTACAAGCAAAATACAACACAAACGGAGGATCGGATGTCACTGTTTAAAAGCAATGTGGCCTAGACATTGATGCCTGACCATCCTGTACAGCTTCATGGGTCTCCTCGTTGACTCTGAATTCATGCCCAGATTCCAGATGTGGAAGAACACGTCACCCCACAGATGTTGCTGGACTCCCAACTCCCCCCAGTCCTAGCCAGCAGTGTCAATGGGAGATGTAACCCAACATCTTGTGGGGGGCCAAAGCTTCTCCATTCTAGTCTCTCATCCCATCCCAGACCTCTGCCTCCTGAGTTCACTCTCATACTAGGTCTTAATAAGTATATCCTAAATGCAGCAAAACATATCATGAATAACAGGCAAATGGAAAGCAATTTAAACCACTGAGCCGGTACAAAAATGGTGGCTGCTTTTTCCCTCCCACCCAAATCTATACTCCAGGAAGGAAAAAGGGGGGGGGAGGGAGCAATTGCATGTTGCTCTGCATACCTATAATCCCTCCGACATCATACCAGATCGACAGCTCATCAGCTTCCGCCTCCTTCCATCCAAAATTGTCATAGAGGTACAAAGGCAGCCAGAAGAAAAAGGAGTAGTTCACTAGCTTTAAGCAGGCATAGGCCAAGGAATACTGAAAGAAATGCAACCCAATGAAAAGCTGTTAGAACTGAAGCAATGCGAGCATAGCAAGCACACCGTAATGGGCTAGGAGGAAGGAGGCCTGGGTTAAAATAATAATAATAATAATAATAATAATTTATTATTTATACCCCGCCCATCTGGCTGGGCCTCCCCAGCCACCCTGGGCGGCTTCCATAAAAACAAAAAATACAATAAAATGCCCAGCTCTGCCACAAGGTTCACTGGGTGGGCTTTAGGTAAAGTCTTATAGAATCACAGAGTTGGAAGGGACCCCGACGACCACCCAGTCTCAGTCCCCTGCAATGCAGGAATATGCAGCTGTTCCTTACGGGAACTGAACCTGCAACCTTGGTGTTATCAGCACCAGGCTCTAATCAGCTGAGCTACCTTGTGTTGCATCTCTCTGCCCGACCGGCTTTGCTATTGTGAAGACAAAAAGGGAAGCCTCAAGAAAGCGGACTTTTAGAAGACATCTGAAGGCCGACCCGTTTAGGGAAGTTTTAAAAGTTTGATGTTTGATTGCGCTTTTAATATTCTGTTGGGAGCCATCCAGAGTGGCTGGGGAAACCCAGCCAGATGGACGGGGTATGTATGTATGTATGTATGTATGAATGAATGAATAAATAGAAGGAATTTCTTGAAGTCTCAGAGACCCCAGATTAAAAGATGCTGGTTGTCCTCACTAGATGACTGTCCTTCAAGCAGGCTTCTTCCAGATGTTGCTGCCTTTCATCCTTGGCCCAAGGCTCATGGGGGCTGGAGTCTTGACAACATCTGGAGGGACCAAGTCAGGGAAAGCTGCAGAGATCCTTATGGAGTACACAGACCAGGGTGCCAAATATTCCTAACAACATCAGGAGCCCTTACCAATATAACCCCAGGTAGACAACAAGCCTGAAAAAATCCAATAGCCTTGGGCTGGCGTGCGTTGCTGCTGCTGCCGCCACTGTTGCTCAGATCAGCTGCCTGAATGGAGTAATTCTGGTCGTCGTTGTCGTCGTCACTGCTACCAATCAATGGCTCACTGACATCTTCTTCCGCAGAACCATCGCCCTCTTCGCCAACGTCAGGGAGCCCTAGAAGAGCAGAAGGGGCCGCAAATCAAAAAGAAAGGACAACACCATCCCCTCTCCCAGCAATCGCTCTTTCGGGTCATTTTCTCCTCCCTTCTGATTGGCTCGCTTGCTCTCCCATACCTCAGTCCTCCTCCTTTGGCTTAGAAACTCTTCTAGATGGTGTTCTGCAGAGTCGCCAGTTTCTACCCCTGGTCTTCTAGAGCACTCGAAAGTATCCTGTCTGATCCTGGCGTCGGCTCTCTCTGCTTTGAGTGTCTGGCCATTAGTTGGAAGACACAACAAATTAGTGCATTCCCTATATGGCTGCGGCTGAATGTCCCCAAAGTTCTGCATCGCTGACAGTGCTGCTGGTACTCAAAAAGCAGGAGATACCATAAGTCTCTCAGCAGCAGTTCTAGCGGAGGAACAGGGAGGAAGACTCTGTGCTGTAGGCTTGCTAAGGAGCTACTTGAGTTAGTTTGCCACACATCCAATGTTAACCTGTCTCCAGATCTGCCCTGCCTCTACAACTTCCTCTGCCCTTAGCAGACACACACATGTGTGCACACATGGGTATCCCACCCCAATCTCATCACTGAACTTGGAAACTCCTAACCTTGGAAAGACTTAGTAGCTTCAGGGAACAAGAATGTTGGGAGAATGTGAGAATAGCCTCACTCATATTTCTCCATCAGCAGCCATTCTATCTGGTAACAACGCTTTGGCTTAGAAACTCTTCTAAGATGGGTGTTCTGCAGAGTCACCAGTTTCTACCCCTGCAATGCAGGAATCTCAACAAATATGCATCCATGACAGAGGGCCATACAGTTGTCGTAGGTCAGGGTTTCCAAAGCTTGGGTCTCTGGCTATTTTTGGACTAGCAGGAGCCAGTGGTCAGGGATGATGGGAAGCTGTAGTCCATAAACAGCTGGGGATCTGAGTTTGAGAAACCCTGTTCTAGACACTCTTTGCAAATGGATGTTTGATTGGAAACAAAAATTAAAAAGGGAAAAATCAAAACAGGGCTTGCCTCCTCGTTGTTTTGAACCATTGCTACTTGCTCAAAGTAGCTCTCCACCTGCCTCCTGCCTCTGTGCTCAGACAGTTTTGCTGCTAGTGTTTTGTTGCATATTTGTGTTTTCATCTCTCTCTACTGCCCTGCTTTTGCCTGGCTAATTGACTCGACTTTGTGAGAAATGGGGTATGTAAATGGTTTAAATAAATACCTCCTGCACCCCACTGGTTCTCAGTGCCACTGCCTAAGATGCAGTTTATAATAATAGCAGGAGCTGAGCACGTATAGAAAAAGCTTTGGAGTTTTAGCAACATATTAAAGCAATGTCTAACCCACCTTTTAGGGCCCAATGGTTTCACTCGATGGTTTACAAACAGTTTAGTGCACATGACATCGTCATGAAACAAAAAATAATAAATGCAACAAATTACATCAAAGCTATCCGTTAAACAAAAACAAAACAGCAGCAACTAAAACTTTTTCCAAGTCCAAGGACAGCTTTAAAAAAGTGTCTTCAAGTTTCATTTAAAAAGCAGCAGAAATGAAGCCAGGTGGACTTCCCCAGGGCTAGAGTTCCAAAGGTGTGGGGCAAGCACTGAAAAGGCCTCGTTCCTGATGCAAACCTTGCAGTCCTTACCTGCAGGGCAGAGCAGGGCCTGTGAGGCTAATCTTAACACTCTGTCCCTGAGATAACCTAGCCTCAATTTTTTTGGGGGGCTTTAAAGGCCAAAAAGTGTTTTAAGTAGGATCTGGAAATGAATAGGCAGCTGTGTAACCAGTACAGAGTTGGTGGAATGTGAACTGAACCACTATCATCCACAAGCTATACACTTAATGCAATAAAAGGAGATTGGGTTGCAAGTAGAAAAGTCAGAGGATGTGGTCACCTCACTGCTACTCACCTACTTCCTTGGGGGAAATCACCAGGCCAAAGAAGACAATGATTCCTCCAGCAAACTGGACTGAAGCTGTCACCAGGAAGGCATACTGAAAGAGGGGAAACAAATGCAGAGCTCTTACACATGTATTTTTAGTCTCTTCGTCTTAAAAATCGTCTTAAGAATTAGGGTTTTTTTGTTGTTTTTCTATTTTACTTCATGTCTCTACTTGTAATTTAAGTTGTATTGTTTAAAACCTGTTAATTGTGCATCTGATAGGATTGGAAAGTGGGCTGAAAGGCAGTCTAAATAAATACACAAACACAAAACTCCATCTATTATTTATTTTCAACACTTCATGCCAGTAAAACAGATTTACAAGTTCCTTAAAACCATCAAAATGTAAGAGATGTACAGAACATGAAAAATGGCACAAATAAACACAATGGAAAAACTTTAACAGAACTACTTGGTTTGGTGTGGCCAAAAAAATGGACAAAATAATAAATGGATTTTTGTGTTTGTGTATTTATTTAGACTGCCTTTCAGCCCACTTTCCAATCCTATCAGATTCACAATTAACAGGTTTTAAACAATACAACTTAAATTACAAGTAGAGACATTAAGTAAAATAGAAAAACAACAAAAAACCCTAATTCTTAAGACAATTTTGAAGCTTAGGGGCCATCACCAAAAAGGCCCATTCTGTCTGTAGGATCCAAGAAGGTACTTATACCCATCTCTTAGTGATTAGGAAGTTTCCTATGGAAGAAGGAACTCAAATATCCTTGACCTAGACAATTAAGGGTTTAGAAGCAAGTGGTAGCAGTATGAATATAGCTCAGGAGCAAATCTGCAGCAGCTGAAGTTAACAGAGAACAGTGGCATAGCTAATCCCAAATACTAGTTTAGTTGCCATGTTTTGGAGCAAGTGGTTTCCTGGCAGCTTTCAACGAGAGCCCCATATAGACTGAATTGTAGTACTCCAGATTAGAGGCTACCAGGCTATGCACCCTGATATTAGGTGCTTCTTTTCCAGGAAGGTAATGATTAAAGAATCAGCCAAAACCAACAGAACTTCCTTCTTGGCCACAGCTCCAATCTGGGCATCCAGGAGAAGGTCCAGACCCAGGAATAGTCCAAACATTCTCTTTGGATTGGAGGGGACAAACAGACATTCCCATCACCAGAGCCACAGCTGCCCACCATGAACAACCCAACCAGTGGTTTCATGTAAATATTAAGACAAAGCTGGAGACAGCATCTCCCTCGAAAATGAGCTCCAGCAGGGGGACCCATGGTTTTCAGTCTTGCATACCAAGACTAGCTCTAGTTCATGTGGAAGGCAAACAGCAAGCAGCTCCACTCACTTCGTAGCCATACTGCAGAACTGAAGAGGCAAGGAAAGCTCCAAAAATGTTGCCCACCGAGGCACAAGCACTCCAGAGACCAAACACAAGCCCCCTCCTGAGTGTCCAAGAGAGAAAGAAAAAAATGGTTAACTGCTGAAAATGAAGACAGAGAAGAGTCCAATTTATAAGGCTCACCCAGTGAAATGCTCCTCTCCACACTCCCTTAACAGACTTTGCATGCATGGTTAAGCCTTCACGGGTCTGTCCACTTCATTGGGAATACCAACATTGCTAGCAGAGAGATGCACTGTGTGTGTCACCCAATCATTCTTGGATTCCAGGCTTCCTAGAAATACTGGCCCAAGAGGTCTGTTTTCAGTGAACTGGGCACTTCACCCAATGCTGCACACCAGAGATAATGCTGCCATTTAACCCTTGTCTCTACTTACAATGAAAATTAAGGCAAACCAAGAGCGTCTAACAAAACAAATGATTCTATTTACACAGAAACTTGAGGAAGATTCAGAAATTACCTCAGGACTGCAGCTCATGCAAACACATATTATTTATATATGTACAGTGGTACCTCGGGTTACATACGCTTCAGGTTATAGGCGCTTCAGGTTACAGACTCCGTTAACCCAGAAATAGTACCTTGGGTTAAGAACTTTGCTTCAGGATGAGAACAGAAATCGTGCTCCGGCGGCACAGCTAAAGTGGTGCTTCAGGTTAAGAACAGTTTCAGGTTAAGAACGGACCTCCGGAACGAATTAAGTACTTAACCCGAGGTACCACTGTATATGTGTATTTATTCATTAGTGTTTTTGTTAAGTTTGAAGATCTACTCCAGTGCATATCACAGGGATGGGGAACCTGTGCCCCCCCCAAGTTGTTGGACTCAAACTCCCATGAGCCCTTGCCAGCATGGCCAATGGCTAAGGATGGTGGGAACTGTAGTTCAGCAACATCTGAGAGCACCACAGGTACATTGCAAAATGCACACACAGAGGAGAGACAAGGCACAAATGAATAGGAAGTGACTGAGGAGGAACAAACATACCCGGCTTTGCCAAACCAGTTTCCCATGACAGCTACGACACAGGGCCAGCCAGTTGACTGCAGCAAGCCGTTCACAATCCACAGGAAGCAATAGAACCACTTGTTGTAGAAATGCAGCCATTCAGTGACAGTGCCAAAAAGAAACACCTGGGAGGAAAGAAGGTGACGCGGTTAACAGCAAGGTGAAAGCAGCCTTGCAAATAAGCCTACAAAACTCACTGGCCCACTGCGTTAATCACTTGTGACCTAAAAGAAAAGAAGTAGCAACACTTCTGTAAAATATTTCCCTGATTAGGATCACCTGGAGCTGATCCTTGCTCACTATAGGAGACAAAGCAAAGAGAGCACTAATTTACAAGGCCGTGGGTTAAGAGAATAGACGTTTTGGGGCTGCTAAAAGACAATGGAAGGTGGAAGAAATGAACCAGTTTAAAAGGAGGAATGTCGAGGACAAAGAGAACCACACAGGTGAGCCACACAGACCTAGTAGGTCAAAATCAATCTAGGCTGCATTCAGAAGGAAGGTAAACCTAATTACTAAGGCTGAAAACAAGTAATTCCAGCCAATTATTTCTAGATGCTATAATAACCCGGTGCTTCCCAATCTCTTGACTGAATTACCAACTAAGACCTGAAGCATACAGACGTGTGCAAGCAATGGAACTGAGATCCCAGTTGAACCAGCTTAATTTGGAAAGGCCAAAAAAGATCTCACTGCAGAGTGGGTTTGCAAAAGCCTGCATGAACAATATGCACTGCAGTCAGGTTTCATGTCTTTTCTTTACTAGCTTGGTTGTGCTTAACCAGCTGAAGCCTTGCAGTATCTGAACATGTGCAGTACTGAGGATTTTTTCATGAATCTAACAACTCCCCTTGGCCAGAGGATACAAATTTACCATACACAAAATCAAAAGATGCTGAAAACCCTAGACTCCTCATTGCCTCAGGAATAAGTCTGACTACAATGAAATTTTCCATGTCAAAAACCAAGTATTGTAGGAACTGCACATCTCTTCCCAGCTTGAGCTGAGATTTCCCAGCTTACCACGACTGCAGAGGAACACATGCCGAATGACAGGACCCAGCGCATATTCAGACGATCCCCAACAATACCACTGATAAAAAGACCCTTAAAAAAGAGAGGAAAATATTACCATTTAACAATATGATGTAGTCTTTGAACTATGAATGCTTTCAACACAGTAGGCTTCAAGGTATCACACTATTCTTTGTGGTTTGCATTCTAGAAGAGGCTATAATGTATTCTAGAATTCTATATTGTATTCTAGAAGAGTTCAAACCTCTGAAGGGCACCAAGTTAGGGAAGGCAGGAATTCATCCATGCCCTGGCTTCTGCAAAGCCACACAAGTATTTGGTGGATCCAGAGCTTAATTCACTGGGGAGGATTGTAGCTGGGTGGCGGAGCATCAGCCTTATCCATAGAATGTCCCAGCATCAACCCCGGCATCTTGAGGAAGGGCAGGTGGACTCCTGTCTGAAACCATGGCAGTCTACTGTCAGTCCACGTAGGCAATACTGAGTCAGATGGACTAAAGATGTCACTCGGTGTAAGGCAGCTTCCTAGGTTCTTAAGACCCTACAAACGTACACCCCCCCCACACACACACACCAGACCTGAGGGGGTTGTGATCTTCTTTCTCTCTCTCTTTTAGACAGGCTTTTAGAGTTTGACGGGGAAAAGGTTTCACTCACCACAGCGTACGAGAACAGGAAGATGGTGTCCAAAGTTCCAAGGAAGAGTGTGGCTTTCCTAGTATCGGGAAATATATGGCTATTGTTCCAGAGCTGCAGAGAGAAGCAAAAATCACCCCAAAATAGGGATCTCAAATGTGCTGATGGGATAACCGAGCCTAACACCAACTTAAAAGTGACCAGGGATAAGCAGCACGACTCGTCTTCAGTGCCCCAGCCTTCATCAGAATCACGAAGCAATCTCAGCACTGCAACACTGACTCCAACCACTACAGGTCAGTCCCTTTTGCACTTTGGATAAAGATGTTAATGTTTTTATTCCTAAGGGCTCTACTGAAGAGGTCCTACACTGTCTTACTTTTCAAAGTACGAACACACCCCACCTGGAATTACCCAGAAAGGGCTGCTTCACATCTGACACTTACTCTTAACTTCGACTGGTTGGCAGACCCCAGATCTGCGCCGTGTCCTGATGTTAAACAACTTTTTACTTTGAACACAACTTTTTGAATGTAACCATCAGCTCTTTGGGGGCATGGGGCACATATGCAAACTGGAGAAGCTACTGCAGACACTATGCATGCAAAGCAGCCATATGCATGTACACAATACAATGCACACTCTCTCCCCCCCTCCATACCAGTAATTAAAATGGGGGGGGGGTTGGGATCCCCCCTACGCCTACTGTGTGGGCTGAGAGATCAGCTTTTCTCCCCACCTGAAATCTGTAGGAAGACACACATACACACTGCAACCATTAGGCTTGGGGGGAAGCACTTATTTCAAGATGAACTTAACCAGGGAGCATGGAAACAGGAAGGGGCTTTTAAGGCACAATGGAAGCTCTCTGTGGGCACATCTCTGCCCAGAGGCACCATGTTTGTGGCCCTTACTGTGCCATTACAAACAAAACAATGTGCAATGACAGATTATATTGCTGCTTCCAAGTGACAACTTGCAAACAGCCAAGCCATTTTCCATATGGTTATCTGGAGCACAAATCTCTAAAAGCAAGGGATACATTAGTCTTCTGACGCTACCTAAAGGCATAAATCAAGAGTGCTGATGATTGTATTGTTACACCACACACACAGCCTTTTGAAAGGACTAAGGGACAAGGGTATAGGTTAAGTGTGGAGTTGTGTGTACTTGCCCTGAATCAGAAAGGGAGGCAACCTGAGCTACTGCATGCCAGTGTGCTGTAGTGGTTAAGAGCGGTAGATTCGTAATCTGGGGAACTGGGTTCGCGTCTCCGCTCCTCCACATGCAGCTGCTGGGTGACCTTGGGCCAGTCACACTTCTGTGAAGTCTCTCAGCCCCACTCACTTCACAGAGTGTTTGTTGTGAGGGAGGAAGGGAAAGGAGAATGTTAGCCGCTTTGAGACTCCTCCGGGTAGTGATAAAGCGGGATATCAAATCCAAACTCTTCTTCTTCTTCTTCTACTCAAGAATCACTGAATGCAATTGCCTTACCCCAGAGTAAGAATGCAGAGGATCACAGCCTTATGGCAACTTGCAGACAGCCAACTTTAGTTTTATGTCAAGTTAGGTATGGCCAACTGTTGGCCCCTAAGTAAAATCTAGGCCCCCCAAGCAATTTGATCTGGTTCTTGGCAGCCCGACTCACTTCTATTATAAGCACGCTAAAAATGTTCCCCAACCATTTCTTGTGCATGGAAGAGAAAAATGTCTCCCTCCACCTTGTAAGCAAAGGGGCGATTCCACTGTGTTAATCCTCCTTTTATAGATTTTGTTATGTGGCACCCAAGCTATTCCTGAGCACTTGTTCTCCACAGCTCCGACACCATGACTGGCAGACCGTACTTGCCCGCTTCTGAGAAAGGAGCCCGTTTGGGTGGCAAAATACACATCTGCCACTGTCTCACTCACAGTCTGGAGGAAAGGGAGCAACCCAAGAATACAGAAGCTGGCACAAAAAAATTATAGTGCTATCCTATTCAGGTTTATCTGGAGGCAAGTCCCACCCATTTCTATAGGATCTTCCTTTAGAGCCATTGCTGCTGCAGCTGCTAAAGGACGACAGTCATTTGCCTCTCTTGCTTCCATTAAAGGAAAATTCCAGGCGTTACAGAGCTGGGTGAAATCTTAGAAAGCCTAGAGTGCTGAAAAAGAGAACGTCACATTGTCTCCCTTTCCCTTGCTTTTGGCGGTTTGGATGAACACATCCAACACTGGCCAAAGTCAATATTTAATGGAGTCAAGATTACCTACGTCAGAAATCTTGTGCATTCTGCTTATTGAGAAACCAGGCTGAACTCACACAAGCAGGAGAGAGCAAAGTGTGCCCCCCCGCCATTCTTTCACATCACTGCTCCTATACAGATGTCACGTGGGACACAATGCAGTGAAATCAGCCCCATGGAACCTTCCTCCAATAGATCACTCTCCTGCGACAACAGGATGTAGTGCTTGGGTGGTACCCAAAGAAAGCACAGGTGATTTGTTTTGGCTCCCACAATGGAGAAGGGAGCTTCCCCTTCCAGGTGACCAATTTTGTGAGATGAGCTACCACTTCACAAGTAATAGCTGTTGGGCCCACCCCTCCCTGGTGGACAGAAAGGCATCCCTTTTGGGGGCAACCTGCAGACCTGTAATATGAATTTTATGTCCTAGGTTAGCCCTATTCAAACTAAACCCATTGAAATGGATGGCTATGACTAACTTACCTCATTTGGCTGGAGGCTGGGGGAGGTGTTGTTATGGGGAAAGGGGGTCCACTGGTTGGATATGCTGACCTTGACATTGCTAAACGTCTTCCGGGAGGCATGGAGCAAAGAGTAGCTGGGAAAATTAAGGGGGTGGGGAGGAAGGGAGAGAGAGAAAGAAGGAATATCACACACAGGTTACTTTCTCATACCTACAAGAATTGCTATCTGATTTCCTGAGAGGTGCTGCCCTTGTCACTTCCAAAGAACTTTTGGAGCTTGCCATTTTTTGTGGCAACTGGTTGTCATTTATTCTGGTGGTATCCTTACACGGGGAGCTGCCCAGGCATTCAATGATTTCGGATGGTGGATGTAAGATGCTCACATTAGTAGTCATAGGACCCTTGATTTGCGAGGCCTCCTCCGGAAGATGTTCTGTCTGGCGGAAACCTAGTCCCTCCTCATCTACATATCTCATTTTAGTCCAAAAGCCCGGAGATCTCTCCTTGGGGGTGGTTTTCCTTTTAGGGGGCGATATACTGCCCTCCCTTATGTGTTGTGCTTTCATAATTAAAGGCAGGTTTATCTCTGCCTTTACCTGAAGGGTATGTGGACGACAATCTGCTGAGTTATATTCCTGTGTAGGGATCATTTTGGATGAAATCTGGCCCTCCCTTGTCACTGGCAAGTACAATATTGGTTAGAGTGGGGAAGGATTTTAAAAGCTGGTCTTGGGAAAACCGCTTTTTGCATGTACATTGTAGAAGAACAGAACCTCCCAAAAGCCAAACCAGAAACTAAAATGAATAGAAGAGGAGTTGGGGCAGGGGATTGGGAACCTGTAGCACTCCTGCTATTATTAAGAGTACTACTCCCATTGCCCCAACCAGCATAGTCAGTGGTCAAGAATACAGGAGTTGTAGCCCAGCAACTTCTAGAGGGCCACTAGTTTCTCACCACAGGCAACGAGGAGAACACGTGTTCAAGAATAGGAACACCCAAGCAAATATCAAGCATCTCTATCCAGAATCAGCGTCTTAACTGTCTCTCCACCTTCAACTTGCTCAACCGTCCACAAACCCCACAAAATGGCTATTGTACAGACTCAGTTGCAACAACCTACCTGAAGAACGTGAGCAGGAACACGGCGACATGATGGTGTGTGCACTGCGACGTGAGGGTCCTGTTTGCAGGCGGCCTCCTCCGAACCCCAGGCATAGTTCTCCTTCCGGCTTCCCCAACTCCCCTCCCCAACCCCCTTTCGCCCTTTCAGGGTAGAACGTAGATTAGGTCATTTCTCTTCTCCCTTAATAATAAAAAAGAGGAAAAAGTAAGCAAAGGCAACATAATCAAAATCATTTTATTATTGCAATCCTCAGAGTCTTTGGACATTCCCAGAGTTGGATGGTCTGGTTTGTTTGACAATGAGAAATCAAACCTTTTGTGTTATCGGCCCATTCCGCCAATAGATATTCAATAGGCGCCTTTTGTGCCAATTTCTACTGAAAACTTTTCTGTTCTGACAGGCCTTTGCAGGCAATTAAGAATACATTCCCCGCAATGGTCTACTGCTGTTTGTTTCCAATTTCTTTTTGCATTTAACTCGCTTTTAACTTTTTGTGATTTGATTGTCGGTTTTATGTTTCCATTTTGTTGTAAATCAACGTGAGGGTTTTTTTATGATGCAGTGTCATATAAACTGTTTTATGAGTAAAATTAAAAAGTTTCATAGAACTCAGTGGAATTTACTTATGAGAAAACTGGCTTAGAAAATTATTATTTTTCCCATTGATGAGTCCCCTTACACACAGGAGTGTGTCCAAATAACTCGCAAAATTTTAAGTGCATAAAGCATAATGAAAAACAGGAAAATACAATAAAAATCATGCATATAACAGATGCAATAAAATAGAATAGCAGAGAAAATAACAGCAATAGACAGCAAAATCATCATAACCCATCAAATGCCTGGAAGAAGTTTTCATCTGGCACCAAGAGAATGTTAATTGATGGTGCTACATGGATCTTACAAGGGAGAGCATTCCACAAGCAGGGAAACACAACTGTAAAGGCCCTGTCTCTTGCTGCAACCCTTAGAACCATAGAATTGTAGAGTTGGAAGGGACCCTAAGTGTCATCTAGTGCAATGCCGGAATCTCAAGTAAAGGAACCCGGAGGGCAGCCTCAAAAGAAGATTAAAAAATCTGGGTAGTTTCATATAGGGAGAGGCACTCTGAAAGATTAATGAACTTAGGGTCCTGTCCCACCACTATAAGAGGCCAATTACATTTATGTATATCTGTGTGAAAGCAATGGACTCATTAGTAATATGTCTTTCCCAAGACCTGCCACCCCGAGTCTCAAGATCCGCCCGAAAGTCCTAGTGCAAGATGGCGATATGAGACAAGGCATGGTTGGTAGCTGTGCTCTGTTTATGGAGCTCCCCCCCACTTGAGATACTAGCTATTTCTACACAAGAGATGTAAACTTATTTGGCTTTGGAATCCGACATCGAGGCTGGTTAGAGTAAAGGCTTTGTACTGCTGTTTTTATACTGGATGAGTGAATTTCTTTATAGTTTATATTACTGATTATAAGAAGGGCAGAGTATAAAAACTCTGAAATAAATGCAGCCACAATACCGAAGCAGAGCACACAGGAGCGCTGGCCCACGTCCTCTACTGTGTTTCGGAAAGCAAGCAGATGCAACTAGCCCCGTCCAGGCATTCTGCTCAAATGTGTAACTCAGATAAGGATGAGTGCACTGTCCCACTGCCATCCCCATTACATTCCAATTCTTAGAGGCTGAAGGTTTGAAGCAGGAAGATTCAAGAACTCATGGAGGCTCTGGACAGGCAGGGCTCTAAATCATGCAGGGAATCCCCATGAGTATAGGAGGCTCCCCCAATCAGAAGCACCTTCCATGATCTTGAGGACAACAGAGGAGGGTGGATTTGATTTAAATTTAAATCACTAGTCAGTAAGACTTGATTTAAATCATTTTTTTAAACAGACTCAATTTTGCTGGTATAAACTTAATATTTACAACCAGATGAAGGTTTCATTTTTTGGCATAATAAATTTTCAGAGACAATTTTGGTTATACTATTAGAAATACATAGATAATTATGAAATTATTGTGAGGTTTAATAAGTCAACTGTTGATAATCATTTCCTTAATAACAATTTAAACAATTTATTTAACTAAAACAATAGCATTATAGCACATGTATCCATGTTTGTTAACTGATGTGGTTAAACTTTTTTTAAAAAAAACTTAGACTGAGTTTTAGCACACATGAAAAACTTAAAACAAATCCTTATTTCCTGATGAATAGCCTTTGGACGATAATATAACTTAAATAGAAAACTATCTTTTGAAATATTTTTCCTCCAAAAGCATTTTATTTTAAAAATCCGATTTAAATAAAAAAATCCGATTTAAATTTTAAAAAATCCATTTAATTTTTTTTAAAAAAAATAATTATTGATTTTTATCCACCCTTGTCCCCACTCTCTCTTTTGCATGTATGTTGTACTGTACACAGAAACAGAACTCCCAAATAGGGCTACATCTGTGTCTCTGGCTACAGATTACATTCACTGCTTGAGACACAGGAGCTTCAAAACCACCCACTGCCCTATGGCTGGAGTCTCCTAGAGAGAGACAGACAGGGAGAAAGCTGGAGGAGGCAACTGCTATTTGTCTAGGCTTATCTTATCTGTCCTTTAGTTGGCTATTTTTTCCTAGAAGTTGGGAGGGGGAGAAGGAAAATGAGCTGCTAGGAAGAGATCTTCGAGGAGATAAGACACAGACTGCCCCCGGATCTGTGGCCCTCCAGGTGTTGGATTACATCGCCCTCAGTGGTCAGAGATGATGGGGGTTGTAGTCCAGCAACATCTGGAAGGCCAAAGGTCAGCCACCTCTGCCTTAGGCAAACTACTATTCTCTCAACCTCAGTGTGCCCCCTCAAATCACTAATCCGGAAATAACACAATCATCCTACCTTACAGAGCTCTTGTTAAAGATTCACCATCTTGCCCAATATTCTTAAGGATTACTGAGGTGACATGTGCTATTCAGGTCTGAGCTACTCTTTAGGGCTATCATGGGACAAATCCAGAGCTTCTAAGCTTCCCTTCTTCTGAGCCAAGGGCCATAAAGGAGAGAGAAAGAGCCTCAACAGATTGGGGTGGAGAAAGAAGGCTAAGCTTCTGAAGCATGGGCTATATAGTCACCACTAATTATAATGTGAAGGTTGGCTTCACTCTGAAAGATGGGGTGGTCCTTAGAAGATCTATGGCTCAGTTGTAAAGCATATTCCTTACATACAGAAGGTCTCAGGTTCAGTTCTTGGCATCTCCAGGTACAGCTGGGAGAGACCCCTGCCTGAGAGCTGCTGCCAGTTTGTGTAGACAATACTGAGCTAGATGGGCCAATGGTCTGATTGAGTTTGATAGCTTCCTGTGTTCCTTCTCTTGCCAGTCAACAGAGCAACCTTGCTGAAATCAGTTCTACTCCAGTAACATTGACAGAAAAACTATAAAAGCAAAGAATATCAAGGAGTTAGGTAGGACTGATTAAAGGAGTTCCATTTTGCTTCCTACTCACTTTGGCAGTAGGACGTTGTGGGAATTAACTAAATTTGACACAGGAGCATTTGGAAACAACCAGCTAAGAGCAGTCAAGATGCAGAAGGCCTCAGCAGCTCTGGCGATCACAAAGCACTTACTGGGTTAGGCCTGGATTTTCTCAAGCACAAAAAGCTTGCAGGAGGCAAAAATTCTGCCAGGAACGAACAGCTGAAGAATATCCCCTTCATTACTTATATGGAAAGCTACTGTATACTTTTCTGAGAATTGTACAGCACCCAACATTATCAAACACAGATTCACATTTGCACAACTCCACTACAGCATGTTGCTCCACAGCCCATGAAAATTGGGAAGGGTTCATAAGAGCTTGAAGGTATTGCCTTCCATCTCATCAAATATTTATCCAGTAGATGCTCCCATGCAACTCATTTTTCCTCCTCCCTTCCAGAGCTTGCTGTAACCATATTTCCATGTTATGGCTGCATCAAGGTTAACTGAGGTTAAAGCTAAGAGGATTGCTTCCAATCCATTAAGTAAAATAATGGTTTGGTACCAGCTTGCAAACCAATGTCTCAGGTTGTCTTCACTGCAGTTAGCCCCCAATGCACAACTTAAGTATTAAATCCACAGCGTGGCATTACCTTTATTGGAAACTACCAAAAAGTTTTTTGGTTTTTTTTAAAAAAGGTACCATGTTCTTCGTCAGATAAAATACTACACAAGACAAGGGGTGACTGTGCATGGAAAAATAACAAAAGAACAAAACTATGGTTACAGCAAGCCGAAGAAGGGAGGCAGGAATTCATACAAAAGAGGGAAGTTGGCAGCAGGAAGGAACCACAAAGGCCTGCGGTGCACCTCTAATCTCCACCTCCAATCTCCGTACTATTACTTGAACCAGATTGGTGCCGGCAAGTAGCTAATATCCCCCAAAATGATCCTGGTCCCATCTGGGAACAAATATCTGATTGATAAGACTGACTGGACATGTCTTAAAGCACCCCAAGAATTAGCTGCCCCTTTTTGCCAGGAAATACTTGAGGTACTCTTGCTTCCTCGCCACTCAAGAGCAGCAGCATTCCAAATAACAGAAAACATTCCCTTGAAATAAATGCCCAACACCAACCGAAACACTTGTAAATTGCTGGCGGGATTACAACCTGACCAGGCTTAGGCTAAAAACCTCCTTTTGTCTGTTTAATTCGAGAATAAATACAGAAATCCCAGACTTGTTTACTTTCCTCCGGCTTTTAACTCACATGCCTCCAGAGCAGCATTCCCTCCTTAACCTTAGCATGCCTTGCAAACCTAGTCCCGACAAGGAAATAGGACTCCACCTGCTCAAACGGCTACGTGGCAGGAGGCTGCTGTTAAAAGGCAACCAGGGCCAGCACAACAAGCAACAGCAGCTTCGGGCCATTTCCCGCTGAAGCCACGGCAAGGCGGACCCGCGTGTCCAAGGGCACGTCTGAATCCGGCCTGACCCGAAAGCAGGAGTCTTGCCTGCTTGCTTTCGAATAATAATAATAATTTTTAAAAATCACATTCAAGGACAATGACTCAAGAAACCTCGCAAACCCGGCCGTGAGCGTGGGCTTGAGCCGCCCCTGCCTCCCTCGCCTTCCCCAGCCCTCGTTACCCGACCACGCCGGGGCTCCTTCCCTTCCCTCCTCGCAGCCCCCGGGAGCCTCCACGTAAACACCGCTCACCTGCCCGCATTTCCAAGGCAACTTCCAGGAAGTCACGTGAGAGCCTCCTCTTCCGAGCCGGCGCCGCTCGCGCGCCACCTCTCCCGCTCCCTCGCCAGCTCGGGCCGCGGCCCCGCCCACCTTGCCCTCGCAGTGCACTCTGGGAGTCGTAGTCCTCCTCCTCCTCCTCCCTGCTGCCGCGTGCTTCTTAAGCTCGCGAGGGCGGCGGTGAAGTTGCTGCCGCCAGAGCCGGCAGCTCACTAAGTTGCTTTCGATGGGCTGCGTTGTGGCGTCGTGGGATCGGGCCGCGCAGTGCCCCTGCGAGGCTGGAAAAGCCTTTGCCTGTTTCCTTCGGGGAGCAAAGCAGCGATTAACTACAAAACAACCACCACCATCTCAAACCCCGTTGAACTGAAGGGGACTGACTTCAGAGTAAACGTGCATAGGTTCGGGCTGTCATTTTGCCACTGTCCAGAAGCTGGGAGGGCGAGGGCGCCTCGCCAAATCTTGCTCATTTATTCGGGAGTAAGAATAGGAATTTAACAAGAGATACATTTCCAACAAACTTTTAAAAATTCCTGTACGTTTCAATAGCTGCCTATCACTTAGAAATCCACCTAGTTGTTGTTACTGTTGTTATTATTATTATTGTTTGAATTTATTTACTGCCGTATACCCGGAGGTCTCAGGGCGGTTCACAGAATACGATAAAAATATAAAACCACAAAATACATAATCAAAATAAAAACAACAACCCAATAACACCCCCCCCCCCATTTAAGAGCATAGGATCCTCACAACATTTAAAGTAGTCTCCATCTCTGCATCTCTACCTGTGGAATGCCTGCCTTCTGCTATGCATCTCTGAGAGGTGCAAACTTTCCAGTTGCTCAGAAATCTTTACCAATAGGAATGGAAATGGAGCCAGTGAATGGACTGTTAAAAACACACACAAAACCCTCTTACTCTTGCTGCAGTTATTGTGCTAGAAGGGATTTTACCTTTTGAGATTAAACAGCTCATCCTAGGGGGATACCACAGTCCCATTCCCCCACCCCTGCAAGGCTTCTGTGCTCCTAACAGTGATATATGAAAGGCAGAATTTCAACTGGCACTGCTTTTTCCTGACATGGACATGCAGCAAAAGGAATGGCTCCAGCCTCCACCTGACAGAGCTTCAGTCCATTTTTAGATAGTGAGAACCTCAGTAGGCATCGCCCATAGGTGTATGTGCTGGCATGAGAAAAAACCCACAGAATGTGCAGAGCAGGAAGAAAAGGTGGATATCATAGTTTCTTTCTGCTGCTAGATTTGAACAATGGTTCTCTTCTGGATAGCTTATTAATTATTTGACAGCTTGCTTCTCTCTTGGAGTCTAGAGACCTGTATCAGTTACTTGACTGCTGTGGGAGAAAAATTCTCAGTGCAGTTTGCAGGGGGAATATTGTTATTCTTAAATGTATAGCCAAACCAGATGCATATTTGGTGTTAGTAGTAAATTAGGCTTAATAATGCAAGCAGCATCGTTACCAAAGCAAGGCTCTATGGACCTGAAAGCACAAGCTACTGACTGCAATAGCAATTCTGACTCAACATGTATAGGATTGGACTGGATAATTAACGAGGAAGTTGAGTTTTTTCTTTTAAGATATCAGGCCTGTGCTTTACTTCTCTGTACTTTCAACACAAGTGGCTTCTCGCTTTTGATCCTGTTTGAGAAAGTTGTGCAGACTTAAACTCTTTGTGTAGTGCAATCCTGCGAATGCCCAAGGCTGGTACCTCGGGTTACATACGCTTCAGGTTACATACGCTTCAGGTTACAGACTCCCCTAACCCAGAAATAGTACCTCGGGTTAAGAACTTTGCTTCAGGTTGAGAACAGAAATCGTGCTCCGGCAGCAGCAGTAGGCCCCATTAGCGAAAGTGGTGCTTCAGGTTAAGAACAGTTTCAGGTTAAGAACAGACCTCCAGAACAAATTAAGTACTTAACCCGAGGTACCACTGTATTGGATCCACTTACCTAGGGGTAAGCTTCCCCATCCCTTGAAAAACAGTGGCACTTACCTCTTAGTGGCCAAGCGCAGAATGTTGCTGTTGGTTTCTTTATGACTGCCTGACAATGATTCACTTTCCAGCATTCATGTCATTCAGAGAAATACAACACTTCCTTTGCACTGAGTTAGGAAGTGGCTTTCATATACAGCTGTATACGAGTGCTTCTCTGGGGGTTGGTGCTTCAACGAAGTAGTTAACGAAAAGCTCAAGGACTGAGTTGGGTAAGATTCATTTTATAAACAGAATAGCTTGAAGACGTTGAACTTGTAGAACTACATTTCCCATCAGGCTGCAAGCAAGCCCAGGAAAGGTGGGAGGGGAATACAAAGAGAGCTATACCTGGCCGTGCAGGTAAGAGAAAAGGGGTGAACAACAGGTGAACAAAAGTTGGTGTCGAGGTTTACTACTGCTTTAAGATATTGCGGAGGGTTTTAATGTTTTACTGCATTGAGCAATGACTGTCCCTTCTGTGGTCTGAGGAAGGGAATTTTTTGCTGGAGCAAGAGTTGAAAGGAGGAATTGTGGAAAGGGGAACTGATGGTGGCTTCGATGTTACGCTCGCTGTGATAACGAGGAAGCAGTTCTGCAAGGGGGCAGGCGCTGGAAAGAAAGGTTTCTCTTTGTTACTGATAAACCGAGGAAGGGAAAATACAGGAGTGTGTGGGCTGGGAAAACTGCTCTTTCTCTCTGCCGCTCATACCGGTCCTAATGACTTATAAATGCACACTTTCTACCTGTTGTCCTTGGGTGTAAAAAGATATCTGCTCACCATGAGAGAATAGCTTCTTTGTGACAGTAGCGCTGACAAGACAGTGCCTACTTGTTCTAATTTTTCTCCCAGCAAAAGCTGACCTCTCTCTTAGTACTGTGGATTATATGAATCGTGCTTTCTCCAGAGTGTCATGATAAAGAGGTTGCTCCATGCTATCGGGTGATTCATCTAGCATAGGTAGAAGTAGATCTCAGGCTTGTGTGATCTATGTTAGTTTTTACTATAAAAAACCCCTGAGGTGAAGCAACTGTGTGGGTGCAAAATGGCGGTTTGGGGTCAGCTGGGGCAACTAGGTATAAAGTGGTGATTTAGGGGGATGAGCTACCTGCCGAGTGCATCCAGTGCTCTAATTATTTGGGGTGGTGTGGGGAGAAGTAGAAGGGCCTTTATGAAATCCACAAGCCTCAACCCTGATCACCACAACTTCTGCCCACAGTACCTAAGAGAGTGGGACCCCCATCTGCCCACCCTAACCCAGTAATTTGAAAACTAGCTGCATTTGAAAATCCTTGTGCTAGAATGACCTGCATATAAAAGAAGAGAAAAAAAGACACAGCGTTTTAGACCTTTGATTGCCATTGCTAAACAACTGAGAGACAGAAACCCTTGCAAATCTACTGCATATCACTCTGCTTTGTCCTGGCCCCAGATTTATGTAGGCACAACATGCAGCACCTCCAGTTCAAAAGATAACAGGCAGCAGGATTAAAGTTTACCCTGCCAATGCAGATGATGTCTGTTGTTATTATTATACCCATACTGGGGCTGTGGGGCGACAGCCAATGCACACCATCCCTTCAAAGCCCATCCAACACACATAGCAACTGTAGGGATTCCCCCAAAGCATCTTGGGGAGTGTAGTTTTTGGGAAAGGCATGTGTTTTTAATGTGTGTTGAATGGGCTTTAAGTGGAGAGTGTGGGTTGCCCAATGCTGCTGCTACCTCTTCGCTGCAGGGCAGGGGGGAGTTAGAGTAGTGTACGACAACCCTGAAGTGTAGTCCAGTGTTATGCTGGTGTTTTGCTTTTTGTTCAGTAAGTGGGTAGGAAATGCTGATAAGTTGAGCATCATTAATTAAGGGTTAGAGGGGGACATGGGAGCTAGGGAAATTAAGGTCTTCAGCCATGGACAGAAAGATGTCTGAATGAGAAACAATGGAGAAAGCAAGTTTTTCTGATTTTGAAAATCAGAGGAATGGCTGAGGGGCTCAGAATGAAGGTAGCGGGGCAGGCTGCCTTCTGCTGTCCATCAGCATTTACTGCCTGAGATTATTGCCTCCCTCTGCCTAATGGCAGGGCCAGCCCTGATAGGATTGCAGGCTACATTGCCAGCTTCAGCTTTAAACCTAAAAAGGTATGATTTCCCTGTTACACTGCTCCAGTGGCCTATACAAGTTTATTACTAAACAAGATGGGGCTGAACTGGACAGAGCCAGGCTGCCACTTGAAACCCTGTCATTACGAAAACCTGACCTGCTGGAGGTAGAATGAAAGCCCTCTAGCAAACTCCACACACTCCTTTGCCACTCAGTAGTTAGGCAAATTTTTCCATTGTCTTTATCAGTAGCTGCAAATAACAATAACAACTAGGGACCAAAGTACCTTAAGGGCTGTCTCCTTATCAGTGGCGTAGCGTGGGGGGTGCAGGGGGGGCCGGCCGCACCGGGCGCAACATCTGGGGGTTAGGGTTAGGGGGCGCAAATCCACGGGTTAGGGGGCGCAAATTACTTGCCTTGCCCCGGGTGCTGACAACCCATGCTACGCCACTGCTCCTTATGCTCCATCTTGATCAGTGAGCTCTCTGTTGGGCCACTCCAGCTGCTTCCTCACGCTCCTCTGGTTTGGTTGACCGAGCCTTTAGTGCGACAGGCCCTGTGAGACTCCCTGCCACTGGAGGTTTGGCAGCAACCATCGCTCCCTTCTTGCAGATTACTTCAAAAGGACTTTGCAATATGAATTTTCCCTTTTCAACCAATTGGTATTTGTTCATGTTTTTATGGATGCTTTCTGTTGATTTTATTTTCATACTGCCTTGATATTTATTTATTTTTTAATGAAAGTGCAGCGTATAAATACATAAACAGACAAGTAAACAGTAGGAAGAGGGAGTGCGGCTATGAAATGTTGCAGTGCGAAGTACTTCCGCCAGCAGACTGACACGCTTTGGGTATCTCTGCTGAATGGTACAACATGATCAGGAAGAACGTAAACTCCTACTAATTAAATGGTATTAGGAGTCTGGCTGTTCTTTGCACTCATTGTTGCTCACACTCTTCTAGGGCCAAGTTGCTCAGGGCTCCAGAAGATCATGGCTTTCTCCAGTTCTGACATGGACGAGGCTTTTGACTACTTGTTCAAGATCATTCTGATTGGAGACTCCAACGTGGGGAAGACGTGCGTGGTCCATCGCTTCAAGTCTGGGCAATACCACGCAAAGCAGCAAAACACTATTGGAGTGGACTTCACAGTACGTTCGCTGGAGATTGACGGCAAGAAAGTGAAGGTGAGTGGCACAGCCTCCTTTCTCCACTGGTGGGCGTGGGCAGGTGGGCATGGCTTGCCCAAAACAACCTCACAGGCCAAACAGGAGGCCTGGTGGGTCTCAATAGACTCATGGACCAGAGGTCCCCAGCTCTGAATTAGCAAAATGTGAAGCAGGACACACAGTTGTGCAAAGAGTAAGCGAAGAGTAAGAGATGGCGTCTTCATTTCCCAAGGAGGCTGAAATAAATGGAAGTCCTGGAAATAATGAAATTCATGTTGATCAACTTAAGCATCATTTAGGCTATAACTTTAGACTACCTGCTTACCTGAGAGCAAGTCCTTCTGAGCACACATGGGCCTTACTTCTGATTAGGCCCACAGGATTGCACTGTAAATAGATTAAGAAGGTGATCAACTGTAGATTTGGATGGCAATGCCTAGGATAGTTGCAAGTTGACTGTGGGCTAAATGTGTTTGTGGATAAATATGACTGCAGTCTGGAGACTGTATTTCAACTCACTGCTCTTTCTGTTCAGTAAACTTAGGTTGACTTGAAGGATCAGTCTCTGGGAGAAAGTTAATTTTATTTCACTGTATCTTCCCCACCCCCACTCTACCTTTCAGATACAGGTGTGGGACACAGCAGGTCAAGAACGCTTCCAGACTATAACCCAGAGTTATTATCGCAGTGCCCATGGGGCTATTCTTGCCTACGATATGACCAGGAGGTCTACTTTTGAGTCAATTCCTCACTGGATTCATGAGATTGAAAAATATGGTGCTGCCAACCTGGTCCTGATGTTGATTGGTAGGTGATAAATTCTACCACCAATAGCATGAGTTTAAACTTATCTACTTTTTCTTGGTCTTTAATTTTGAAATTTATTTTTAAAGCTGAAGCAAGCATGCATAGTCCTTTTTTCTGAACTAGGAAGAGAGAACCAAGAGAAATGGATGAGCTCAGAAGGATACTACTACTAAGGGACATGGGTGGCACGGTGGTCTAAACCACTGAGCTCCTTGGGCTTGCTGATTGGAAGGTTGGTGGTTCGAATCCCCGTTATGGGGTAAGCTCCCATTGCTCTGTCCCAGCTTCTGCCAACCTAGCAGTTTGAAAGCACACCAGTGCAAGTAGATTAACAGGTACTGCTGCGGCGGGAAGGTAAATGGTGTTTCCATGCACTCTGGTTTCCGTCATGGTGTCCTGTTGCGCCAGAAGTGGTTTATAGTCATGCTGGCCACATGACCTGGAAAGCTCTCTGTGGACAAAAACCAGATCCCTCGGCCTGAAAGTGAGATGAGTGTCGCAACCCCATAGTTGCCTTTGACTAGACTTAACCGTCCAGGGGTCCTTTACCTTTACCTACTACTAATTTATTACTTATACCCCACCCATCTAGCTGGGTTGCCCCAGCCACTCTGGGTGGCTTCCAACATAATAAAAACACAGCAAAATGTCAAACATTAAAAGCTTCCCAATACAGGGCTGCCTTTTGATGTCTTCGGAAAGTTGTGTAGTTGTTAATTTGTTTGACATCTGATGGGTGGGCGTTCCATAGGACGGGCACGACTACAAAAAAGGCCCTCTGCCTGGTTCCCTGTGACCTTACTTCTTGCAGTGAGGGAACCACCAGAAGGCCCTCAGAGCTGGACCTCCGTGTCTGGGCTAAATGCTAAGGGTGGAAACCCGGTGATTACTTCTGACTTTCCCATTTGTCAGAAGAGACTCAACTGACTGCATTAAGGATCCAGTTATAAGTTAGGAGATAGTACTTGTGAGTAGGTAAATCCTATGGAACTAAATGGGAAACCTGCAGCAACCCACTTGTCCCTTTTTTCCAGGATGACAAGGAATCATTAATGAGTCCTATTTGGGTTCAAACCACTACAAATCCACCTAACAGTTACCTCATTCAACTCACGTTTTACCAGCTTCCTCACAAAGATATCATGGGGGACTGACTTTGATTTGATAGTCGTAACTCAGTTTAAATTTTGTTGCAGCATGTCTCCTTTACGCCACTTAGAGACAGCTGTGGTTGAATGGCACGCAAATAGTTGAAGTACATAAATAAACCACGACCCACGCTGCTTGATGTATGTATCCTAAATGTCACTGAAACCTTCTTAATCCATTTCAAAGGGAACAAGTCAGATGAAGCAGAGAAGCGCCAAGTCCTGTTTGAAGATGCTTGCACTCTAGCGGAGAAGCAAGGCATCCTTGCTGTATTGGAGACATCCGCCAAAGAGGCCCAGAATGTTGACGAAGTCTTCATCCTCATGGCTAAAGAGCTGATGGCCAGGAACACCTTGCAGCTGCATGGCGAGGCTGCCTATTCAGATACCATCCATCTGGACAGCAGGCCAGTGGTTTCTAATTGGGATGATGAGAAGTCCAACTGCTCATGTTGATGAGGTACTTCAAGGAGAAGAAGCAACCAGGGGCGATTCCTGGGGCCTGCTTTTGTTAGGAGAATCCCCCTGCTAGCCTCATTTTGCCACCTTGATAACATTTCAGCCAGGCAACTTCGACTTCGTGTCGTTCTTCAGAAGCAGAGGCCACCCTTTGTTCTGACGGGTCGCAGTGGCTGAGACTGGCAGTGCTACCTTTTCAGTTGAAGAGAAGGAAGGTCTATTGGAAACCATTTGCTTAAGTGGACAGTTAACTATTTTTTGTCCAGTCAGGTGTCTGTTTGTTTCTACCAATGGCTGTGGAAAATAATGGTGTGTTTACTTGCCAGTCACTACAATCTCTTCTTGTATATGTTAGCTTCTAATTGGTGGTGCCATTGACAACCATTGGCAGCCCATGTAGTGAAATGTTAACAGAATGGCTTTGAATGGTTGCATCCCAGATGACTCCCTTACCAAGCGGCCCAGTGCTTTTGTAGCAATCTCAGAAACTTGATTAATCGAGGGCAGTTGACTGGTCTTTTTGTCTGTTTTCTTAGGATTCTCCCTACCTCTCCTTGCCATCAATGGCTAGCCTTTATGAAGATGTTTAAGGGGGGATTTTTGTGTGCCTGTTTCCTTTCCTCCTTTCCTTTGATGGCAAACAATTCAAACTAAAAAGCGTTTATATGATGTTCCCTTTTGGAAATTTGAATCAACTGAAGTTGTTACACCAGAGTTTTCCAACTATGTGTAATATTGTTTTACATCTACTACAAGTTTTATCAAAGAACATCCCTGGTTTAGCCTAAGAGGGCATCTGGTCCACAGGTCACCAGCCTCTTTTTAAGCCTTGTGGCACATTTGGAGTTTTTAGCGAGTGCAGTGGGTGTCGTTTCTCTCTCCCTCTACCCCCCCCCCGCACAAAGAACCAGTGGAAGAGAGCACATCTGCACACAATTCACTTTTTGTGGGATGTGGGTGAAAGTTGGATTCAGTAGAATTTGAGTTATGGAAAGCCCATAGATCTGAGAGAGGAAGTGGCAAAGAACATGACTCTTCCAACTTCCTCCTATGCACTTACTAAGGGAGAAAATGGTAATCACCCTAAGCATCTCATGACCAAGGGGGGACGGCTCGGGTTTTGTGGGTTCCACAGAAGCCACATTGGTGACCTGTGATTTAGTCTAACATTCTCTTGCCAGGCAGTTGCCTCAAGCAAGTTTGTCCATAGGGCCTGAAATACATCAGCCATTGTCCTTCTCATGCACTGAGCATCTGCATAGAGTAATGTAGGAGGATAAAATCTAAGACAGGAACCACAACCACATCCTGTGGCAGTGGATTCTATACAATGATATGTTAAATAGTACTTCCCTTTCTTTCTTTCTGTCTGTCCGGAAGCAATGGAGTCTCAACTTCATGCTGTGACCTTGAGGTCTCTTCTTATGAGGGACGGAAATCTCTGTCCGTTATCAGTGCATGATGTTGGCTCAGGAATAAATAAGTACCATATTTTTTGCTCTATAAGACTCACCTTTTCCCTCCTAAAAAGTAAGGGGAAATGTGTGTGCGTCTTATGGAGCGAATGCAGGCTGCGCAGCTATCCCAGAAGCCAGAACAGCAAGAGGGATTGCTGCTTTCACAGCGCAGCGATCCCTCTTGCTGTTCTGGCTTCTGAGATTCAGAATTTTTTTTTTCTTGTTTTCCTCCTCCAAAAACTAGGTGCGTCTTGTGGTCTGGTGCGTCTTACAGAGCGAAAAATACGGTATATAGAAAGGAGAATTCCTGGATTGCAAGATCCAAGTTTGGGGCTCATTGGTGAGAGAACCCCAGCAGAGATTTAAAACCACAAAGCAATGCAGCAACATAAGGCATGGAAATATAGGCTGTTAAGACTTTAAAAATATGACTTTCTATGTGAGTTCCAAAATAGTTGCCTCTTCTCCCAGCATAGGAAAAGACCATGTTTAGTATGTTAAAAATGGTTTACTTACAAACTCTCCAAAGGTCAGATTCACATGCTTTTACATACATCAGTCAGAAAGGCTGCAGAGGCCTTTCTTAGTTTAGTTCCAAGGTGGTGAAAGTTATTACTGGTAATAATTATTGGTTTAGGAACTCAAGAGTGGCTTGAGAGAGCCACGCGGTCTGAACTGGAGAAACCAGTTCGGACCTCACACATTGAGCTTCTCAGGTAGACCTCCTCCCAAGGTGAAGGGGAACGACCTAGGCTAAGCCTGACAGGATATCTTGCTCTATGGTCTTAACCCCTTCATGCATTACTTAAGACTTAAGCATGTTGGTTAAATAAGAATGAGACTGGTTATCCCACATGTGAAGGGAGCCCCACACAGAATTGCTGGAGTAGCTCAAGGCCCTCCTAGCCAGCAACAGTGACAGCCACTTGTATCCACCTAATTATTTCCACATTAGCAAAGTCCCCAAATAAACAGGACAGCTAGCTCATGCTTCTGCCTCTATAGTTTATGCATGTGCATAATGCTTGGGCTACAGTGGATATGAAAATCTGTGACCTGCAAAAAATTTAGTTTTTACTGTTGCTGATAAGTTGTAAAAAGTGCTGCCGACATCAATGGGGGGGGGGGGAGAAAAGAAATAAATTAGGCAATTGCTGTTCACCCCACCACCACTTCTCATGACTCAGTTTGTGCATACATGTGAACTGAATTGCAACCACTTTGACTGTTTTCAGCCTGAGGGTAGAGCGAGTCTTTTTTTAGCAATCTGTATGCTGTTCTGGGAGTGTTTTTTGGGTTAATGCCTGAAATAAGGCTGTTTCTCTCATCCTTCCAAGGCACTCTCATGCAACTACTACGGATGACCACATAATCTGAAAGGTGTACTGAGGCACAAAATGCCTATGAAAAGGGATACAGCATGTCAACAGATAGCACTGTACTAATTTCAACAGTTTATACCACCAAATTTATCTCTGAATACTTGTGTGTCTGAACACATGCCTCAACCTAGGGGAAACATTTTACCCGACATCTTCATGAATCTCACTCATTTTGATAGTAGCACCTGCCTTTGAAACACAGATTAGGTCAGCATTTTCTGATTTAAGGCAGTTAGGTCTCATTGGCTACAAAGGGACAACCTGACGTTACACGTTTTACTCCCAATTCAGTGGCAAGGATTAAAGCATAGGTCTCATGCCATTACTCCAAAAAAATTTTTGGGGGGTCTCTCTCATACAAAGCTTCTCTCTTCTCTATAACATTGCAATTAGTTGAATCTATATGCTGATATTAAGCATGAGGGGGATGGAAATATCCAGATGATCAATTGTTACTGGTGACTCGAAACTGGATGCAGAGGTCAGGAAACACATTTTCATCCTAAATTTTGCAAAAGGTTTTTTTGCAGCCCACATTTGAGAAAACCGCTATTACGACAAAATCGAGAGCACATGGGAACGTAACTAAAATATAGGAGTTGCAAAAGTTGAAAACGAATTTGCTTTTCTGTTTTTTTTTTATTATTATTATTTGGGAAAAGTGCTTCTTACAAAAGGCAGCTGCAAAGTAACACAGACTTCAGCAACAGTTTCCGATTCCATTTAAAAGTGAAAGGAGACGCAATCCAAAGGACATAAGCAGCAGAACAGTTTTAAGGACAATCCAGCAGCATTAAATGTAAATGGAAAGTGAAAATTCCATTAAAGAGACAGTGGGAAGAGGGAGAAAAGGGATGGGGGGCTGGGGGGGCACCTGGAGTTTTTTCTTGGCAGAACTGGAGCCTGATTGCGCGGTTGCTTGTTTGATGGGTACAGCCAAGAGGTAATGTGGGTTCTTTTAAACAGAGAGAGAGAGAGAGAGATAGAAAGAGATAGAAGTGTTTTCCTGGATAAAACTCTTGAGTGATTGCTAATGATGATCTCAAACACGTCTAAGAGGAAGGAAATACAGGGATTCTAAGATGCTGGTGCCCTAACTGGGTATTAGGGCTGGTCAGAACCCTCTTTGGCTAACCATATCCCGTGCCTGTGCAGCCCAAAAGGAGTGTAAAGGTGGCTGGGAAGATATAAGAGTGCTGGTGTCATTAAGGAGATGCCTATCACCAAGTTAAATGAGCTGGTTTCAAGACCACTTCCCCAAAAAAACTTGGTTGAGACCACGGCTGCTTCAAAGCTTGCAGGGACTTCAGACTTCGTGAGCCAAGAAAAGGGGTGGTGGTGGGGTCTAAAGTGGGTGATGGTGAAAGAGAAGAGAGAAGCGAAAGGGTTTAATACACACATATACTAAGTTGCCCAGCCCTTGGGATACAACTCTGCATTTTATTTGTATATACATACATAGAAAGTTCTCCTTTCACACACAAAAAAACCACATTTCCCTCTCATGCCGAACAGTAAAAACCCGGAACATTCGCGCCTGGTTCTGGTTACACAGTAGTAAATAGTAATGTGCAAGTAAACAAGTGACCAAAACCACAAATGAACACGTGTACATGGGGTGGGAGTCGGGTCTGGAATGGAACTGAAGCCGGCCAAGGGAAAAGAACGAACAGACGACACCGCTGGCCCGAAATCTGAAGTAGTAAAAAATAAATGTTTCCGAAGTCCGTAATGGAAAGAGGCCACTGGCCAATTCCTGCCCATCCCTGCCCCTGCCGCACAACCGCCGCTCTCACATTTGTCTCTGGGCTCTTCAAGATGAGTGTGGAAGTCCTGTAAACACTTGAACCTTGGAACTGGGTGAATCCCCGACAGGAACACAGATATGAAGCAACAAGTCTAATCTAACTGTCTGACAGTTAAATTCCATATTATTTTTTTTACAAAAAAAAACCCTAACGTTTTAAAGGTTTATTACATGTCATTTGTTTAACAGAGAAGAAAAAAACACACACTCCTGGGGTTGGGGGAGCTTTGAGGCCGGGAGAAAGGAGGGCGGGGTGGGGTTCGGGGAGAGGAGGAGACAGACCCTGGGTAAAAAGTTATTACAACAGCAGCACCTGGAATGGATAGGCCTGCCTAGGAGGAGAAAAAAACACAGGCACTGCCACAACACCACAGGAAAAAGAGCTACTGCCTGAAAACTGGAGCAGGCAGTCCAAAACTCCACAAAGAGGTGCTATAGAGCCAAGTCGTAATAGTCTTCCAGCTCATCGTGAAACAAGTCCCATTCGTCCTCTGAGTCTGTCAGGTCATCGTCGCCGCCTGCTGCCAACAGCATGAGAAGCATCTCGCCCAGCTCAAAGGTCACCACCTCGTCCTCGTCGTTCTCAAAGGGATCGCTGCCCTCCCTGTCCTCGATGAACTCCCAAAACCGGTTTCTCCGTTGGGCCTGCAAGGGAAGCATAAGAGATTGCCCTCAGGTGTCTCACATTTCCCATACTCTTTCTTGTAAGGCAGCGCAAAGGCACATCTCTCTCTCTCTCTCCCATGTTCCACGTTCCTCTACCAAACACTGGGCAAAACTGGTAACATTCAGGGCACCTCTAGGCAGAGAGATTTTGGGTGCCTGGTATGCTGGCTGAGCGCTACTGATCCCGCAAGCCGCAGAGGCAGACTGTTGTGCTGATCCCAGCCAGCACACAATGGCAGTCTGAGGGACATGGGGAAGGCAATAGCTCAGTGGCAGAGTGCATGATTTATTTGCAAATGCTCCCAAGTTCAGTCCCTGGCATCTCCAGATATGGCTCGGAAAGACGCCTGCACGAAACGTGGGAGAGATGCTGACAGCCGGCGTTGAGAATAATGGAGTTAGATAGACCCACAATCTGGCTCAGTGTGAGGCAGCTTGACAGAGCAGCTTTGTACCATCTTTTCTTATTGGATGTTATTATTATTGATTAAAATTCTATACATCTGAGGATTAAAGGGCACTTTACAATATTCCTTGCGCCTCTTCAACATCAAATTGTTTAAGTAGTGTGGACAGTTAGACAAAGTACTCGCAGGAATGCCACCAGTTGCAACAGGCCTGCAAAACCTGTGATCCACCAAGCAGAAGACAACAACAACAACAACGATAATAATAAGTTATCATCACTCCAAAGGCAGCAATAAAACAGTGAACGATACACAGCAGGTTGGCTGCAATTTGGCTCGATGGATCACCAGTAGTTCAGATCTGCATAATGTATTTCTGATGGAGGAACCAACTCAGAATTCCCAACTCAGGAAGGAAGGATGTGCTCTATCCATATAATAAAAGTGTGATTATGTTCAAGGCAGTAGGACTACCATGTCAACACACTCCTTCTCTTCCCAAATCAGATGGAATTTTGCATTATTTTCTTTCCACTGCTTTAAAATAACTCAGTTGAAGCTGCTCCCTGGGCAAAGAAAATCTGAAATAGTATTTTGGTTAGGGTTAAAAAGGAGATTGCTGTAGGAAGCTGCACAAAAAAACTCTCTTCCTGCAAACTGCATCAACTCTCATCGCCACCCCATTTCACAATTTCTCATGGATGTTCATTTAGAGCAAAGGCAGGAAGCATTGGGCCTTATTCCAATTTGGCTTTGGGCTATCAAATAGCCAAGTCTGATTGGCTATGTGATGCCATTATGTGGTTGGCTGGGATCATGTCAGGAAGAAGTCCATTTTTTAAAAATAGCACCCAAGTTGCAGATTGGAAAAAGCAGCATCCATTAGCGTGCATATGTGTGCACACACACATTATGTATTTATATTATTATTATTATTATTTAAACTTATACACCACCCTATACCTAGAGGCCTCAGGGTGGTTCACAACAAGACCACAACATATAAAATCAAACAAAAAGCAGTAACCCAATAACACCCCCTCCCCAAAGCCACATTCTAAAAGGGTGTCTATCAGATCAAAGGCCTGGTTAAAAAGGAATCTTTTTGCCTGGTGCCTAAAGGTGTATAATGAAGGCGCCAGGCGAACTTCCCTGGGGAGAGCATTCCACAGATGGGGAGCCACTGCAGAGAAGGCCCGTTCTCGTGTTGCCACCCTCTGGACCTCTCGTTGAGGAAGCACACGAAGGAGGGCCTCAGAAGATGATCTCAGGGACCAGGTAGGTTCATGTGCATATATTTAATCTTGCCTCCCCCAACCTTGCCCTTTTGATCTCCAACATTTTGTGAGTGAAAAGAAGGCGCTGTCCTAATTTTCCTGCACTTTTGCACACACACCCTCCAACATCTTTTTTAAAAAAACGAATCATCAAAAGCTGTGGGACTTACTCTGTATCTACTCGAAGTTCCCACTTTCTGCCTCTGGGGCTCCTCTCGGCGGCCATCAGGATATGCGTGTTTGTAAAAACAGTTCCCTCCAAATGGGCAGCTCCCACGGCCTTCATCAAAATACCTGCATGGCTTGTTGCTGGAAAGGAAAATATCGCAACCCTTACTCACAGCATAGCCAATCAGAATTCAGTACTGCATTTGCTTTATAATCCAGGTGATTTTGTTTTCTTTTCTTTAAAAAAAAGAAGAAGAGGTATTGCTTGCCGCCAAAGCCATTTAAAACCAATTAACACATGTACACAATGGATTACATCGATGTGCATACGCAAAGGGTGTGTGCATGGGTAGGTGCATGCAGAGGAGAACATCTGTATTAGCCTGTGCTGTCATTTTAAGGCAAGGTTGTGGTTGGGTAGACAAGGGAAGAGCACGTGAGGTTGTCTGGCGCAAAAGAGTGAACAAGTAGCTGGTGTGGTCTGCATGCATCTACCAGTGGTTAGATAAAGATGCATTTCACACACAGAAAGGGGTAGGAAGGAGGTATGAGGGCTTTAGGTAACACTGTGCTTTTCTCCGTGAACGCCCTTAATGTCTGCAGTCAAACTTGGCCCGAGGCTGCAGGGCTCATACCTCATTGCCTCCTTGTATTTCTGAATGAGTTTCTGCTTCTCTTCCTTCTCCTCCACCCAGTACTCACTTGGAATGACAAAGTTAGATGTGATCCGACATTCTGGGCAGGACCTGGGGAACGAACAGACTGCACTGCAAAATTCCACATGACAGGGGCGCTATCTCCAGCTACAGACATACCATGGTATATGCCCACCTTTTAAAAGCAGTCTATCGCACCTCAGAATCTTTGCACCACGGTTCTTTCACAACCTAAAAGCTCTCCCCACCCCCAAACCCCACCATTTCCTGAGGTTCTAAATTTTGCAGCTTGTCCGTTTCTTAAGAGCAATGGGGGGTAAAAAAAAACATTTCACACACAGAGTCATTTTTCTTTAGATATAAATAAATTTATTTTTGTAACTTTGCTTTCTTGGATGTCCATATTGGTTTGGGTTTGATTTTTCCAAGCAGACTTTAAAGAGGGATGGGTCACTGGCTCAATAATGAACTAGAAGAGCGAAGGTTTTAGGAAACACACATTTGGAACTGATCGGTCTCTTTTCACCATCTGAACCCAAATGATTTTGTATGGTAACCAATAGGACAGCATGTTGCTACCATTCAACAAAAAGAAGTTATGACTTAACATTCAAACTAAATGGATCTTGCTGACCAGTCACGAGTACCAAGGTCAGAAGAATATCCAATAAAACCCTCAATTCTGAATAACGTTACTTATGTATTAAACACAGTCTTAGGACGAAAGAGGGGCGATGTTGCAAGTTCACACAACATACTAACATCTTCCCAAGAAACAAAGCACAACGGACATGGGGAAGTGCCTCACTTTATGATCTTGCTCTCAAATTGTTTAGCGCTCCTCCACTTGCGGATGCACTTGAGACAGTAAGTGTGATTGCAGTTGGAGAGGATCCCAAACCGACGCTCGCTGGGGTTGGCTTTTTCATACACCACCTCCATGCAGATGCCACACACCATGTCTTTGCTACGCTGGACGGCAAAGGAGAGCTCCATGTCCTTCTCGTGAGCCTCGATGCAAGACTGCAAGGGAAAGAGGGAGAAAATGACAGACAACGTCTTCCAAATACAAGGTTAACTTTGAAGGACCAACCTTGCCTCACTCCCGTCAATGGGAACTCAATGCAACAAACTCTTCTGCTTGAAAACTCGAAAAATATAATATATACATGATCTTCCAGGGGTTCACATATAAAAGATTCTCTTTACAAGGAATCTTAAGCAAGGTGTGAAAGTTATGGGAGATACGTTTTTCTCCCTTTTATAATGCTAGAAACCAGGGCTACTCAATGAAGCGAAAAATGGGAAGATTCAGGATAGACAAAATTACTTCTTCCTGCAACACACAGTTAAACTCTGGAATATGCTACTGCAAGATGTTGTAACTACCACCAACCTTGATGGCTTTGAAACAGGTTCAGACAAATTCATGGAAGGTACAGGCTATTGGAGGCCAAGTTTCCCCTCCACTGTTGGAGAGAGAATGGTGCCCCCAGTACTGGAACCTGAAAGCAAGGATGGGGAACCTGGTGCCCTCCAGATATAGTGGGAGCCCCAACTATGTACAAGGCCAACAGTCATGGACAGCGGGAGTTGCAGTCCAACACTGGGAGGGTTACAAGCTTCCCATCCCTGCTTTACAACATGTCATGGTGCTATGCATCTCCCCTCACTGACATCGTGTTCCTTGATCTACTTTCCATCTCGGCTGGAAGGTAAGAACTGCCAAGGTGTCTGGAATACCAAGGATTGAATGGTTGCCTTCTTGCCTTGGGGAGATTCACAAATTCTCTTGAGAACCCAAAGACAGAAGGAAGCCTAATCTAACATTATGGTACATTCTGCTACATTTATTTTTTAAACTTTATATATTGTTTCTGAAAACTTTACATTTTAGTCATTCTCTTGGGCAGTGTCTATTACCACTTGGCTGTTCTGAACAAGGTCCATAGAAAAGCACACCTAGGCCATCAGCCAACAGTCTGGACCTGTAACAACTTGTTTGAAGGACTTGTGGAGTCAAGCAAGCTTGCAAGGGCTTAAAAGTTTGATCTTTTGATGGGTCAGCTAGTTATTTTGCCCGTTCTTCCCGCCTTACCTTTATGTGCAAAGATCTCTGTGCGGCATCAGCGGGATGGAGGACCTGCAAGCCACACATGTCACACACATCTCCATGGATATATACACAGTTTTCTCCATAGCGGCATTCTCCCACTGCGGCATAGGGACATAACTGTTTCTTTATCTCCAGGTTGGTGTGCTGCTTTTCATATTCCTCTTCAATTACCATTCTCTGCATGGGAGTTTCAGTGCAGGATGGAGCAGCTGGAAAACATCAGAATGCAGAGTGCTACTCTTAAAGTTTGCATGTAATCATCTGCGCAACTAAGGAAAACAATTGCAGATGGTTAAGACTCTTGCCTGGATGCTGCTTGTCCCCAGCATAAAACTGCTACCATCTTGCCATTATTTTGCACCAGAAAATACTTAACTCAAAACTATGGAGGCCACCACAAACCAAGTACAGCGGTACCTCTGTTTTCGTTCTAGAAGAACGAATAATCCGTTCTAGAAGAATGAGTTCCGAAATGTTCAAAAACCAAAAACTCAAAATGGAAGCCTCAAAACAGAAATCTCAATATGGAAACCACATTTCTGTTTTGACTTCCAAGGTGTGCTGAAAAACCAAAGCATTTGCTTCCGGGTTGAAGGCGTTTGAGTTTTGAAACATTTGAAAACCGAGGTATCTCTATACTTATTTCGTTACAACTCATTTTGTTGCTCTCAGCAACAGGCGAAATCCTTGAAAGGGAACTCACCCCGCCTGCCAGTATGTGGCCACAAATGTTGCATGAACACAAGCTGGCATGCCAAGTTACACCTGACACATGGAGCACTGCCATGGCTAGGTGTATTTTGGTGGCTTCTACAGAATATGGGGACTGCCACTGCAAGGCCATCTTCAAAACTCAGAATCAGGTACTGGCAGACCGGCCGACAAAGCTCATTCTAGACGTTGCAGCCACCTCTTCCCAGCCATCAAATGCTGACATGCGGCACCTTGATCACAATGATACAAACGAGATCCCTAGAAAAGTAAGGGCTGTTTCACTCTGCTGATTCCGTCACATGATTATGGCTGTTGATCCATGGCCATGTGAGAACAGGTCAGCATGAACAGGGCTGCACAACAGCACTTTCACCAGCAGCTACAAGCACAGAAATGGCTGCTGGCTCACACCAGGTCTATAGTCCGGGCCACACTCATGTTTAGCTAGACAGTCATGTGCAGGAAGAATGGTAATTACATTTACTAAATTAGGCACATTTGGCTGTCTGTACCCTTTTAAAAATCATGTTATATGTTGACTTCATCAGAACTCTCTTAGAAGGAAGTCATGTACTTGGGAACAGAGTGGCAGTTACTAATCAAGCACTTGGATGCAATGGGGATTGGAGTCACTCGAGCAAAGGGCATTCAATAAGATCTGCAGACCAGTGGCAAGGAAAATGAGTCTTCAGCCAGCTAAATCATGGCAGATTTTAATCAGCTGCAAGACAGAGTAAGAAAACTCAGGAATCAACACAATATAAAAGGAAATTAATTAAGAAAAGAGCCTTTTCCAAGCCTCTACTCCTTGTGACTTGAATGTGCTTCTTAAGCTTGTGGCCGAGGGGCAGAGCTGCATTAGAGCACAAGGGTAGCTAACTTTTTTGGCTTGAGGACATTGTTCACCCTTGACTATTTCTCTTAGGCAGGCTTCCTCAAACTCGGCCCTCCAGATGTTTTTGGCCTACAACTCCCATGATCCCTAGCTAGTAGGACCAGTGGTCAGGGGTGATGGGAATTGTAGTCTCAAAACATCTGGAGGGCCGAGGTTGAGGAAGCCTGCTCTTAGGATTACATTTCCGAAGTGGGTAGGACTACCCCACACTCACACACAAAGCCTGAGGAGGGGGGTTATTGCCCCTTCCCTGCTCATCAATCTGATGACTGGGAAGGGATGATCTTTCTTTTTTCAAGACACCACAGCACTCTGTCTACTGGATAGGACAGGGATTAGCCACCCCTTGTTGTAGCCACAGGACAATTGCCCAGGAACAAACTCCACAGCATCCACCCAATCTCCAAGTGCAAATATGGGAGGAACAGATTGAGCATTGCTATAACCCAAAAGGCCTGGGGGAATTTTGAGTGGGAATCCAAACCAGCTTCAAGTCCACCTCTGACACAAGGTATTAATAGTGTAGAACTGTTGTAAGCTGCTCTGTCTCACTAACATTCACCAACCTGTAATAGGGATATTATTTAGTGAACTGCACATCTGGGCTGCTGTATATTACCCTTGCAGCCCAACCTGAAATGCGGCAGTAACAGCTTTGGAGAGCTTTACAGGGCAGTTGCATGCAGCAATATTAGCTTCAACGCAACCCTCAAACTGACTGCAATGGGTTCAATTCCTATGGACAATATGAAGAGTTGTTGTAAACTCTGAGAACCATCATAAACCACTCTCTCCTGGCCACAGTTCCCTCCAGTCTGCCAAATGAGGACAATAAACTACATTTGCTTTGGATCCTGCATTAGGAGGACTATTTTTAAAATATTTTAAATTAAACAAGTCCTGAATTAGAAAAACTCTTATCTTTGCTGCTGCATTGGGGGTTCTTCTCTCGGAGGTGGAGTTGACACAGAGCTGCCCAATCCCACATATGTTAATTTTTTGAATTTCCCCACTAATACTCATGGGCAGTTTTCATTTCCATCTCCAGGGACATTTAAAAATAACTTTTCAACGCAAACCAGCAAATTACTTATCCAGACAGAGAGATTGTTCTGTGTCCTTTTTATATCTATTTGTCTCTAACCCCATCCCCCCTTTGCTCCATTTCCCTTAGAGAAGAAAAGAGGAGAGAAACCGAGTGAAGGGCAAATGATGGAAAGAAAGTCCTAGCTCAGAACTCTGATAGTTGCTGCAAAAAGTGTGGCAGCACAATGAAAGTTGTCAAGCTCTCTGTTATTTGCAGAATGCTTAAGAAAAACACGACCACATAAATCAATAAATTGGGCTCATAGGTCTTCCAAATGGACCTGGAAGTTGAGATGATCCCATTTTATAGATAATGGATAGCTACTAGAGGCTTCCAGCTAGTATTTTGCCAGATAAATTCCCTACGGCGTGATCACACACTTCCTCAGCCTGACTGCATCCATGTTTACTTGGAAGTAAGCCTCCATTTCAGTGGACCCTGCTCCCAGGTGACTAGCTGTGCCTCTCCAGGGTTTCAGACAGGGGACATTTGCAGCCCTGCCTGGAGATGCCAGGGATTGAACCCAGACCTCCTGCAAGCAAAGAATATGCTTTACCGCTAAACTATGACTCTTCTCCACTCACTATAAGGCAGTTTCCTATGTTCCTAGCATAAAAGAACAACGTTCACATCAATATAGTTCTTTACTGAAACACTACTCTTAATGAGACAATAAGAACATGAAGCGTCAGTGCTGACTGACGTTTATCACTACTGTAGTAAGTCCACTTACCACGGCCACAGTATGGCTGCCCAGGGACAAACTCCACAGCATTCACCCAATCTTCAGCCCTAGCTCCGGCGGCTGCCAGGTCTTTGTCTTCAACTTCAGTTTCACCAGTGCTCACTTCAAGTGTTCCAGGGGACGGGCTCACTTCTGTGGAAGCTGAAGGGTAGGTTTTTATAGCTGGACTCACAGTAGTCACTTCTTCCCTTTTCAATGGCTTGGTATGTTCGTATCTGGTAAGGAAAGTCAGAATTTTACTTTCCTCCCCGAGGAAGAATAATGACATACATAGACATTGCACTAAATGTGGACCTTTTCCTAAGAAACTGCTGGCAACAGGAGCACGATATGGAATGAAAAGCGATTCCGCTGCTATACATGAGGAACTTGTGGTTGAAATTTTTTGCCATGCAGAGCCCACAGCATATTGATCAAGTGTGTGCCTATCTATTAAGCTTGAGAAGGCGAAGTATTTTGTACCTCTGGCACTAGCATGAGATCCAAGGTCCCTTTCAAAAAAAAAACAAGGTAGCAGAAAGTCTGTCTGCTTCCCTGTTCCCAATAGCTTCATTTTAAGCACACTTACAAAGCTAACTCGTTACCAAATGGCTGACGACCAACTCACCTTTCACATGTGTATCCCATCGTTCAGCCGAAGAGCACAGGATGGCAAACATGGGATCATCACATTTTATCCTCACAACTTGCCCACAGCAGCCTGTCAGCTTCATAGCTGGTCTGGGCGCAGAGCTTTTGAACCAAAGTCTTCCTGGCCCAAGGCTAACATTCTATTTGCTACACCACACCGCTACTCTAATCTCACTAAAATAATATTCAATCCGAGGCATTCAAAGTCAGCTGGAGGATATAGCTGTCGTCTAGTTGGTCTAAAATTCCACACACTACGGCTCAAATTGTTTAGTGCAGGACATCCAACATCATGCAGAACAGGAATGCAGCTAGTTCTCATAAGGTGGATGACAATGAGGTTATTTTCCCCTGTAGCTTTTTAGAATTAACCTTATGATAAAACTTACATTTGATATACACACATTTGTTACATTTACACCTGGTCTTTCTTCTGAGTAGCTAAAGGCAGTGACCATGACTCCCTGCCCATTCTATCCTCACAACCCTGTGAGGTAAATTAGGCTGAGCGACTGAGAGTGGTCCAAGGCCAACCAGGGAGTTTTGTGGCCTGAGCCATGAACCAGGGTCTCCCTGTACCAGGATTGGCCTTCCAGTCACTCCCTGACATCAGATCTACCCTGTACATGTTACTGTGCTTTAATGTCAAGACTTCTGTTCAAGATCACACCCTATGAATTAAGGTATTTAAATTCTTAAAAGGCAGGTTTGTTTTTAGGACAAAAAAATAAATCAGGAATGACTATGTTGGCAGAATAAGCTCATTTACAGGTTACAAGATTGAGGTGGAGGGGTTTGGCTGATGATCATGCTCCATATAAATTCTTATATGAACTTAAACAATAGCCTCAACCACACATTCCCATTTGCCTACATCACTATTCCCTCTAAAACCCCTCAGAAATTGGCTCTGCACATCAGCCATTACCATTTTTTGAAAATTGCCCCAAACAAACTATGACCTGAAGCCACACCACAATTTCCAGTTCCGGTGTAATGCTAAGCTAAGGACTGTGGCTTGTTGCTCCTGCTGAAGGAGGAGCAAAGAGGGAGTGATAAGCTTATTCATGCTGAGCCATGATTATTACATCCACAATGGTGTTTGACAACTGTAGAAAGGAGAGTGTTCAAGATGCGAGTGCCCCACGGATGATCACATCCATTGGACTGAGACCTCCCCAATCATATAAGAGACAGGGAGGGAAGTCACTGAGGGTAATGGTCACAAAGAAATGGAATTGGCTGTTAGTTCAAGGCTAAAACATTCAGCAGCATTTCTATACCTGCAACGATCTCCGTAAGAACAGCATCCTCGCTGAAAATACCTGCACACCATGGCAGACTGACTAGTGTAGAGATCATGGGAGTAACGGCAGTTGTCTCCCTCCTTGCAAACGCCATGCATGAAATACCTGAAAGACAGAGCATTGCAAATATGGCTCAAGCAGAAACATCAACATCCTGTAAGAGTTCTAAAGGCATTTCATTCTGCTTGATGCAAATAAATAATAAACCAATGCTGACTAATCCTCTTAAAAGTTCTAAAGCATCATACTAATACTAGTACTAATAGCCATTAATAAACTCGTCCTTTTCTTCCATCAATTTATATAATCCCATTTTAAATCCATCTAAGCCATGACCATCACTACATTTTATGACTGCAAATTCCACAAATACACATCACGTGAATAAGTATTTTCTTTTTTCTATCCTGAACCTGCTGCCTTTAAATTTCACTGGATAATTTCCTCCCCCAACTTTGTAAAGCAAAATAAAAAAACAGTTAACATACCAGACATGGAAAAGATGGCAGAGAAGGACGATCAAAATGATCAAGCTACAACACCAATGAGCACCAGCCACCATGGCAAATGGGCAGTCCCTGCAAATATTAAACTATGCAGCTTCTCTACTGTGTAAGGAGAGATACCTTTCTCCCTCTTCCATAATTCTAGAACTCGAGACCATTCAACAAAATTGATGAGCCGTAGATTAAGCACTATTTATAGAATTCATTGCCACGAGATTTGGTAATAGCCGCTGACACAGACAGTCTTGAAATGAGATTAGACAAATTAATGGAGAAGAACAGACCCACCAGCAACTACTGGCTATGGCAACCTAAAAGTCTCTGTGTTCAATGAATTCCTAACCAGTAGCTTGGGGGCAACTGTGGGGGGGGGGGAGACTGTTGCCTTTATGGCCTGAATATGGACTTCCTGGAAGCATCTAGTTGGCTACTGTTGGAAACAAGAAGCTGAACTATATAGGTTGTTGGTCTGACCTGGCAGGGCTCATCTTATATTCTTATTTTAACATCTTATTCATCTCTGGAAAAGGCCACCTTTAACATTTTAATTTTCTTTGCCAGTTATGTGCAGAGATCCCAGTTGTCTTCAGACAAAAAAATGTGAAAGAGGATGCAAACAGGGTGTTATCTGTTCTCTTTTTTTTGCACTGCTCCACAGTGCTGGGAAGAACAACCTGGACTATTTAAGCAAAGGGTGCAACTGGAGCACTAATTCACTTACTATCCCAATCTCCAATGCATACAGTCCCAGTTTGCAACCAAAACTGCCTTCGTGGATGACCTGCACCAGGAACCAGAGGGGGAGCTGTTGGTTCTGGTGTGCCTCTTAGCGGCTTTCAGTTTATTGTCTTGATGCCAAGGAAGCAGTGGAAGTTTTGAACCAGTGTTTGAGTGCAGTAGCGTATTTTTTATGTGGGCTAATAAGATGAAATTTAATCCAGACAAGACAAATGTGCCATCAGTCAGCAGGAGAACAGAACCTGGAGTACTGAAAAGTCCTGTTCTGGACAGGGTTGCACTCCCCTTGAAAGACCAAGTTTGCAACTTGGAAATGTTCCTGGATGCTCTGGTGGTGCCTGTGAAGGAGTGTTTTGTACAACTTCGGGTAATTCCCTGGAATAAAGCAGACAGAGGTGGAATCTACACACACGTTAAAAACGTTGTAAAAATGCTTTTTTGAAAAATCGTTTTGAAAAATGTGTTGAATTTGCTGTAGCTCACAATTGTGTCACAATTGTATACTGCACTTTACAACACATTCAAAGCGTTTTATTTGCAGCTGTATAGCTGGGCCCCTGGTCACAGTACCACAAGTCCTGGCCACTTCCAGACAAATCACTGTAACATGCTTCTCTGCAAAATGCTTGCGAATTTAGCTTGTACAAAATGTGGCAACCAGACTAATTTCTGGAGCCTGCTTCGCTGATCATGCTCCTACAATGCCTTTTAATTCTGCCCAAGCTTTTGGGTAGGTTCTGGAACCCTACTTTTATGCTGATCTGTTTTATCATTCTCTTGATTTTACTGCATGAAACTGATTTTAGTCATCTGTTGTTGTTTATAAACATTTCTGTAAGCTGCATTGAGTTTATTTTATAAAGAATGTTTAATTTTTTAAAAAAATAGCAAAAAAAGAAGCAGCACTTAAAGGGGCGGTGGCATTCTAAGCATGTTGACTTAAAGGGAAGTTCTGTGGAAATGAAAGAGGACTCATGTTTTAATCAGGGCTGCAAGCTTTGATTGGTTTACTGAATGATTAATCTACCTAAAGCTTTAGCTGCCCCCTTCACCAACTTGGTGCCCTCCCCAAAAAGCTGTTAGACTCCAGCTTTCAGTCACAGCATGGCCAATGTTCAGAGTTGAAAAGAGCTTTAGCCTAAAACTTCTGAAGAGCACCAAGTTGGTGAAGGCTGCTTTAGTTGATTAATGGTGGCACCACATTTTAATTTGGGGCTATAAATTAAGAACACATTTGCTTACTATTGAAGCCATTTTGATTCCAGCATATTATTGTAACAGAAAACAAAAAAAAGATGTTGAAGTTGTGTTTTCCAGCTAAAATGAATTAACAGCTTTTGTTTATTAAATGCTAAGTTGTGCCTTCAACTGCTTTCAGCATTTCATACCCAGGTTGTTGTTTTTTTGCGATGCATTTTCTTAAGCTCAAATCCATTGCCATTGGATGAAAAACAATTTAACTAAAAACACTACTACTGTAACACTAGAATGAAATCTTCAAGTACAAGAGTGAGTTCTTTGTCAGAAGAAGTCTAGCCTGAAGCAAAAAATAAAATAAAAATAAAAATGATACCAATCATTAAAGGAAAGGAAAATAATGTTCTCCTAATGAAAATCATGCTATCGGCACCCAATGACCCCAAAAGCTTTATCCCTCTAAAAATAGAAGAAAAACAGAAGATTTGCTCATTTCAGCCAGTAAGCGTTTCATGAATTAAAGCCTTTCTGTCATCATACGATCTTAAGAGCAGAGTCTGACATGCTGAATATTCCTCAGACATCTTCTCGTAATTTTAAAATCAAAGTAAATTAGTCTTTAAAAATACAAACATTTCTTCAAATACACCCAATGCCCCAATGTTACAATTCCTAGACCTTTACCCCTGTTGCACCACCTGGTTTTATTTTACACTATTAATCTGGCTCTCAATAGAGCATGAGGAATGCTGTTATGTGATAAACTTGAAAAATGAACTTGACGTCTCCTATGTGCCCTAGACTGGGTTTAGATATCGGTTCAACTGAATTGGAAGCATCAGTCAGCTTGGCCAGCCTTAGACTATAATGGTTACATAGACTTTCTACTCAGAGTAGACAGACTGAAATTAATGTACTTAAGTTACAGTAGATCCATTAATGGACATAACTGAGTACGCCTAATACTAGATACAACCCTAAGCCTTCCAAGTTTGAACTACATCACCATTAATGGTGCCAAAAGCAGCAGGGGTGCCCCACAAATACCTACTGTGATAGTGGAAAATCAATAAATCCATTTAAAAAATAGCATTTGCCAACCCAGTGCCCTCCATATGTTTAAAAGACAACTCCCATCGGCATAGGACTGATAGGATCTGTCATCCAAAACATCTGGAGGGCACAAGGTCGGCAAATGCTGGTCTAGAAGCATATGACCTACACCTTCCTTTTTGTGTGGAAAAGAGCTGTTCACACAAAGAGAGAAAAAGAACCAGACCACTTTAGTCCAGAGGTGAATGTATCTCACATGTACTCAAGACAAAAGATTTTTCTGTAGGAATCTCTTTTGGAAGCTCGTCCTTACACATGCCCAAACTGCCACTTTCAAATTTGGAGATGCAGTCCTAAATCTAGTAAGCTTCTAACGCAAGAGTTCATGTGTGTGTGTGTGTGCGCGCACACACACACACGTGCGGCAGAACTGCCACCACCACTCCACTAGAATACAGATGCAAGTTCAGTTTATGTAGAGAAAGGGGGGAAAGCAGAACACACAATATACTGCTTCTGGACCTGACCATGAAATGCAGTTCAATGTAACAAGTGCATAGCAATAGATAAAGGGCAAAAATATATATCTTAATTTAACGTGAATGCTCATGTGGTCTGAACTAGTGGAGTGTCTGTCAAAGAATGAGATCTTGGGGTGAAGATGCTGACCCACTGCGTGGGAGTTGTGAATAAGGACATTCCATGCTAGGGTTCATTAAAACTGCTGATATCATAATGCCATTGTACAAATTTATGGTGCAACCACATTTGGAATACATACTGTGTACAATTCTGGCCACCTCATCTCACAAAAACATACTGTTAAGTTAAGTTGGAAAGGTTCAAAAAGCTCAAGCAAAATAAATGATCAAGGGGATGGAGCAACTTCCCAATGGAGACAGGCTGCAGTATTTGGGGCTTTGAAGTTTAGAGAAAATGTGAATAAGAGATAATAAGATAGAAGTGTATAGAATCACAAATGGCACATAGAAAGTGGATAGAGAAAAGGTTTTCTCCTTCTCCCATAAAACTAGAACTCAGGGACATCCCATGAAGCAGAATGCTGCAAGATTCAGGACAGATGAAAAAAAGTTCTTTTTCACTCAGTACATAGTTGACAACTGAATTCACTTCCACGGACACAGTAAATGCCAGCATTTGGGATGCCTTTAAAAGACAATTAGACTAATGCATAGAAGATAAGGCTATCAATGGCTAATAGTCAAAATGGCTATGCACAGTACATACAACTCCCCACTTGAGCGCAGCACTAGGAACCCGGTGGGTAGCTCACAAGGACATCCTCTTCAGGTTGCGGGAGGGGTCTCCTTGCGAGCTGCAAGCTGCCCAGCTGACACTACCCTGCATGTCAGTTGTTAGGCAGGGAGACTGAGCAGCCTCAACAAAGCCCTGTTGTACCCCCGGCTTGCAAGTAGAACCTCCCTGGAGGATGTCCTCTTCAGGCTCTGAGGAGGGTCTCCTTACAAGCCACAAGGACTCTCCAGGGTGCTCCTCACTTATGTGCATTTCACTTATGCATACAGGGGCCCAGAACGTAACACCCGTGTAAGTGGGGAGATGCCTGTACTGCAATTTGGCACCAATTTATATCAGGAATGAACCACACAAAGACCAACCACCTAGGTCAACAATATCACTATCAAATTCATTATTGAATCTTTTAAAACTATGTCGTCTATGCAACACCATATAATCTGCACAATTTTCACTTCAACACCCCCACACAAAATTTAATCATGTATTCAGAAAAGATGCTTTCAGCCAGCTGGGTAAATCCAATTCAATTTAGAAATAACCTGGAATGAACCCATAATATAGCCAAGCCTGAAGTTTTTAGCAATTTCATAGTTTGGAACATCCTCAGCCTAAGGCTGTATACCCTAATTAACCTGTCTCTCATCCTCTCTGTATTTACTTAACCCATTCTGTTCATTATGTGAAGTCGTTTTTCTAAAGTAAATAAATAGCACACATTCTGCCTGACATTCTCTTTTTAAAATTGGCAGGTTTGAAGAGTTTACGAGTGATATCAAGTGGATTCTACAGTACCCACACCCTTTAATTAGCTGTTGCTATTTTAGATAACATGACTGTCACTCAACTGTTCACTCTTCAGAATTAAGAAAAGCACAAATGACTGAGAATATCTTTGCTGTGAGGCCCCAGAAGAGGAAAGACTGCATTGTTACCTACCCTAAAGAACTGTGCCCCATTTGCTCTGCAACAAACAACACTATGGGCTTTTGTTCAAGGGTCATATGTGAAACCTCATGACTTTTCTGCTACATTCTGTTGCAGATTCACACTCCAACTCAGATGGCATCATTCAAGTTCAACAAACTACTAGCAAGCACCTGAGGACAACTTGTGAGGAATCAACACAATAGGGAGAATAAGCTTCAGAAGGTAGAAGATGATTGCTACCTGGCGGGCACACCATGGCTTAGTCCTTATGTGATCCAGCAGTATGGAGGGGAGATAATTAATCTATCATGCCAGTCAAGGGTTACTCATAACAGGGGAAACTATAATGTTCCTTCAGAATGAACTGGGCAGGCATAAACCTGGAGGTGCCCATTTCCAGAAATTTTTATTAGCATCTGTCTGTCTCAAGAGACAAAGGAGTGCGCCTTCAGGGGTGAAGTCAAACCGCTGAATTAGCAGCACCAAAGTGACCTCCCTGGGGCGCAAGCCTAGGCAGTGAGTATGGAGGTCCTGGGCTGCCCAGATGACTAGACCCCCCCCCCCACTGTCGCTGATATGGTCCAAAGGAAAGCACAGCAAAATGTTTCACACCAGCCTGGCTGCAGGAGTTGCCAGAGGGAGGTGTACAAGATGCTATCCAACAGTCATAGGATTTGTGTAGGGTTTACTCCTCAGCCTCCCACAGGTATCCCAAAAGGCAGTGGAGGTTTAGAATCAGAGTTTTCCTAGATGGACTACCTTCCCAGGCTGACAACTCCATCTACCTCTCACTTTCCTCTACAGCACATGCAGAAACCACCTTCTTGACCATTGGACCCACTATTGGTCTTGTCCATTCAATCTGCCAGAGGTTGTCTTTGCATGCAGGGGAAGTCCCTAAATCATGACCGAGGGTGAGGACAAACATGCCACTGAAGGAGCTTAGTATCACCTCTTTTATTAGATTCAATTAGTTTGCTAGTTTGCTATGGTGCTTGCTATTTTCCAAAATAGTCAACTTTTATTTCTCAGCTTGACATTTCAAAAATGTAGTTTACATAAAAGCTGGAATGAGGAAATTCCTAATGCTTTGCCTGGCTGCCCAAGCTCCTATAAGTTAGTGTATGTTCCTATGAATTGGAAATGGCTTTCTAGCTGCACATAGCACTGAAAACACCAGATATTACTCTTCTGTGCATGTCCCACACCTCAAACTAAGAAGGATACATGTGAAGCATCTGTTGTCTCTTACATTCCAAAGAACAATATGAAACCTTGATAAGCATTGAAAGTTTTGTTGTGACACAGTACTGCACAAATCATCACTGATTATACAGACTTTTTACTTGGCATAGGTACATGGTACAGTATGCACAAATTGCATGAAAATGCATAAATAGAAGAGAGGGCTATGAGGTTTTCTGAACTACATATTTCAGCAGCAGGATGATCTTTTATTTCTATGCATCACTGGTGAAAGGTGTTTGGAACAGGTACAAGATCAATTAAAGCCTTGCATCTTCTGTGACAGTCTGCATACCATCATAATACTGTTTACTGTTTTTTTCAAATTAAGGAGACACTGTTGTGTTCATTCCATATCATCATCTTACATGGATGCTAATTTCCAGATGGCCTTCCTATCATAATTATTTTATTTTAAATATGTATATACCACCCATGCAACAAAGTCCTCTGGATGGACAAAAGCACACTGATTGTTGTTATTCGCTAGGTGTGGACGTAAACCACCAGAGCAGCAGTTCAAAAGCATAATTATATTAACGGATAGACTGACATCCTCTAACTTACATAAATATGTAGCAAGAACGTATACAGTGGTACCTCGGGTTAAGTATTTAATTGGTTCTGTAGGTCCGTTCTTAATCTGAAATTGTTTTTAACCTGAAGCACCACTTTAGCTAATGGGGCCTCCTGCTGCTGCCGCGCCGCTGCTGCATGATTTCTGTTCTCATCCTGAAGCAAAGTTCTTAACTCGAGGTACTACTTCTGGGTTAGCGGAGTCTGTAACCTGAAGCGTCTGTAACCCGAGGTACCACTGTATTAGCTAGAAATTGTTTCCTATCCACTTTTCTACCCTGCTCTCCAAAGTTCTGCACTTCCCAGGCAATCTCTTGTCTCTGTTCCCTTATGTTCTCAGAAGCTACAGGTTACATCTCTCAAACTGCCCTAGATTTCCTGCAACAAGAAAATAATCGTAAAAACTTCCAATAAGCCCTAATATAGCGAGGAAAACAATAACTGGGTAATTCTTAGGTTTGACTGAGAACGATCTGACCAATAGGTAGGCAAGAAGGAAGTCCAAGTTACATTGGTCCAAGAATGATCTAAAGGACTACAGTTGAAAGGACCCAGGGAAATAAAGCCATTTTCAAATAATGAGGACTCAATCTTGTTTCCTTATATAGGGAACAAAAGATGAGATCTCATACTTCACTGACTGGAAGATGGTGCAGTGGGTACTAAATACACCCACTTTGGGAGATGGCAACTACATTCATGCCTCCTGTGCACCTGTGGGCATTTTCTTAGATAACTTGAGGACAACTGTGAACCTCAGAAACTTGCACTGCATGAAAATAATTTAAGATATAGGTATGGTGTTATGATACATCTCCAACAACAAAATATTATGATTCAATTGCAAATAATTAAGGGAAACACGACAGGCTCAGTATTTGTTGTTTTTCTTTGTACTCTACTTAAAGAAGAGAAGTAGAGTTTGGATTTGCTATCCCGCTTTATCACTACCTGAAGGAGTCTCAAAGCGGCTAACATTCTCCTTTCCCTTCCTCTCCCACAACAAACACTCTGAGGTGAGTGGGGCTTAGAGACTTCAAAGAAGTGTGACTAGCCCAAGGTCACCCAGCAGCTGCATGTGGAGGAGCGGAGACGTGAACCCAGTTCCCCAGATTATGAGTCTACTGCTCTTAACCACTACACCACACTGGCTATGATCGATTTTTTTTATCTAGCCCTTGAAAACTTGGAAGCCATCAGCGTTGTCCTGTCACACATTTCACTACATCATCCACAATGCTCATTACCCAAAGATGTCAATGTGTTTTACAAGCTCCATGTACCTCTTAGTTTATACAGATGGATTAATGGTATCTGTCCACATTTCCCCACTGCTTACCCCCTCTATTTTCGATTGTATAATTCTTGGGAAACAAAGACCTATTTCAATTGCCTACACAACTCTATAAAGGTGCAATGTGCAGCAACACACACACACACAATCAATCAATCAATCAATCAATCAGGTGTGTCCAAGATTACACAGATACCTCTTCAGATAACCAAATCTAAATGCTAGACTTAATTGAAGGACTGAAAGTACTGAAGCTATTTCTTAAATAATTATAACTGCAGCTATCACTATTATAACTACAGTACTCTTCCATTTGCAAAAGAGAACAGACCAGGATAGAGTAGTTTCAAGGTAAAGGAAGAGCTGGAACTCAGAAAGCACTCAACATTACCTTGGAACAGAACTGAGAATAATGCTAAAATTCAAGTTCTACAAATTTACAGAAGCCACTCAAGTTCAAAACTCACAAAAGAAATATTCATTGTTTTGAGAATTATTTCTGTTAGGATCTGTAAAGTGATCAGAAACAAAACGAAGACCTCTGGACAAGAACTATGCCACTTCTATGTGTTCACTACAGCATCTGGCACAGAACACAGCATTAAGAATTAAAACAGTGATCTCACTTACTTGATCTGATCAGAGATGGTCAACTTGCATCCCATCCTGGGAAATTTTTATCCAGCTTCACTCATGAGAAAACTGTTTCCAAACCATATGAACAAGAAAAATATCTATACTAATAAAACACATGGGGTTTGTATACAAGGCCCCATGTTTGCCCAAACGTGTGTGCTTCCTACTTATTTTCAATGCCCTATATTTATTTTAAAACTTGCTATCCCAACAAGGTGCCTACACAAATTGTGGGGCTACAATTAGCATCATCCCTGACCATTAATTATGCTGGCTTGGGCTGAAGGGAGTTGCAGTCAAACAACCTCTGAAAGGTCTGGTGTTGGGGAAGGCTGTTCTAATGTCTCAGCCCCTGTAAAAGGGGCTCAGGGCCTATGCAACGAAATACACTTCCATCCCAGACCACTGCTGAGGAATTAAGTAAAGTAATCTAGCAAAGAATTACAGTAGATCAAACCAGAAGACATGCAGTGTAGCCCTAATTAAGTTTACTTCAAAGCAACTCCCTAGTAAAGGACTGCAATCTAAGTTTGTTTCAGCCTAGGACTTCAAACACTGCTGCCAGAGAATCCTTTTCATTTTGCTCCCACATACACATCTTATGTTATCAGTCTGCAGTTAAGCAGGACTCGGAAGGCTTACGTGTACATACAGATCAGTGCCACCTTTAGTCACAGGCGAGCATCACCAAGGGGAACAAGCAAGTGAAGTGAACCCGGTGAGCAGAAAGGGTTGCGTTGGGTGTTAATTGGGAAGCACACGGAGGAATACATTGCTGTCATCATACTGGGGTGGGTGGGGGCGAGAGAGAAAGAGATCTGCGTCTAGGAAAACGAAAACTTAATAGTACTTAGAATGGATGTGGAGCGAGTAGTAAACAAAGGATCCAGGCAGCATTTTACAAAGGGCGCATGGAGGACTAGCGGCGGAGGAGCCGGAAAAAATCCCAAAACCAAAACATTTCGGAGGACACGTGACAAGAAAACCTACCCGGCTTCTAAAAAAAGAAGATAAGAGACAGACGGGGGCAGTGGGCAACAATGGTGACATACCGACACACACACACACACCACCACCACCCCGACCCCTGTTTCTGCTTCGGAAGAAGGAAGGATCCCGGCCAGGATCGGTGCGCGCTTGTTCTGCCAGTGGAGGATAAAGGACCCGAGGGAGGCAGGCGGGCTCGAAGGTCCGAGGAGCCCGAGCGGGGCTCCGAGGGCGGTTGGGGACGGGAGGGAGGGGGGAGGCACGGGCGCCATCACCCGCCACCGCCTCTGCACGTTACCTGCAGGCGACTTGCTTAGTCCAACCGCCGCTGCTTCCCCCTCCGGCTCCGGCCGGCGGCGGCTGAGGCTCGGCTGTGGGGAGGCTGGGGGCCGTGGCGGTGGCGGCGGCGGAGGGGCTGGGGGCCGCGACAGCCGCTGCTCCAGCTGCCGCGGCTGTCGCTGCCGCGGCTCCGCCACCACCGGGGGCCACCGCAGCCTCCGCCATTACTGTTTACCCCACACAGCGACGGCCCCGCCGGAACTTCCGGGAGCTCATCCTTCCGGCCTGCTGGACAGGAGGGCGGGGCAAAAGCTGATGGACGGGGGGGAGGAGGAGGGGGAGGGAGGAGAAAGGGAGAGGGGTGGGCGTGGCTTACCTTACCCCCCTCCCCCGCTTCGCTTTGAGAGAAGAGGACAAGCGGGCCGACAGAGAAAGGTTGAGAATGGGGTGGGAGGGGGGAAGCACGAGGTCGAGAGCGAAGGTTCTGATTGGTGTAGCCGTTCGTGAAGCCGCGCCCACTGGGTTAGACGGACGTGGGGGAGTTGTGACGCCAGACCCGGAGGCGGGGCTTGGGCGGGGGAACCACCTGCAAACGGGCGTCGGGCTTCACTTCGCACGAGCGGCGGTTGGCGACAGAGGTCTATGGGGTTTTGGGTTCCTTTTCTCTGTCGCGGCTCCATGGGGAGCTCGCTCGGTTACGGGGCGAAGCTTTGGGGTCTCAAAGCCCAAATACACACCGGGAACATGAACGAGTCTTTTTGTGGCATCCTAAAGACGAACATAATTTAATTTGGCATAAGAAGAACCCACTTCAGTTGGAGGCCTAAAGCGTTCTATTTCAGCTTCCAATTGTTACTATCACAATACATTTCTTGATTTACTTTTATTTATTTCAGATTTATACGCTTGCTTGATTGTAATAAAACCTCAAAGTGGTTTACACAAAACAATAAATTATTGGAAGAAAGCTTAGGAACCACTATATAAAACATTAAAAGAAATTTAAAAATCACCGCTAAGCTGAAAACCAGATTGCAATGCATGTTGACATTGTCCGGATACGATTGTCTAAACGTAGGTGTTTTGAGCAGGCACGCGAAATGGTGCGGCGAAAGCACCTCCCTGACACCTTTAGGCAGTGAGTTCCAAAGTGGAACAAAGGTGGCATTCTGTAACAATGCCGTTTCCTCAGACTGAAGCAGTCAGCGGGTAAGAAGATATTGCAAGTAATCTGGTCCCAAACTGTTAAGGGCTTTGCATACTAATAGTGTTGTGGGAAATCTCACATCCTAACACAGTGTGTGTTATCCAAGTGGGACTATACAAATAGAGACCAAATCTAGATGCAAATGTACCTGGGAGGGTGATCTGATGGCCAAGAAAGATGGAGGCAAGAATTGCCCTGGCAATATATACTGAACCTCCTCAAACAAAGAACTTTAAGCTATTTTGTTACATTTTGTTGCCGTTTTCATACATTGCTCATGTACACTTATCAGCGGCTACATTCCTAGTCTATCAGGGTTCCTTTGAAGTAGACTCTGTTCCATGGCCTTGAGAGCAGCTCCTCCTGCTTATCTTCAGCCTCCCTTCCCATCCTTCTCGCAACTATCAGGTCGCATAAACATTAGGTATTCCACATGTCTGCCTGTGGCCTTGCTCAGATTGCAAGCTACATAGTTTCACATCATTTCTTCACAATAGTAAAGCCTAGAACTTGGCCTGGTAGCAAATCAGCAACCAATGCAGGACTCTGACCAGAGATATTATATGTTAACAGGGTTAGAAGCTGATTTACATGCAAGTATATAGAGAAGGTTTTGGGGGTGGCGCTGTGGGTAAAACTTCAGTGCCTAGGACTTGCTGATCGCAAGGTCGGTGGTTCGAATCCCCGCGGCGGGGTGAGCTCCCGTCGTTCGGTCCCAGCTCCTGCCCACCTAGCAGTTCAAAAGCACCCCTAAGTGCAAGTAGATAAATAGGGACCGCTTTCTAGCAGGAAGGTAAATGGTGTTTCCGTGTGTTGCGCTGGTGCCGGCTTGCCAGAGCAGCTTCGTCACGCTGGCCACGTGACCCAGAAGTGTCTTCGGACAGCGCTGGCTCCCGGCCTCTTGAGCGAGATGAGCGTGCAACCCTAGAGTCGGACACGACTGGCCCGTACGGGCAGGGGTACATTTACATTTTATTTATATAGAGAAGGTTTGAGGGGACTGAGTCTTTCTGTGTAAAGTTTTAATGTACACAGAATAACACACAATCACCATTCACATCAGTGATAATGGCAGATTAAACAACCAACTTAGCTTTACCATGCAACTGAACATCTATAGTGGGAGAAGAAAGCATTTTCACATTTAATGCCAAATTGATAGACTCAAACTTCTTAGTAAAATTCTTGCTTGCTTTTTTTAATTTTAAAAATATAATTTTACTTTTTTGTTTTCAAACAAAATATACACCACCACCATGGCAAACTTATTTACAGTAAGAGGTCGGATACAAAACAAAAGCTAGGTCAAGATTATGTAAGCAGTACATTGTTTGGTCATATTTTCAGTAAAAACGGTTCTTTTATTTTCATTAAAGAAGTTTCCTGGTAGTATAGAAAATTAACCTAAAGCATCGTCCCATTAGAGGCCATGCATGTTTAGAGGACACAATGCATTTTCATTATATGTTATATGTTTAATAAGGCAAAACCAAGTTGTTTGAATGCATTCTTAGAACATGGATTATGTAATATATTTGTTTTATTAATTTTTTAATACTTTTGCAGATACCACTATCCCATCATGTTGACACCAGATTTTTCTAGTGCCTTGCAATGGTTTGGTGGTCAGCTTCCAAGAAGAATCTCAATAAATGTTTATTTAACTTTTCTTCCTCATTTCCATTGAAAATAGACAGAAGAGCCTTTTGTGGTATTTATCTTATTTTTCTGTTTTATTTTTCTTCTTTTAATAAGCTGTATAAGCCTCTAGGCAATGCACATCACTAATTTAAAAAATCCCAAGATCTAAAAACACATCAATACAGTGGTACCTCGGGTTAAGTACTTAATTCGTTCCGGAGGTCTGTTCTTAACCTGAAACTGTTTTTAACCTGAAGCTAATGGGGCCTCCTGCTGCTGCCACGCTGCCGGAGCATGATGTCTGTTCTCATCCTGAAGCAAAGTTCTTAACCCGAGGTACTATTTCTGGGTTAGCGGAGTCTGTAACCTGAAGCGTATGTAACCTGAAGCGTATGTAACCCGAGGTACCACTGTAAACAGATAATTCATACTAATAACTAAGCCAAGCTGCAAAAATAAATAAATAAAAGATTTGCAGCAGTAAGGATCATTTGATCACAATTCAGTAATTTCTTTGAAGTCTCTTTTTTGAAAAATGGCAACTTTCAGTTCAGCAGCAGAGTGTCCTGGTGTACCACAATGTTCTGTCCCTGGTTTCTGAATGTTGCCATTTTTTAATATATTTGTGCCCACTTATTCTTTCTCACACAGACCTGCTGTATAAGAAACATAGTAATGAGTGAGGGGAACAGCATAACAAAACAAAAAAACCCACAGGTGAGTGATCCTTACATATGTTTTCAAATACAGTACATGTTCATTTCAGTAACCCTTTATATGTTTAGGTATGCTTAATGTGTGAGGAGATTCATCATTCACTCCATGCCTCCTCCATCTGTTGTCATCATTTGTTATTATTTCACTTATCAGGCTCTATCACAATCAAAACTGGGCAATCTGGAGCCTTGTTCAATCCAAGGAACTGTTATTGTAACATTGGAGTCTTAATTTTCTATTGCAATACAGAATGTATTGACAGTGGAGGGCAGCAATCCATAGTGGCTGATTAATGTTAAAACGTACCCCACCCTTTTAAAGTTGCACAGCTAGGAAGAAAAGTATAACAACAGGAGAGTATAACTGGAGACCTACAAACATTTGCAGATGTGAATTGTGTGTAAAATGGCTTCTCTCAATCCACTCCCCCCACTGTCACACTTATTCATTCATATCCATATACGTACATCTACACTATTTGCATACAAAAGTTAATTCAAAGGTTACTCTCACCATTTAACACATACACACAGCCTAACAACTGAACAGTGTTTTGATGGCACAGCTTTCTACCTATTCTGAATTGCGACCCTTGAACACAACACAGCCCCATCTGTCCCTGAGACTTAGGCATGCACAGTTTGTTTGTTTTTTCATGAAACAAAACTGAGGAGTTCATAAACATTGCATAACAGCTCAGCAGCTGAGCAATGTTTAGGAGAAAGGGGCTCATTTCAATCAGAGCTAGTACAGTTGATAGCTATGGCAGTTTCAAAGAGTGCAGCCTGTGTTAATCTCAGATTCCACCCCTTCCCCTCTTATCAGATTTACCTGATTTTGGGTGGCAAATGGCAAAACCACCATTTCCCTGCTGTATTGCATGTTTTGTGCTCTTGCCTAAAACCACCATAGGAACTCTGAAATATTATCCAAAACTGACTTTGATTTCTCCGGAGAGATGCATGAAATTGACGGTGCTGAGCATGGAAAAGCACCAAAAGTCATGGAGATCACAGATGTTTTCTCCAATTTGACAACAGCCTTCCCTTTCCCCAAGGCAGAGAGTAGTTCCAGAATGCCAGCTGCTTTATCCTGTTAATGATAAATGGACTTGCTTGGCGTGGAGTCCATGGCTGGAATGCAGGACAGCTGGAGCCAAGATCAGTCTGTTGCAATTCCCAACAGGCTCATCTTCTTGCAGCGCTGGTCATATGGAAAGTTCAGCCAGCATATGGTGGAAACAAGGAGCGCTCGTAGAGGTAAGGATCCAGACACATTGCCACCTTCTTCTGCTGTCAAAGGCCAATGCTAGTTAAATACCAGATTGCTAAGAGGGTGGGAATAATCAAAGGTGCAGCTGGGCAAACCCTAAAATAAAAATGAGGGTCCTATCATTAAGAATGCAGGGTTTGCTCAGGAGAGTAGCATAAGATAATTTTTAAAAATACATTGGTGACTCTTGCTTAGTTTCAACAAAGTGTAGACTGGTTTTAAAAGGACTCATAGTGAAACCAAACTGCGTTTGCCTGGAAGGTAAACTTAGTTGATATTTAGTTTTTAGTATTTCGCATCAGGGTGGCTAGCACACAAAATTTCCTGTGTGCAATAGTATACTTGGTGCTGAGCTAACTAAGCTGAGCAGTATAAACCTCACCATGTAACTCAGTCCTTAACTCAGATGGAGAAATCACTCTAATTTTGGATAAATTGTTCTAGGAACTCTAATTATAGTGGTCCTGTAATGCAAGGCCGAGAGCACTAAATTGTGTGGTTGGTCCTGGACTAGTTACCTGAATATTTAGCTGGTGTCTTTTGTAATTCTGTTATAGTTAGAAATGTAGGAAGCTGCCTTATACTCAGTCAGACTACTGACAGGCAGCAGCTCTTGAGGATTCTAGGTAGGAGCCTCTCCCAGCCCTCCTATGAGATGCTGAGGGTTGGACCAGAGACCTTCTGCGTGCCAGGCAGATCCTCTTCCCGTGAGCTTCCATTTGGGCTGGAAAACTTTGAAAAAGGAAATTTGAGGTTCAATCTGAGGTTCTCTGTTTTGTTTCCATTTTCCCTTAGTTTCCCTTTTATCATGAATATTATGCAGTTTTATAAACTGATGGGTTGATTTGTGGTCTTTGACTACACATTGGAAGCCACTTTTGAGGGGCATGATGTGATGATACAACAACATAAATGCCTAAATAAATGATAAGGAAGGGACCAGCTTGCAAGTCAATTAAAGTCTGAGAACAGGCACAAATTTTGCTCCTTTCAGACACACTTTTTGACAGCGTTGGTCTTCATGAATTGGCCTTCTCTTCAATCAAAGAATGATTTTGAAACCTGCCTTTACCTTGGGAGGCCGTGTGGCTTCTGTGGCTTGTCGTGTTCTCCAAATAAAAAGATACTTGAACGGTGAGTGTTTCTTGAAGAGATTGCACTCTTTTTTATGCCACCCTTGTGTGCAGTATTAAGGCTGGTTCATGCATACATGTACATCACCTGATAACTCATCACCAGTTAGGGTTCCTTCAGACTGCCATTATTTTGCAGGGTGGATTCAAGTGCACACCGGAGCATTTAATTTGTGCATTTGTAGTGGATTGATGTTCTCTGTCACCCTAGTTCAGAAGCAGTGTTAGGGTAGCGCGACTAGTTTGGCCGCATGGAGCACCACACTGCAGGGGGCACCACAACAGCGCTGTAGAACGAAGGGGAAGCGCACACCAAATTTTAGCGTTGCACAGGGTGCTGCTTGAATTTGAGAGCCCAAAGTCTGCCACTGTTCTAATGCAACAAATCTGCTTTCAAAACCCAGGCTTTTTGTAGTTCAGAATACACACCATGAGCAGTTGTATAGTTAGGCATTTTTAAATCTACAGCACTGGAGGGGGTTTGGATGAGGCCACAGTGTCCCTCTGTCCCCCTCTGTTTGGCTGTGCTGGGCTGTGCCAGTGGAGTGGCTCTGTTGCCTCAGAAGCCCCAACTGCACCCGCAAAAACTGTTAGAGTTCCTGATCTATGATTGCAGTCATGGGATTGTTGTCTTTCACATGACGGTATATGTTTTGACTCCACAGAGTGGGAAGTGATGGAGACAGGATGTTTGTGTTACTGTGTTCCGTGAAGTGGGACTATTGTCCTTTGTTCTTTTTCTCTTTGCTGTCTGATGCTAGAGAGAGGGGGAACCATGTTGCAGTGCTCTGTGTGTGTTTATATGTAAATAAAGTAGATTAGCCAAAATGCTGAGTTGCTGAGGTCTGTTACGCAAAGCTGCAAAGACTCTGCAGATCCCTAAGTGTGCCGATGTCTGTTGGCATCAGTCACTGTGATGTTTGGGCTGAAGAAAGCTTATGAAGCTCCCGAACGATCGACCAGGAGGGAGGGAACATGCCAGTCGGGTGTGTGTCTTTGTCAGGGTCCTACTCCAGTGTAGGATGAACTCCTGACAAAAACAACACATTAGCAGCAGCTGCCACTGAGGTTTTCCACAGGTGGTAGCTGGTACATGTGTCCCCCCCCAATATGGGGCATTTCAGGAGTGGGAGGAGGGCAGGGGGTGGATCTCAGCTAGCCAAGGACCCACTGGATCCCAAGCTATTGGCAAGTTGTTGCAGTGGTCCCAATCTAGAGTTTTCTGCTATGGCAGCCTTGAGCAGGTGTAGTAAAAGTACAAAATTCCCCACTCCTCCCCCACCTTGCCTTCTGTTTTGGACGGCGCAAGCAGTGGGGGGATGTGGCAGTGGTTCCCACATTCCATTAAGCGCAGCTGCTGTTCACCAGAGTTTGGATTGCACCCTTAATGGCCTTACAGGATCTCCCTCTTTAAATGATCATGTGTGTCACTTCACTTACATTTCAAAATGCAAGCAAAGCCCTGCTGTGTTTGGAGCCCTTCTGCTCTTTGAGGCCCTGGACTCCTGCCCTGATTGTCACACTTTCCCATTAGATATCGACAGTGTTTGTATTTTGTTCTAGGCAGCGACTTCTGCATCCACCCTTTGGTGAGGGAGGCCCTGGACAGCAGGAGGCCTGTCGTTGCCTTGGAGAGCACCATCATTACACATGGCATGCCATATCCCCAGAATCTGAGGTGGGCAGAGACTGTAATTTTCTCACACAGCAAAAGCTGCAAGCTGGGCTAGGCCAGAGACTGATGCACACATGCATGCACCTCATGACATCTCATTGCTTGTTGATCTGCAGCTAAACTGAACTCATGAGCTGCCTTCATTGGAAAGGACTATTTCTGGGGTCACCAGGTCAGGGGCATTGCTAGGTATTTAAAGGACTTGGGGCAGAGGCCCATGACACAAATCTACATAGAATTTGCATATGCTAATTAATGTAGACAACCCTGGGAGGTTGAGGTGGTGGCTGAGTGGCAGGGGTCTTCACCAGTAATTCATTTTGCATTGTACCCAGCCACTGGGTGAGTGGCTTTTGGGGAAAATTTTAAGAAAATGGAAGTGGCAGAAAATATGGTACCCACCACAAGAGCCCCACCCCTGGCAACCCCGTAACAATGCTGAGGTCATCAGGAAAAATGACAGCTCTGTCAATTACATTTGACCTTTGATGGCTGCTTCACAAGTTCTAGCTATCGCCTGAAGTTGCAGTCACCAAGTAATAAACATATTCATGAAGGTAGGATCCACTTAAGCCTGTTTCCTATTCCTATAACCATACATTTTTTATGGTAGTGAAGCTTGATAAGCCTATCTGGGGCAGTCTTTGCACAGCAAATGAACAGATGGCACAGTCTCTTTAGGATTAAGGTACCACTGCGGATTGCAAGCGAGGGAATTGCATTCTTGAACACTCCTCTGGGTGGAAAAAGTTCATTGCCATTAGAAAAGCAGCGCATCAGGGAATGTGTACAATCTGAGGAAGGATACACCAAATGATTTCTTTCTGTGCAGATTGCCATTCAGAATAGATAAAACCAGGGCATTTTTTTCAGCCGGAGCTCACCAGAACTCAGTCCCGGCACCTCTCAGGTGGGCTCCATTGCCATTATAAGAGAACAGGGGAGGGGGTCATGGTGCGTTCCGGCACCTCTTTTTCTAGAAAGATAGCACTGGTCAATAACCTTGACATACTAGAGAATAGGCTTTATGTTGGCTAAAGGCAGGGCTATTAGGACAGTGGGGATCCCAGATTGCCACCTACATTTTTGAGCAGGGATTGGGGAGCCTGTGGCACTCTAGATGTTGTTGGACTCCAACTCCCATCAGCCTCAGTCAGCATTGCAGAATGGTCAGAGGTGATGTAAACTGTACTCCCAACAACACCTGAAAGGCCAAGGGTTCCCCATAGCTGATTTATCCCTGTGCTGACAATCTGGCCATAAATTGATAACGCAAGAACCTCATCGCCATCAAAACTAACCCAAGATTATGTAGAGGAGCCACAGGGGAAGGAAATGAAATGTAAATGAGGGTGTGGTGAGGGATTGGGTGAGGAGTACAGTTTTTAATACCATGGCAACTTATTTTGCCTTCTTCTTTTTTTGCGTTGCTCGCAATGCACCAGCATGGCCAGAGAGGTAGAAGAAATAATAAGAGCAAATGGGTCCGTGCCAGCAACTATCGGCATTTTAAGTGGTCGCATCCATGTGGGCCTCCAGAATGAACAGCTTGAGACTTTGGCCAAGAGCAAAAACGCAATAAAGGTGTCTCGGAGAGATCTTCCCTACATTCTCAGTCAGGTATTGGACTGAATTCTTGAGGGGTGGCGGTTTGTTTTCTTTTACGTTCCCCTGGTTCAAATCTCTATAGAGCACACATAATCTCTGAACATAACCTAAGCACATGAGAAGACCCAGCTGGATCAGTAGGACTGGAACCACTGCAAAGCAGTGCCACCTACCCCCAACTCAGACAGCCACCCCAGAAGGATACAGTGCTTGATAGTATTGAAAGCTGCTGAGAGGTCAAGGAAAATTAACATACATATTTCCCCTGAATCTCTCCCAGCGGAGGTCATCACGCAGGGTGACCAAAGCAGTTACTTGCGGGCCAAATGGGGTCACCTAGTAAGCTTAATTAGGACCAGGTTCCCCACCTCTGTAGTTTACGGTTCTTATGACCAGTAGCCATGGATAGCCTTGTCTCCATTAATTTGCCTAGTCTCCTTTTCGAGCCACCCAGGTTGGCTGACACTGCTGTATTTTGCCCAGTGGTGGAACGACGTGAGAGGGTTGGAATCTAAGCACTCCTTGCTGAGGGTCTTGCGCAAACTAGATTATGACTGGCTTGTTCCACACAGGGCTTGTCTGGTGGTACAACTGTGGCTGGAACCATGATTGTGGCACACAAAGCAAAGATCCCTGTATTTGTGACAGGAGGAATTGGAGGGGTTCACCGCGGAGGAGAGGAGAGTAAGAGACTTAATTTTATAACTAGAAATTAAATTCCAAATGCTGTTTTGATTTTATAACCAGAGGTTAAGTATATGAATTCTAGGCCTATAACCACCTACCATTTTATGGATCTCCTCTAGGAATGGAAAACTTGGAGCCTTTCAGATGCTTTTGGATGCTAATTCCCATAAGCTCAGCCTACAAGGATGATGGGAGTTATAGTCCAGCAGCATCTGCAGGGCACCACATGGGCTACATCTGAATTAATGGCATTTCTTCACATTCTTCCCTCCCTACCCTGCTTCCCCTCTGTTCTAGAGGTGAGAACCAGGGCACCCTCCCCAATTCATATACAGCACAGTCTCGAAACTGATCCATCCCACACACCTTGCAGTTGCTACTTCGAAACACATCGGGTTAAATGCATTCACTCGTTTGGGGCTACAATCCTATACACACTTGCCATGGGGTACACTCAGTGCTTTTTTCCCCCTTTAAAAATGGTTAGGGGTACTCTCATTTTGACTCAAGAAAATCACCATTTTATAGTTCAAATCAGGAAAAATAAACACAGTAAATGGACAAAGATTCACAAAATGTTTAGGGGTATGTGTACCCCTTCGTCCCCCCAGAAAAAAGCAATGGGTTCACTTCACTGAAACCAACACAACTTATTTTGGAGTAGCCATGCATAGGATTAATCCAGGGCTGGCCAACTCATGAGGTGGGCTGAGGCAGCCGCCTCAGGCAGCAGAAGCCCACGAGGCAGGGCCTCTGCAGGCACGCTGCCCTCCCCACCCCACCCCCTCTGCCACTGATGGAGAAGCAGTAGTACCGAGATCTCACCGAAACATAGCTGTCAACTTTCAGATTTGAAAATAAGGGATCAGCAGCCTCAGAAATAAGGGATCAGCAGCCTCACCTGTCCTGGGGACAGTCTACGGGGTATCTAAGAATCCGGGATAGCAGCAGGAAGCAGCGGGAAACGGCGCTGGAATAAGGGAATTTCCTGCAAAAAAACAGGAAGGTTGACAGCTATGCACTGAAATACCACAAAATCTCATGAATTCTCATTTGGTCCATGATATCCTGCCACTGCCGTTTTGTGGATGCTGCCAAACAACCCAGGTAAAGGAGGCTTCAGCAGGGACAGTGGCGGCAAAAGGGCAGGGTGGCACTTTCCTGTTTCATCTCTGGTGGCAACATGGAATGCACCACTCTTGGATTCTTCTGCTGAAGTTGCATCTTGTTTGACCCTCAGACCGTAGAAAGCCACAGCCAATTAGATGGTACTGGCAAGATGAGCCAATGGTCTGACTCATTATAAGGCAACTTCATATGTTACTTTAATACAGAATTATGATGGTTCCCACCCCCACCAGTTTGCCCATTTTGGTGGCTATGAATTTTGGCAGGGCCACTGTCTTTTCAGTCTTTTCTCCCTGTCCTTTTCAGCTTTGGATGTGAGTGCGGACCTGACAGAATTAGGCCGTACTCCAGTTGCCGTGATTTCCGCAGGTGTGAAGTCTATACTGGATATTGGCAGGACATTGGAATATCTGGTAAGGAGCCACAAATGCAGTGCAGAGGGAAGGAACAAGAGACAGAAGGCTGGTTTAATCTGGCCTTTCTCAGTTCTGTCGTTCCAGCTTCACGTAGAATTTACTCCCATATTTCAATGGATAGTTGTACTGTCATGGCTGTCCTGCTCAGAACTCTGATATTCTGAAGTAGGGATAGTGGAGAATTTGATAAAGTTCACATTTAAAGGCAAGCCCCGGTAATTTATACTTTCCAAAGCGATATGCAAACCAAAACACAGCCAGCTTTCTGAATTTTCAGTTCTCCGAATTTTGCAATCCGGTTCTCTGGCCAAGTATTGTGTACAAAAAAGCATATACTGGGGCAAAGTATGCATATGCTAGTGAAAAGAACCTACAAAAATTTTTGCTTTGCAAAAAAATCTATATTAGGCAAAATTGCATGTGAATATAATTTACACTAAAATGCTCAGTAACTTTCATGAGAACTTTAAAAAGTGCAAACTTATGTGGAAATGTGGAAAACTGAACTTAACACTGGGAAAAGGAGAAACTGAAACTGACAGATATGCCTATCCCTCTTTTGAGCGTAGTGGAAGTGAAGGAGGCAAATTATCTGTTTTTATGAATGTTCCTTTGCAACCAAAGTATTAATCAAATTGATTTGAAACTGGCCTAAGTTTCTAACACAGAAATTTTCTCACCTAATTTATTCTAAAAGTAGTTGGGTGGCTTGTGCACCCACAATGGGCTGGAATGAATACTTCCATGAGCCACAGGCAGCCCACATGCATTATAGCGATTATAGCAATTAAAATGTATATATTTTGAGGTTGTGGACACAGTTCAAAGACAAAACGAGAAAGAGATTTGTTGGGCTTGCTGCATCTAGTTCCTGAGATCGGATTCTGTCAAGTCCATGGAGCTGGAGGAAAGGGCTTGTATTTTATCCTTTTGTGTGAGAGTGGTAAGGGTTTACTGCTTGGGGAGGGGCTGTACCTCAGTGATACAGCTTGTGTCACGGGTGCAAAAGTCCCTAAGTTCTGACATCTCCAGGCAGCAGGGCCCTCAGCTAGTCAATCTAAGAAAGACACCTGCCCATTGCAGCAGACAGTGAAGAGCTAGCTGGACCAATGGTCTGACCTGGGATCATGGAAATTTCATTTGATTCTGTAGTGTGGTAAGTGATTTGGTCCATAACCCAGCAAAGATGGTTTTTGCTTTCATACCACGTATAGTATTTTCATTTTGCCCCCGCTCTTCACCTTTGCAGGAGACTCAAGGTGTCTGTGTGGCCACCTTTGGAGACTCCAGAGAGTTCCCAGCCTTCTTCTGCCATCAGAGCGGCTTCCAGGCGCCATATCATGTGCAGAACGAGGAGGATGCTGCACGGCTGATTGGTGAGCTGTCTGTGGAACAAAGCGCTTTTTGAGAATGGAGTGTTTGAGTTCAAACCAATGGGCTTCTCAGTTTCCCTGAGGCGGAAGTTCATTGCCCACATAGTGGGGAACAAAGCCCATTGTAGTCCGTTGGGTTTACTTTGGAAGAAATGCGCATGGGAGCAGGACAAATCTGTCCCACGTGCTCCTTTCCATCCTTGGATATCTTCTCTTGTTTTCAGTATCCTGGTGTTGAGACTTGGCAGGGGCAGCGGCCTTGGCAACCTCTTACACCCCAAGTGACCAAGAGCTCCCTGGACCCAGGGCTTTTTTCTGCTGAAAGAAGCTCAACAGCTTAAGGGTGTCTGTCTAAAAAAGGTGGGGTTCCTGCACTGGACCTACTGAAATTAGTGGTGGGTGGCCACCTTGTTTCAACCTGCTCTTTAGAGTGAATATGCCTGTTTCACTGTCTTGGCTCTGCGCGTGGATTGGAATAATAATAATAATAAATAAATAAATAAATAAAAATAATAATAATAATAATAATAATATTATTTCCCCAGCCAGATGGGCGGCTTCCACAAAGACCAAAAATACAATAAGATGTCACACATTAAAAACTTCCCTGAACAGGGCTGCCTTAAGATGTCTTCTGAATGTCAGGTAGTTGTTTATCTCTTTGACATCTGATGGGAGGGTGTTCCATAGGGCAGGCGCCACTACCAAGAAGGCCCTCTGCCTGGTTCCCTGTAGCTTTGCTTCTCGCAATGAGGGAACCGCCAGAACGATGGGGGTGGAGACACTCCTTGAGGTATACTGGGCCGAGGCCGTTTAGGGCTTTAAAGGTCAGCACCAGCACTTTGAATTGTGCTCGGAAACGTACTGGGAGCCAATGTAGGTCTTTCAAGACCGGTGTTATGTGGTCTCAGCGGCCGCCCCCAGTCACCAGTCTAGCTGCCGCATTCTGGATTAGTTGTAGTTTCCGGGTCACCTTCAAAGGAATGTAACGTAAGCAAAATAATTATTATTTATAATTTTTCTTTTTTAAACATTCTGTTGTGACTTGGAGCTGCTAAGTAGCAGGATGCTACACTGCTAAAATCTCTTTCAGAATGGTCCAGAAAGTGACTGTATGTCATAACGTGCTGCCTGTTTCCAGGGGAATTGTACAGAAAAAAAGGATGGCTGCCCCATGTATCTATGCACTCACTGGGGCTGATGGGAGTTGTAGTCCAAAACGTCTGGACGGCTGCATTAAACTTTGTTGGGTGCAAAGCAGTTGACACCAGAGGCTACTGGGATGAAGAAACAAATTGCAAGCACATGCATATACATCTATAAGCGATGAAATTTGTGATGCCACCTTTGTCACCTGTTGATAGAGTTATTCAGCAGAGAAACACAGTTAATGGCCTTTCTTCCTCAGCCAGGTCCCTGAATTTGCAGTTGGGCAGTGGAGTGCTGATTGCAGTGCCCTGCCCTGAGGATCAAGCTGCTTCAGAACAGCTTATTGAAGAAGCAATCCAGCAGGCTTTGAGAGAGGCTCGGTAAGCTGCTGCTGAAATCCCGTAACTTTTCATAACACAAAAGTTCTGGGTTTGTTTTGTTTGTCTTCCATAGCCCTGATAGAGCACCAGCCAGAGGGGGACGGGCAGTTGTCCACAGATCCCTGAGGCCTCTGACACCCAAGCTCCAGCCAGTGGGTGCCCTCTAGGGGCAGGTTTTCTCCAATCAAGTTCCTCCACTTAAAAGCCTGAGCTGAGCTCACCTTGGATAATCAATGCATATATTTATTAAGTTTGCAGCATAGATAGGGCCACCTGATGTGTTTCCCCCTTTTATGGATAGAAAGATGATTTATTTGTGCTCTTCTCATATAGAAATATGAAATTACTGGTTCTCATCCAGATTGCTCTTCTTACATTTGCAGGGAAAAAGGGATTACAGGAAAGGAGCTTACACCCTTCTTGCTGCAGAAGCTAAACAAGTTATCTAGTGGGGAGTCACTTAGATCCAGTATCCTTTCCTGAAAATGCTTGCTTCTTACTTCCCCTCCTCAAAATCCAATTGCATAATTTCCCCCCCATGTTCTCCATACTTTCTGGAAATCTTACACTGCCCCAGCGCAACATTATACTGGCAGCATTCTGGGAAATTAAAATAGAGAGAGATCTTTGCACCAATTTCTTACACCTACTTTTCTTTTAGTTCTTGGGTTCTTCTGCTTTTATTTTCCTTTCATCATACCCTTCCCCATATCAGATATTGCCTTGATCAAGAACAACGCCAAGGTGGGCAGCCGCATAGCTGTGGCCCTGAACAAGATCCAAAGAGCCCAGGGCTGGAGAGACGACTTGGCTCAAAATGAAAAAGTATCTCCTGTACCAAGACCGGTGAGTGGCCTGCTCTGTAAGGGTCGCTACTCTCTCAGAGAGAAACAGCTTGGCTGCTGCAGCTCATTTGCACATCGCCTTAACCTTGCGGTCTTGGCCTTAGGCTCCTCCAGGCAATGTGATGATTGAGCATTCATCCGGATTTCTTTGCACAAAGCTTACCTGGTGGTTAGACTATGTCAAATGAGGGTCTTTAGGTCAGCCACCACTTTTGCCTTCTCTAAGACTAGCAGTGCTTCCCTGCAAAATATTTTTCCCCAAATGGAGGTAATCTCAGTGTAGGAAAATATCACAAAAAGTCACAAATGTAGAGTTGAAATGAAAAGATCTTAAAAGTCATCTAGTCAAACTCCTCACTGATGCCAGTTTATGATGTATGTACACCAATCATGTATGAAATAATAATAATAATAATAATAATAATAATAATAATAATAATAATTTATTTGTACCCCGCCCATCTCTGGGCGGCTTCCATAGAAACCAAAAATACACTAAAATATCACACATTAAAAACTTCCCTGAACAGGGCTGCCTTAAGATGTCTTCTAAATGTCAGGTAGTTATTTATCGCTTTGACATCTGATGGGAGGGCGTTCCACAGGGCGGGCGCCACTACCGAGAAGGCCCTCTGCCTGGTTCCCTGTAGCTTTGCTTCTTGCAATGAGGGAACCGCCAGAATGTCTCTTTTGTCACAATGATGCTTGCTTGGAAATGCAAATGTTGCAGTCATTGAACAAGAAGAGCAAAGAGGCGTGCCTCAAGGAAGTGCTTTTAAAAGCAGTAACTTATTTTGGTAGGAATGCCTAATGCATTTTCAACCACAGGCCATCCACAGGGGCACTAACACAAACTAACACATCCATTTTAAAATGGATACTCAAACATAACCTCCAGCAAACATGCTGAGTTTATCAGCTGTCTGATGTTGCATGAATGTTGGACAGTGACTATCTTGAGAGTTTTTAAAAATGCAATTTAACAATCATTTTCTACTTTCTCTCTGGAGGTTGTTTGTTTACAGTTTGCATTAGGTCTTTACATTTATGTACTTTTTTCAATATGTACTTTGTTTTACTGCTCCTAAGGAAAACCTTTTGGTTGAAAAGCACTGACCATTCTTCTGTGGACAAGTTGATTTATTTGCTCCCACTGCCTTTCAGGGAACCCTCTCAAGGTGGCCTATGGAAGACTTTGAAAATGCAACATAACGTGAGGCACATATAGATAACAAGGTGTCCCCATGTTATGGACTACAACTCCCACCAACCTTTACCATTGGTCATGTTGGCTGAGGCTGATGGAAGTTGTAGTCCACAATATACACAACACATGCCACCACATTGTCTGTCAATTCTGTGATTTTACTACTTTCAGGCATCTGCTTGAAACATGTCTCCTCCTTCTCTTGTCTGATAACTACTGCACACCAAGCTTTCATTAATATGAGGGGTGTATCTAGATCAGCTTCTGCGCAACTTCTGATCCACCAAGCCAAGTGTTGATCATTATTAGCCCACCAAGGACTCAATAACCTTCCTTTGTTTCTACTGCCTTGGTGGCACTGCAAAAACTGTGGTTGTCTTCTGCTTTGAGCAGGACTGGGGAGACTGTGGCCCTCCAGATGGCGTTAGACCCCAGCACCCCTAAGAACCAATCCCCATGGTCAAAGGTCAGAGTTGATGGAAATTGGTGTTCAATGATGTCTGGACAGCTGCAGGTTCCTCAGCCTTGGCTTTGTGGGCATGTCCTGGAAGAAGGGCTCTGGAAGAGACCTCTGCTGATGGCTTCTCCCTCCCTCTGACCCACCCACCTCTTGTTTTCCTTTCAGGTGGTCATTGGTGGTATCAACGTCGATTTCATAGCCAAGGCAAGAGATGCAACAATAGTGGTAATTGCACTTAGCAATATTTAAGCTCCATTTTCCTTACCCTAACCTGTTGCTGTAAAGCTCACTGGATGCAAGGAGCTCACATGTCACCTTTCCAGACTATTAGGAAGTATAAGGGCTGGCAGTCTGGAGGCAAGCAGGCACTGCCTAGGCAGGTAACCAAGCCTAAAAGGTGTTAGGCAGGCAAACAGGTATATAGGTGGTTAGAAACGGGCAGATCTGGGCAGATAGAAATGGGCCATCTGAGGATTTATACCAGGCATAGGCAAACTCAGCCCTCCAGATGTTTTGAGACTACGATTCCCACCATCCCTGACCACTGGTCCTGTTAGCTAGGGATGATGGGAGTTGTAGTCCCAAAACATCTGGAGGGCCGAGTTTGCCTATGCCTGATTTATACAGATGTACATGATGTTGATGTGAAGGCTGAATTTGTGTCATCAGAGAAATGAAGGTGGGGGAAGCCGTCTTCTGGGTGCAATAGAAAAGCCCAAGCTCACTATTTTTTCCAGGTACGTCTGTCTGCCCCACGAGAGCAGCTCAATAGTTCATTTATTTAACAAGATTTATAACCCACATAATCAACAAAAACCTTTATGTGGTTTACATAAAACAATACAAAATATCCATAAGAAGCATACCATTAAAATATAACTTTAGAAACAGGTAGATCTAAGATTTATTGAAATATAAGTAAAACCAGCAGTTTTGGAACACATGCCTAATAAGTTGGTGTTTGGGAATTTGTACTTGAGTGACACGTTGCTTCACCAATCTGGTACCCTCCAGATGTTTTGGACTACATGGCCATGTTGGTGAGGACTGATGGGAATTGTAGTCCAAAACATCTCGAGGGCACCAGATTGGTGAAGGCTGGATGAGACTGAGAAACTGGTTCAGAGGCAAAAGGTTTACAGGATCAGGCAAAAGCCTATTGGTCCCTTTTTTCCGCCTGATTTGTGCTAAGCTGCAATACCACCCTTTGGCCACATGTAGCAGTGTCACTGTAATGCAGTAGTTTGTCTGGCAATTTACTACAGTGGTGCAGAGAGTAAGCTACTTGTTTCCTGCTGCCAGAGATGCCAGCGCCCTACAGGAGGAAAGAAGGGAGCATTCTTCCATAGGCAGGTAGCAGCAGCAGCAGCGGCAGCTTAACACTGCCTTGTGGTGCCTAGGTGTGGTACAACTTGCCTCCCAGCCACTTCTTATGGGTCACAGGTGTTGCTATGATAAAAATGATGGTTGTCATCATCATACACATGGACCCATGAGCTAAGAGAAATAAAAACGTTCCATAATAAGTGATGAAAACGCTGTGGAGTGCGGAAAAAGAAGAGGGTTTAAAGCTGATAAATAGAGTTGTTCACCCTATGTCATCTAGTGGAACATTTGATGCCAAGTAATGCGACACACCTCTTTGGTAAAAGTGAGCAGAGTTCCCTAGCCAAATGTCTGGGCACCTTTCTTAATAGCTGACAAGTGGATGAAGACAGAAATGGAAGAGTGTGATGGTTGTTTAATTAACAATTAACTAAGAAAACACTTCTTAATCCTTGGAGACAGAAGAAAAGTACAAACCATGATGAATGTTGGCCTAGTAGACAATTGGATTTTATAGATTTTCCATTTCTAGAAGAAATATGGGAACCTCAGCAGATGACAGAAATAAGTTTATTGTAAGGAATGGCTGTAGCCTAGCTCATTTTGGATGGGGAAAGACCATAGGTGATTGTTAGAGCACCTGCCTTGCATACAGACGTTTTGAGGCTCAATCCCTAGTGCCTTCTTATCGGGCTGGAAAAAGCTCCTTCCTAAAATCCTTAAGAGGTGCTGCCAGTCAAAGTAGACAATGCTAACTAGATGGATCAATAGTCTAAACTTGGCAGCTTCCTGTGTTCCAGTCCCATGAGATCACATAAAGTGGAATAGTCTCCATAGAACTTGGGTTTAACTGGAGCCAGTGTTGAAAGCAGTAGCATTATGGTACCATCTGGGAAAATCAAGGCATATCTAAGTTTGGCCTGTTTTGTTGATTTCTCTGCATTTGCAGGGTGGAGGACAGACAAATCCATCAACAGTGAGACAGTCGTTTGGAGGTGTAGGGAGAAATCTAGCAGGTAATTCATTCTAATTATGCTCTCTGCAGGGAGATAGTGGGTCCAGCATATTGCTATGCTCAGCCTCCACATCATTGAGCTAGAAAGTTCCAGGGTCTCAACTCTCCCCAGGTTTGTTGGAAAGGAGGTCATTGGATGGGCTTGTCTGGTGCTTTTTTGATATTTGCTTTTTATTTACAAATATACAGGTTGAGCATATTTGGAGATCTAATGTGGGAACAGTCCATTGCTCCCAGATCTCAAGAGAGACAGCTAGCACCCCAAAACACTCTCTTCTGGCACTTCCATGTGACCTGTTTATTCAGCATTCGTCCTCATTTGTTTGCAGGCAGATTAGACAATTTTGGATATTTAATGAGGATACATTCTGATTTGTTTGTGGGGAGGTTTGAAGATGTTGCATCAAACGAAGTGTTATCCCACACTTCACAGGGTGTGTTATTTACTGCAAAAAGTCCAATCTTTTGGGGAAGTGGATTTGTTGCGCAAGACCTCCCAACCAACAACATTTGTGCAACTTGAATCTGTCAGTATGTGCTTGAATCCCACCAAAACATAATGAATCTGAGAGTGTTACATCTCTCTTAGTCTCCATCTCAAACTGCAACCTCTCCTCACATGCAGACCTAGATTGCATCATCCTCAGTAAGGAGCAGGGAAAGGGCATCTCTCAGGTATTTCCTAGTTGTTCAAAAGACAGATTATTGATCCTGAGCCAGATGGATAGTTTGGCCTGGTAAAAGGCACTTTCCTATATAAATTAAAAAGAGTGCAGTAGATATTTCACTGACTGATGACCCCAGAATGCTTCTACCTTGACTTTCAGATTCTAGGGTTGTTGGCAGATAATCCAAGCTTTGTTCCATTTCTCTTCCATTTTCAGATTGCTTAAGTCGTCTTGGGAAGACCCCATTCTTTATCTCTGTCATGGGGAAGGATGAGCATTCAGAGTCCGTCCTACGCTACTGCAAGCATATGGTAGCTCACAGCTTATGGTTATTCTAAACTAATCCGTAGCAGGGTGGCTGTTTTTCACAAAATTTCATCATTCCAGTCCCAGGTACCCACTCTCTGCTTACTATGAGATTCCTTGTGGGAGCCCTTCATTTTAGGGACACAGGAAGCTGCCTCATAACTAGTCAGAGGTGAGGTCCATATATAACAACAACAAACAACAACAACAACAACAACAATAATGTTATTATTTATACCCCACCCATCTGGCTGGATTTCCCTAGCCACTCTGTGCAGCTCAGTATTGTCTGCATTGACTGGGAGAAGCTCTCTAAGTCTTAACTGGAGATGCCAGGGATTGAAGCAGGGACCTTCTGCAGGCAAATCAGATGCTCTGCCACTGAGCTACAGCCTTTCCATAGGAGGGAAGTTAGAGGAGGGGCATCTCAGATCCACCTGACCCGCCAAACTCTCCTCAGACTACATCTGCCTCGCTCCAGGTCACAGCCCTGAATAAGCAAGGCCTGGCTGGAATGTGTCTTTGAACTCTGATAATGGCTCTTCCTTGTCTGGACGGAGGACCAAGAGGGGCGTGTATATAGAAAGCAGCCGGCTGTACAAAAGGTGTAAATTTTACATTCCTTTTTCTGCCCACTGTTGTGTCAGTCTCCACCCACCAATGGAATGGGACCCCCAGAAGGATGTCCAGAAGGGAATGCGGCTCTCTGGCCTAGAATGATTCATCACCCCTCTTTTAAGCTAAAGAGAATGTGGAATTGAGGCAGCAGATTCAGAAGGCAACAGAAATGAGCCGGGAAAAGTTGAGAGGCCTGCATGCTCCAGGGCCATGGATATCAGTGAGACCCAGGTGCACCTGGGATGTGCCTACCTGTCCCAGTCTGCTCCTATGTGATGCTTCCTGGATTAACATTTGCTTCATGGTGTTATTCCAGGTCTCCTTGAACTGGAGGCCAGGTTCATCATGCAGATGATGAAGCACATTCACTAGCTGGGCAGGCGCTGGTGCACATTTTGCTCTGAATGAGCTGCAGAGAACAGAACACTAAATTTGTCTTTCTCCCCCTACCTTACTTTGAGGACATGAGAGGTGTCTTGCGACTGGAAGGGCACAACACAGCCACCTATTGTTCCGTATTCACAGGCAGCGGAGAGCTCTCCCTGGGCTTGGGAGACATGGACATCCACCAGCAGATCACCGAGCAATACGTAAGACCCTTCTGCGTACAGCGTGAGATCTCACTGCCTCTTTTCTGCTCATGGTGCCCTCTGCTTTCCTAAGGGGCAGAGGATGTTTTCTCAGGGTACCTAGCAAGGAAACAAAGGGGAAATCCAGAACTGGGTAATTCTGGAAGGTGGCATTGTGATGGAGTGCTGAAAGCCACCTTTCTGCCACTGCCGCCTCCACCCACAACTCCTTCTAGACTCTGTGTTTTTAGGACGTGCCGAGCTGTAGAAACACAGATAAACACAGCCTCCTTGGTGGCTGAGTTGTATTTTTGGGACACTTAATGGAAGGGGTGATTAGGAGTGATTCAAGTGCAACCCCACCCTTTCCCCCTATTAATAAAAAAAGCCTGTTGGGGGAAAAAAACACCCAAGTCTGCACTTAACAGCTGATACTGTTTGGTTAAGAAGGTATGAATGCCTGCCAGTAATCCACTTATCAACAAGACCCTTAAAAGACTGAAGCTTAGCTCCTGGAAAGAAAAAAGTGGTCATTGTTCCCACCCTCTCACTACCTTTTTCCAATCCCCATTTCATTATTAAAGGAAGGAAAAAAGGAGGCACAGCTATTAAACGATATATGATTCCCTTGGATTCACACAGAATAACACAGCAACAAAAGCGCCTCAGAATTTCTGCCGGCTTCTACCTGTTGATGGATGCTGATTGCAATGTCGCCTTCAGTGAATGCAAGAGGCTGTTGGAGCAGGAGTGGGGAGCCTGCTGGACTACAAATCCCATCAGCCTGAGCCAGTGGGGCCAGGGATGATAGGAATGGCAAGCCAGCAACCTCTGTATGATCAGAGGTTTCCCACCCCTGACTAGGATGCTGGGCAAAACGTTAGGCTAGGTCTACACTAGTTAACTCATATAGCAGGGTTGGGACTGCAATCCTATGCCTACTTACCAAGGGGTATATCCCACTGAAACCAACAGGCCTTACTTCTAAGTAACCATCTGATTCTACTGCTTGTTTTAAAATAATGTGAATGCCTTGGATTTGTTGGATCCTGTTCATGTTTGTTGAGAACTAAGCCCTATTGGTTTGTGTGGAAGGCATCTGCCTAGACCAGACTTCCTCAACCTCGGCCCTCCAGATGTTTTGAGACTACAATTCCTATCATCCCTGACCACTGGTCCTGCTAGCTAGGGATCATGGGAGTTGTAGGCCAAAGGCATCTGGAGGGCCGAGGTTGAGGAAGCCTGGTCTAGACCTTGGAGACCTCCTTCTGAGGCTCCGCCAGATGACCTGGTCATGGAGCATCCTGAATTGCTTGTGCAAAGATGGCTCAATATCTGCTCCTTACTAAGCATCCTGATGTGTTTGCAGGTTGGCTATATGCCGTCTCATCATCATCCCACATTTTTATAGTGTTTCCCCATCACTTTCCTATCCACAAAAAGTTCATTTTTGTCCTAGCTCCAGTCCCAAAGCTTCTTACGTGTGAGTAAGTAAGTGAGCTTTTTTCCAAGGCTTACAATGGCATAACTCAGGCTACAGGTACAGACCATCTTAAGGCACAGCTGTAGAGTTCAAGAATGACATCAGGGTTCTGAGACCAGGACTAAAGCTATGGAGATGACTCAGCAGCTGGTCCCACCCATCCCACCAGAATTTGAAGCTGAGTCGTGGCAACACTCACTTGTGGAACTCCCTTTGAGTGTGGTGCACTTGGAGCTGCATGCTTCTGCAAGGGGCCTGGGTCTGTTGCTGATGGTGGATCTGCAGCAGAGTGATGTCACTGGGAGCAGCCAGAAGACCCTGGCCAAGTGGCATATGCCCAGCCACAGAACTTCCTTCTTTTACTTTAGGAAAAGAGGAACATATCATTCCTGGAATAAACATGGATTTCCAATTGCCAATATTGTCTCTGTCTCTCATGCAATTTCCTCCAGGTGTCCACGTTCAAGGAGACTCTCTGCTCGGCCCCACTTGTGTGCATTGATGGGAATGTGCCCGTGTCCACTATTCAGTATGTCTGTCAGATTGCCAGGGAACATCACCTAGCAGGTAAGAAGGGACACTCACAAAGCACAGCCTAAAATGCATTGTGTTAGCAGAGCATAGGAAGTGGCCTTATAGAGAATCAGACCTTTTGTCTATCTACCTCAGTATTGTCCACATTGACTGGCAGTGGCTCTCGAGTTTCAAGCAGGGGCCTCTCTCAGCCCTGTGTGGCAACATTGTGGATATTACTGTCAGGAGCTTGGCCTACACTCGAGTAGGACCCTGGCAGAGACACATTCCCAACTGGCATGTTCTCTCCCTCCTGGTCAATCATTTATTTACATATAAACACACACGGAGCACTGCAACATGGCTTCCTCTCTCTCTAGCATCAGACAGCATAGAGAAAAAGAACAAAGGACAAGAGTCCCTCTTCACGGAACACAGTAGCAGATACATCCTGTCTCCGTCACTTCCCACTCTGTGGAGTCAAAACATATACCATCATGTGATAGACAAAAATCCCATGACTGCAGTCATGGAGCAGGAATTCTAACAATTACCTGGGACCTTCTTGCATGCAAAGCAGCTGCTCTATCACTGAGCTACGTCCCTTTCCACCTTCTCCAAGTAAGCGAATGATCCCGGCATCATCTCACTCTGGCTTATTTTGCTGCTTATTTCCAAACCACAGGAAAACTATTACACTGTTCTGAGAGAGGGTGGCATATAAATAGAATCTTGATGACAATGATATATATTTTTTCTTTGCATTTAGCTCCTGTACAGTAAATCAGCATTTTAAGAATGCAATGTGATGAAATCTCAAGTGAATATGAACCATTGTATTTGAACAGTGACATCTGTAAATGTCAGTGGAGGGCTCATCTGGGCTTCCTTTTGTGCTGTGTTTCTAGGCACAGGTCTAGACTTTAATGCTCTATGTCCAAGCTGGTTTTGTGTGTGTGTCCTGGTGCTTTTCTCAGCAGCCAACCAGATTTATAGCATTGGTACCGCCCTGGACATTTTAATAGAAAGACAATGTTTGTAAACTAGACAGATGCATCATTGAATACGTATGATTCACGTTTGTCGGGTCAGATCGACTAACCCGATTTGATGCTCTTCTGAAGTGTGTTATGAGCCGACAGATGTGGACAAGGCTTCTAAGCCATTCCTTTCAGACAGCTGGAGAGCCCTGGCTTGCATATCTCCCAATCTACGGGAACTAAGAGCAATCAACCGGACCCTGGGACATCCTGTTTCAGCAGGTGAGGCACTTTTGAGAGTGGAGGCCAGGAATCTTTTGTGTCCCGTCCCCCCACTCCATCAAAGCTAGGAATATACTGCATTTGCTTTATATACTGAGTCAGACTGTGGCCAAACTATCTTAGCATTGTTTGTCCAGGTTGGGAACTTGTGTGCTCTGGGCTACACCTGCCATCACCCCTGATCATTGGCCATGCTGGCTGGGGATGATGGGAATTGTAGTCCAGTAGTGCTGTGGGTTAAACCACAGAGCCTAGGACTTGCCGATCAGAAGGTCGGCGGTTCAAATCCCCGCAACGGGGTGAGCTCCCATTGCTCGGTCCCTGCTCCTGCCAACCTAGCTGTTCGAAAACATGTCAAAGTGCAAGTAGATAAATAGGTACCGCTCCGGCGGGAAGGTAAACGGCATTTCCGTGCACTGCTCTGGTTCACCAGAAGCGGCTTAGTCATGCTGGCCATATGACCCAGAAGCTGTACGCCGGCTCCCTCAGCCAGTAAAGCGAGATGAGCGCCACAACCCCAGAGTCGGCCATGACTGGACCTAATGGTCAGGGGTCCCTTTACCTTTAACACCTGGAGGGCCACAGGTTCCCCATTATTGATGTAGAACCATGCAGCCTTGCAAACACATCTGTCACTGGATCACCATCTGTCCACCATTAGTCCCTTCCAGCTGACTTTTCCTACCCTGACCCTACCTAGGAAAAAGGTTCCACACTTGTAGCCCAGAATGACAAGACAATGACGACAATTTTATGTATAAAAATACTTGTTTGCTGCCATTCCATAAAATAGATCAAAGATGGTTTACAGCAAAACTCTGTGGCGCAATGGCTCAGCGCGTCTGGCTGTTAACCAGGAGGTTGGTGATTCGAGTCCAGCCAGGGATGGCTGTGTGCAGGATTCCTGCATTGCAGGGGGTTGGACTAGATGGCCCTTGGGATCCCAACCCTATGGGTGGCATTGATGCTCTGTGACTAATTTTCCTCCACTCTTAAAGATATGCCATCTACATTGGAAGATGCTGTCAAAACCTCTCTGACCCTGGCCCGGCCCTTACTGGGAGAGTTGTACTTTGTAGTTGTGACACTTGGCCAACATGGCGTCCTGGTTTGCAGCCGGAACATGAATGGGAGGCTGTCTCTTCGCCCTGGAACTTTCAACAAGGTAGGAGCACAAGGCAGCAAACGTGAAGGGATAAAAACAGTGAAGGCGGGAGGCAGGAGCTACAGGTAAAAGGTGCTTGGCAGGCAGGGAAATATAAAGAAAAGGGATGTCTGACACAAAATTCTACATCAAGTACCATTTCCCAGAGTTTCTTGGGAGGAAATCTTGACAGTTAAGCATTAAAAATCTAGGGATATTGTGGCAACTTAAGCTGATGTGCAGCTTGCGGACTTAACATATAGAATAAGAGAACAAGAAGAACATACGTTTAGAGAAGATTGGAAAATGTTTATTGAATATATGGGGGGAATTGTTTACACTTGAAAACGTTGGCAGCATTAAGATAAATTCAGCAGTGTAAATAAGTTTTGATGCGATGTAATAATGGAGTACTGAATGGTTTAGTTTATGTAAAATATGCAGGGATTTATGATCGGCAAAATGAACCATGGCAAGAGAAGAAGGGAAGTCACTGGTATTTTAAGAATGATTAAATGAGTATTCTAAATTGTAACACAGATAGATATAAAATTTAATAAGAAATCTATCTATCTATCTATCATCTATCTATCTATCTATCTATCTATAATGTCAATGTAGGCTGGGATACGGAATTCAAATATTGCAGAAAAATGGAAGCTATTAAAAATGTTGTCCCATCCTTCACTTTGGTTTTTGAGTTTTCAGTAGATTGTGTAGGCAAAGGGAAGTTTTTATCTGTCTTTCATAACACTAGAACTCATGGATGTCCCATGAAGCTGAATGTAGGAAAATTCAGGACGGATAAAAGAATGGACTTCTTCACACAGTGCATAGTTAAAACTATGGAGTTTGCTTCCAGACAAGGCAATGATGGCCACCAACTTGGATGGCTTTAAGGGAGAATAAGACAAAGGCTATCACTGGCTACCATACCAACCCACTGCAATGCTGTTCCTCCACTGCTGGTCAGAGTATGCCTCTGAAGACCAGCTGCTGGGAGTCACAAGTTGGAAAGAGCGCTGCTGTACTTGGGTCCTGCTGTCAGGCGTCCCATAGGCATCTTGCCTGGTTGCTGTGAGAACAGGATTCTGGATTAGAAGGACCACTGGTCTGATCTGGCAGGTCTCAACCTTTGCGAACATAACCTGAGATTTTCAGAGTAGTCAATATTGCTGTTATGGACCAGTTTCAGTCCAACAAAGCATTCATGAAGTAGAGCACATGTGTATACCCCTTAAAAAACAAATAAATCTAGAAATCCCACTGTTCAGCTATTTGGTGAAGGGAACTTTTCAATCTTATTTCAGTATTTTTTAGATCTGTTGTACTGACTCTACTGTTAGCTGCTGGTTTTATTCTGGACAAGATTTCATCTTTGTTTTATGGTTTTAATTGTTGACTTGCAAACCCCCGGTGAACTTTCGTTATTGTGTGGTACCCAACAAAATGTGTGTGTGTGTGTTTGGGAACTTAGCACATATTTGCAAATAGATTTCTGGATGTCCATTTGCAAGTATGGCATTTGAGAATGATTTTTTTTTTGGGTTATCACTCCTAAAATAGAAATTAGCTTCACCTGTGGAGGTACTCCTGACCTGATCCCTGGGGTAATGTCAGGGGATGATTAGCTGCTTGTGCTTAAAATTGTGCCCCCTCAGAGTTTGTGCGGCTCCACAAACCTCTGTGTGTGACAGAGCTCCTCAGACATGTCTGCTCTAGTCACTAGTAGAGTCTGACAGTGGCTGCCTGCGGAAGCGTTTCCAGCAAAGAAGCTCCTTAATGGAAACGCGTCTCCTGGACTCACGACGTGGCAGCTTCCGGCGAAGTATGGGTCTCCCTACAGTTGCTTCTGACACCTCCCCGCTATTTTCGCTGGACGTGTCTCTCACCCCTTTCTCTCCCCTGCTGTTTCCTGCCTGGGCTGCTGCGTCTCTCTCAGCATTACTGAGATCCTCCTCCAGAGACCCCTCACTCCCCCTGCTGGTCCCTGCTTTGGCTGCTGACTCTCTCCCAGTCTCTGGGAGCCCTACCAACTCCCTTTCCTCTGATGTCAGTTCCCTGACATCCACCTCCCCTCCAGGGCCCCCTTCCCCCCCGCCCCTACTCTCTCCTCTGGGCGGTGAGGAGCTAAAACCCCGAAAAGAATCCTCTTCATCTTCAGACGTCTCGAACATTTCCCTCCATCGGTCTTCGTTCCGGCTCGCTGAATCCTCCTCCGCCTCGGAATCAGAGAACCCCTCCAACTCTTCTTCTTCGTCGGTGGTGGCGAAGTATTCCCTCCGGAACCTCGCCACTGGCTGAGGTTTACGAGGGAATCTCTGATGAAAAGTTTCTATCAAAACCTCGTCATCTACATCCTCTGCCATGACCCAGGTGTTTTCCGACTCCGGCTCCCCTTCCCACATTACCAAATACTCTACTTGATCTCCCTTCCACCTGGAATCGAGAATCTCCGCTACATGGTAGCTGTGTTCTTTTTCCTCCATAGCTGGTCCCCTATTGACCCTCCCTTCTCTGTCCCCTTTATACGGTGACAGCAACGACCTGTGGAACACTGGGTGCAGCTTCATGTGGTTCGGTAACCGGAGTCTGAAAGCCACTGGGTTGACCTGCTGCGTGACTTCAAATGGGCCCAGCCTTTTGGGTCTTAACTTCTTACAACCCCCTTTGAATGGTAACCCTTGGGTAGACAGCCACACCTGGTCCCCCACCCTAATGCTTTCCCCTTCCCTTCTGGTTTTGTCTGCCTGCCTCTTATATTCCTCCTTAGCCCTGTTTAAGTTAAGTTGGAGCTGGCGATGGATCGCTTCCATTTCTTCAACGAACTGTTCTGCAGCTGGAACGCTCCAGTTCTCCCCTTCCCCCCCTGGGAAGGCTCGGGGATGACACCCGTGATTAGCCAAAAAGGGGCTCATCCCCGTGGACACGTTCTCTGCATTGTTGTAGGCAAATTCTGCCAACGCCAGCTTCTCCACCCAATCATTCTCTCTGTCATTCACATAACACCTCAAATATTGCTGGAGGACACCATTAGCTCTTTCCGCCTGCCCGTTGGTTTCTGGATGACGGGCAGTTGAGAAATTCACCTCTACATGCAATAAGCTCATGAGCTTCCTCCAGAACCTGGAAGTAAATTGTTTCCCTCGGTCAGAAACCACCCTCAAGGGGGCGCCATGCAGCCTAAACACATTTTCCACAAACAATTTAGCGGTTTCTTCCGCTGTGACCGCATGTGAGCAGGCTATAAAGTGGGCCATCTTGGTTAACAGGTCTACCACAACCATGATGGCTGTTTTCCCTCTGGACCTTGGCAGATCAGTCATGAAATCTATTGCCACTGCCTCCCATGGCCTTTCCGGCGTGGGTAGTGGTTCTAATAAACCTGCCGGTGGCCGCCTCTCCCCCTTGGCTCGTTGGCATTGGTCACACCCTCTCACATACTCCCGCACATCTTCCCTGACCTTGGGCCACCAGAATTCCCTGGTAACCAGCCACATGGTTTTGTGTTGCCCAAAATGCCCTGCTGTGGGGCTATCGTGCAGTTGCTTGAGTACCTTTTCCCTCAATTCCCCTTCAGGTATATATAACGCTCCCTTGTAGTACAACGCCCCGTTTCTCTCCTCAAAACCCCCGGGTTTGTCTCCCTCCCTCCTGAGACCCCTGAGTTTGTCCTGGGCGTATTCATCCTGCACCGTTCCCTCTACCAGTTCCCTTTGCCCCACCAATGCCGCCCCACACACCCAGCGGTCCTCTGGAATGACATGGGTCTCTTCGGGTGCACCCTCCCCCTCCAAATATTCAGGTTTGCGTGAGAGAGCGTCCGCCCTAACGTTCTCTGGGCCTGGCACGTAACAAATCTCAAAGTTAAATTTGGAGAACTCCTGGGCCCATCTCAACTGCCGTTGGTTGAGCACTCGCGCAGTTCTCCAATACTCTCGATTCTTATGGTCCGTGCACACTTGCACCTTATGTTGTGCACCAATTAGCAGGTGCCTCCATCTCCGGAAAGCCTCATGAATCGCAAGAAGTTCCCGGTCGTACACCGTGTAGTTCCTCTCGGATTTGTTCAGCTTTCGCGAAAAGAAGGCACACGGTCGCCACTCTGACTCCTCCTTCCCCGGCTGCAGAAGAAGCACCGCCCCTATGGCTCTGTCAGAAGCGTCTGTTTCGACCCTCAGCTTTTTTTGTAAATCCACATGCAGAAGTTGTTCATCAGAGGCGAAGGCCCTTTTCAGTTCCTCAAACGCTCGCTCCGCCTCCGCCGTCCAAACAAACTTCTTTTTACTGCTGAGACAGTCCGTGATGGGCGCCGTCAGGTGGGCGAAGTTTCGGATGAACTTACGATAAAAGTTTCCAAACCCTAGGAACCTCTGCACATCCTTCTTGGTTTTGGGTGTTTTCCATTCCAGCACTGCTTGAACCTTGCCGGGGTCCATGGCCAACCCCTTGTCTGACAAGTGGTACCCCAGGAATTCCACCTCCTTGGTATGAAACTGACACTTCTCCAGTTTCACCCACAGCCTGTTGGCTTGCAGCCTGCTCAACACTTCTCTGACGTCTCTCACATGTTGCTCCTCATTCTCCGAATACACCAACACATCATCTAGGAAGGCCACGCAATTCTTGTAGAGCAAAGGCCCCAGTACGTGGTTCATGAATGATTGAAAACACGCGGAGCCTGTTTGTAATCCAAAAGGCATCACGAGGTATTCAAATGCCCCCAAAGGGGTGAACATGGTGGTTTTCCATTCATCCCCTTTCCTTATACGTATCAGGTTGTACGCCCCCCTTAGGTCCAGCTTTGTAAAAATCTTTCCCTTCCGCACCCTGGTCAAAATATCATCAATCCTGGGCATAGGAAAAGCCGCCGGCTCTGTCACTGCATTTAACCGCCTGAAATCACATACAAGTCTCGGCTTGTCCGTGTGCTTTTTATCCACAAAAAACACTGGGCTACCCCCCGCTGCCTTGGACTCTCTGATGAAGCCTCTCTTCAGGTTCTTGTCAATGAATTCTCGCAACTCCTGCATTTCCCTGTCTGACATGGAATACAACTTGCCTACAGGAAGCTGTGCTCCAGGGAGTAAATTGATCTGGCAATCAAAGGGCCTATGCGGGGGTAGTTGGTCAGCTTCCTTCTCGCTGAACACGTCGCTGAGATCAGCATACTGTGGTGGCACCTTCCCCTTCTCCATTACTTCAGTCCCTGCCAGGGTGGCTTGGGCCCCTGCTGAACCCTTTTCCCCCCTGCAGTGTTCTAAGCAATGTGCTGAACCGAAGGAAACCACTCTTTGATGCCAGCCCACCAGCGGATCATGTAGGGCTAGCCAGCTCATTCCCAAAATAATGGGAGCGCCTCCCAAGGTGGCCACATTAAACGCTATCAGTTCTGTGTGCCTTGCCACCCTCATTATCATTGGGACGGTCTGCAAGCTGACTCCTCCTCCCAACAGTTCCCTGCCATCGATCGTGGTCACCTGAAGGGGGTTGCTTAAAGGGATCGTCTGTATCTGGTGTTCAGCAGCAAACTCCTTGCTCATAAAATTGCAGGAGCTGCCTGAGTCCAACAGCGCCTTTATTTTTAGGGGGTGTCCATTTTGCAGCTCTAGCGACACTTCAATCACTAGAGCAGGTCGAGGAGCTTCTGGCACGGGCACTTTCACTGCTCTTTGGCCTGGCTGCAGTGCCCTGACGGTGGCAACCAGGCGTTGGCTTTTACCTGCTCCGTTTCTCCCTGCTCTCCCCCCTCAACAGCTCCCACCATCCCTTGCCATTCCTTCCTCTGGGGGCAGACTCTGGCAAAGTGGCCTGGCTGTTGGCAGAGATAGCATTTCCGGGCTCCTTTTCCCTCCTTCTTAGCCCCCTCACTGGGCTTTGAAACTGCGCGCGCGCGGGCTGTTCCGATTTCCATCGGCTCTGCCGGCGGGAAAGCTGGCTCAGGAATGTCTGGAATGCGGAACTCCTTCCAACGTTCCCCTCTCCCTTCCCGCCTCTCCAAGGCTCTTGCCTCCTGGCGCGCTCCAATGGTCAGCGCAGATTTGGTCAGCTGATCCATAGACACCGCCCTGGGGCTCCGGGACAGCTCGTCTTTCACAGCCGAAGAAAGACCTTCTTCAAATAGCATCTGAATGGGTGCCGCCGATAAATCCCACCCCAATCTGTGAATCAGCATGGTAAATTCAGTCCAGTACTCACGGACAGATCTGCTTCCCTGCTTGCAAGCCATTAGCTGTCTGCGCACCACCCCTTCCTCAATATCGCTGGAAAACATGATATCCATTGCACGAAAGAACTTCATAGTGTCCTTTAGGATATCATTGTGCGTTGCCATCAGGGGTCGAACCCAGTCTCGCGCCCCCTTCTCAAGATGCCCAATTACGAAAGCAACTCGCGATTCCTCATCAGGGAACTCATCAAACTGCACATTAAGGGCATATTGCATCTCTGTCCTAAAGGCATGGTAATCCTTGGGGTCCCCCCCAAACTTCTGCACCAATCCTGGTACCTTTCTGGGGAACTGAGTGGTTCTCCCCTTTTTGTCTGCATCCTGAGCCCTTCTCTCCTCAAGCCTCGCCGTCTGCAGCGCAAGTTGGACCTCCAGAGCTTGATACCTTTCTTCCAAGCTTGGACCAGCTCCAACCCCTGCCTCTCCGGTTCCGGCTGGGTTGCTCATGATGCTTTCTCCTGCACAGGCAGCGTACAGAGACTGTCAGACTGCTGTCAGGGGATGATTAGCTGCTTGTGCTTAAAATTGTGCCCCCTCAGAGTTTGTGCGGCTCCACAAACCTCTGTGTGTGACAGAGCTCCTCAGACATGTCTGCTCTAGTCACTAGTAGAGTCTGACAGTGGCTGCCTGCGGAAGCGTTTCCAGCAAAGAAGCTCCTTAACGGAAACGTGTCTCCTGGACTCACGACGTGGCAGCTTCCGGCGAAGTATGGGTCTCCCTACAGTTGCTTCTGACACCTCCCCGCTATTTTCGCTGGACGTGTCTCTCACCCCTTTCTCTCCCCTGCTGTTTCCTGCCTGGGCTGCTGCGTCTCTCTCAGCATTACTGAGATCCTCCTCCAGAGACCCCTCGCTCCCCCTGCTGGTCCCTGCTTTGGCTGCTGACTCTCTCCCAGTCTCTGGGAGCCCTACCAACTCCCTTTCCTCTGATGTCAGTTCCCTGACAGGTAATAACTGCTTACTAGTATGACACAACCCTTTATCAAGCAGAGCTTATTACCCGCTCTACTACTGTTACATTTCTATCTCATCTTTATTCCAAATAGCTCAAGGAAGTGTACATTTGTACCTTGGAAGTTGACCGGAATCCCTTGTGGAAATCCTTTTGACTTCCAAAATGTTCGGAAACCAAAGCGCGGCTTCTGATTGTCTGCAGGAGCTTCCTGCAGCCAATCGGAAGCCGTGGAAGCCCCATCGGACATTTGGCTTCCAAAAATAGTTCACAAACCAGAACAGTCACTTCTGGGTTTGCGGTGTTCAGGAGCCAAAACATTCGAGAACTAAGCTGTTTGAAAACCAAGGTACAATTGAACTGAGTTCTCACCTCCATTTTACCATCAAAACCCTATGAGGCTGCATAGGCTGAGCAACCGTGAATGGCCCAAGGCCAGCCAGTGAGCTTCGTGACCCAAGTGGGGATTTGAACCCTGGACTCTCATGTCCTGGTCCCGCATGCTAACCTCTTCACCGCACTGGCTTCTCCTGAAATGAATGAGAAGTTCCCTTCTCATGCCAACTCCATGCGTAGTTCGGTTGGGTCTCTGGCTCCCCACCTCTAGGGTCTTTTCTACCTCTAGCATTCACCTGACAGTGTATAAAAGGAGCTGGAATTTGTCTTACAGTTCACCAGGTTCAGAGTGTTTCCCCCATTCTCTCTCCTATCTCACCTTGCAGGCCACTGCTGCAGATGAGCTGTGTGCTGTTCACTACCCAGCGATCCCTGTCCCCGCGGAGGAGATAGTCAATGTCTCTGGAGCAGGTGACAGGTATGTTGCCAGCTGCCCAGAGAGGTTCCTGCCACAGCATCAGGCTCCTCCACCTTCCTCTCCTTGGCCCCTGCCCCCCTGGTTGCTGTGACAACATAACAGTGCCAGCATGTACGCGGCATTGCTAAGGAATCGCTAGTCCAAATATTTATCCGGAGGTGGTGAGAGAAACGGGAAGGTTTATTGTGAGCTGTCATTTTCCTGAGCCTTTATATGAAAGGGAGAGAAATGGAGGCAATTAAGTCTCAACAAGACATTGACATCTTTGCTCCACGTGCCTCCAGACGCCGCAATTGTAAAAAGCACCTGGAGCCTCTTAGTGGGGCAGCCGGGCTTTGCTGAAATGGGAGCCTTCAAGACCTTGACGTCTCAAAAGGTTCTCCATGGTGGTGCCAGCACGACAGTCATCCTCTGATGCCAGGGAAATGTGGGTCTGGGAGAGGGACAAGGGGTTTATACTGGAGTGCAGGATGAGAACACTAAAATAAAACCACCATAAACGGTGAAATTCAGTTGCTGAAGAGCTTAGTCTTTTCCCTTCGGTAAGCTGAGTTGGCCTCTTCTCTCTTCAGCTTAATGGCTGGAATCCTCGCTGGGCTGCTTGCTGGAGAAGTCATGGATGATTGTGTCCGGATGGGCCTCTTGTCCGCCAGCTTCTCCCTCCGTTCTTATGAGCCAGTTTCGCCAGACATCAGTGCCACCAGCGTGAATGTGGCAAGGCTCAAGACTCAGCAGTGGCCTGTGGCGAAGCGCTGGAAGTTGACTTAAGAGTCGGGCAGCCCCTTCTGCACCCTGAAATGGGCAGATGCACCAACATCTCTCTCTCCTACCTGGGCCTGCTTTTGAACTGAATCAGGTGGGCTCTGTGATTGCATGAGGAGAAAGAGGAGGCTGGCTGGCTGGGTCACTCCATCTTCCCTTTCTCCCTTCACCATTCTTTACTGCTAGGCCCAGTGCTTTTTTTTCTAAAAAACCGTTTAAGGGTACTCTCTTTCTGACTCAAGAAAATCACCATTTTATAGTTCAAATTGGGAAAAATAAAGTGGACAAAACTACAAAGATTCACAAAATGTTTAGGGGTATGCGTACCGCTGCATACCCCCAGGGGAAAAAAGCACTGGCTAGGCCTATGACCTAAAAATTTAAAAAATGGAAACCCTGCACTAAGAAAATTGAATTATGCAACCTGTCCCCCATGAAGAACTATTGGAAATAAAAAAAATTTTTTAACAGATGGTGCAGTGTTAGTAGTAGATGCAAGAAGCTCATTTTGAAACTGAATGTAACAATTTTAATTTTACTTTAATTTAAATTTTACCTTCAAGCCAAAAGGCAGCATTTAGCCTGGTTACACATTCAAGACACTGCTACCTCTATCATGTTACGTGACTCTGATTTATGTATGTGGGAGGTGGGCTCAAATGTGTTTTAACTCATTTAAGCGGTGGCGGACTTTGGGCTCTCAAATTTCAGCAGCACCCTGTGTGACGCTAAAATCCCCCCCGTCTTTCATGCTCCAATTGGTGTGGAGACCCCTGTGATGCGGCACCCAGTGTGGCGGCCTAACCGGTTGCCCTCCAACTCTGTATTTTATCACAGATATGCAGCATCTTGTTTTGACCTATGACTCCCATCCGCCCTAGGCAGTGTGGCCATCAGTCAAGGATGGTGGGGGATGCAGTCCACAACATTTCGAACATACCACATTGGCCATCCTTGCCTTAGGCTGTTTTCTGCAAGTGATGGTTTGAACCCATTTCCTCAAAGGTGGGGGTATGCCAACCAAATTGCATTACCGGACTAGGAGCTCTTGTGGTGTCACAGAGGCTGCTGGGAACAGCAGTGTGGCAAAAGGGACCCTAGTGTGGGCATTGCACCATTCCATGGTGGTGACTCAAGAGAGCAATAGGCATGTAGTGTCTCTGCTCCAATGCTTGCAGGTGGGGGAAGGATTTGTTCAGCAGCACACAAGATGGCTCAAAGGAAACGTCAAAGGGCCGTTGTGGTTTTCCTCTCCAAGATACTGCGCCAGGCACAGTGGTAGGCTAAAACTCCAGGCCAGCCTCCTTCAGGGAGGGCTGAAACACTTTCTGCCACCAAGCTTAGATCAGAGGTCGGTTTAGGGTAGTGCCTGTGATCTGAAGATGCTTCACAACCAACATTCCTATCCAGTAGAACAAAATGAGCTGCAAATGCCAAGGAAGGGTGACAAACAGGACTGATCGATACATATAAAATAAGGCATTGAGTGGAAGAAAGTACCTTTAATCTGCAAGGTAAAGGTAAAAAAGGTAAGGGACCCCTGGACAGTTAAGTCCAGTCAAAGGCAACTATGGGGTGGTGGTGCTCATCTTGCTTTCAGGCCGAGGGAACCAGAGTTTGTCCACAGACAGCTTTAATCTGTGCACACAGGTGACACACTTTTGCCCAGCCTAGGAAAGCTTTTTAAAAAAAAAACCAGCACAGCTCACTCAGTACCTTGCAGCACCTGCTTAGCTAAAATAATAAAAATCAAATTGTTCCATGACCACAATGGGGAAAGGTGGCATTGAGCGGGAAGGACATGCTTGTGTTTTACAAAGGAGTTGGGTGTTGCTGCTGCAGGGTGGGGGCGTAAAGGAAAGAGGGAGGGAGGATTTTCCAAGCAGGAGGCGCGAGCTAGAATTTCAGTATCACAAAAAGGGGGGAAAGGGGGTGGGGTGGGGGTTAAGCTGGGAATCCAGATGCATAAAAGGGCTCCCACTCTTGACGCAGAGACATCACCCACATGCATGTGGGGCTGGTTTTAATCTCTCCGGCAAGCTCCAAGGCAACAGCAGCCCTTTGCCCAGAGAGCCGGGAGAGAAAACCCAGGCAGGAAGAGAGGATGAGGGTTTCCGCAGTGGCTACCTTTGCGGTGCTTTCCGTTCAGTTTTGCACCCTGGCTCAAGTCCGTGGGAAATGGGCTGGGAAAGGGCTGGTGGACCCAGCTGGGGCTGGAGGAGCCAAGAAGCCTCTCCACGCGCCCTGTGAAGGAGACAGTGAGGCGGAAGCCCAAAGACTGCCTTCTGCCAGGTTGCGGAAGATGGAGGCAGGAGCTGGAGCAGGTGGCAGAGCCCACAGCAGAGCGGCAAGCAAACCCCAACCGGGACATGTCAAACAGAAGGCCAGCAGCAAGGAGCAGGTTCCCCAACTGTCCCCTCCGAGAAGTATGAGCCCAGGACTTCAGAACTACTTGAAAGGACATGGGAAATTTAACACGGATACGGTGAGTAAAAGCCCTCCTTATGGCAGTGGGGGCTAGGGCCCTCCAGATATTGCTGAACTATGACTCCCATTAGGACAAGCAAGCATGGTGGAAGGTCAGGGATGGTGGGCACTGTAGTCCAACAAGAGCTAGAGAGCCACACGTTCTCCAACCCTGCCTTAGAGGTACAGAGAAAGCAGCCTTGAACCAAATCAGAGCACTGGGTCCGTCTGACGGGAAGAGATTTCCAGTTCTATCTTGAGATGCCAGGGACTGAACTTGAGGCCTTCTATATGCAGATAATAAATGAATATATTATTGGTTTTTGCATTCTGCACCACCCAGAGGCTTTTGAACCATTAAGTGGTTCATGAAGACTTTTAAACAGACAGACATCTCCAGGATCAAAGACAGTCTGTGTCTAAATTTCTGGGAATCACAGGCAGGCAGTGTGCTGGTGCAATGTGAGAAGATAGTGCTGGATGCAGCAGGCCAAGCTCTTCTTAATGCCTTTAGCACTGGTGCCTAAAGGGATTCTCTTTCCTGTCTTTCTCAGTATTCCTGTCCTGGGATTCAGTCAAAGGCCTGCAGAAAACCCTCAGACTGCGATGGCTGCCTGGGCCTGTATACCTGCAAGCTGCCGAGAGGGAAGTGCAACCTGAAAGCAGTTTCCCGTGAAACAGGTAATACATAAAACACAGCAGAAAGCCTAAGACGCAGGTGGAAGGGAGGGGCTGGCTTCTGTTGGACATACTGAAATAAATCTCCTTTGTGTGAAAGTTCCCAATAAAAGGTCAAGCTCTTATTGTGGAGCTAATTCTGTATCTGGGGCTGCACCACTTTCAGTGTTTCTGTGTGCAAGGGAAGTGTGTCATGTATTTTGAATCCTCCCTGTAAAAATAAAATAGAAAGCTAAATACCAGGGGGAAGGGTTCTAGCCAAGCATTCTCCTCCTTAAAATGTTGCCTTCTATATGCGGAGGGGACGAGGGTGGCGATGTGGGTTAAACCACAGAGCCTAGTGCTTGCCGATCAGAAGGTTGGCGGTTCGAATCCCCGTGACAGGGTGAGCTCCCGTTGCTTGGTCCATGCTCCTGCCAACCTAGCAGTTCGAAAGCACGTCAAAGTGCAAGTAGATAAATAGGTACTGCTCTGGCGGGAAGGTAAACAGCGTTTCTGTGTTCGCCAGAAGTGGCTTAGTCATGCTGGCTACATGACCCGGAAGCTGTACGCCGGCTCCCTCGGCCAATAAAGTGAGATGAGCCCCGCAACCCCAGAGTCGGTCACGACTGGACCTAATGGTCAGGGGTCCCTTTACCTTTATATGCAGAGGGTACAGATGTTTTCAATATACAGAGGAGCATTTCATCATCTGAGCCTACCTGTGGTGATAAGAGTCTAGAAACTAGCTTATCAGTCACAGGAAGATATGCGGCTCTCAAATGATGTTTTTTAAATAAGGACACCATGTGGCATCATCCACTGTTAGCCAGCAGGAGGCACTGCAGCCACAAAATAAGGAAACAACAGATTTAGGGTGTTCCCACCCACAATCTGCACATCTCCCTCCATGCCACACAAACCTTTTAAACCGCAGCATTGACATTGTTGCTACAAGGTCTGGCATCGGGGCCCCATTGTACTAGAAATGAATGAAGTGGGAAATGACAAGGCAGCATTACTGAGCCATACTGAAAGGTAGTACTGGGGACAGGTACTGGAATGTAGGGCAGTAGAATCCTTGCAGGTTACTCCGATACACAGTGCTACAAAACGGATTGTGCTGGCTACCTACTATGTAGATGTAACCTGAATGTTAAGGAGGCAAACTTTGGATCTGTCATTGCACTTAAAATCTCCACCAATATTCAAGTATTAAGCCAGTTGTGATTTCCTACTGAATTCATTCAGATACCTAACTTACCAAACTTCCTATGTGCTCTTTGATAACACAGATCTAACCTTTCGGCTCATCTGTGTGTGCTTTTTTAAAAAAATTAAAAGGTAGTAGTACATTGATAAATGGATATTTTATTTAATGGATACCTCAGATAATCGATGTCTGCTTGTAGGAAGATATTGAGGATGTCTGCTTGTAGGAAGATATTGAGGTTGGTGTCTCATCAAGGAGAGTTCCCCTGATGATTTGTCTGTCTGCTCTCTCCCACAGGTGGTTTCTTCCAGAATATCCAGAACAGATAAAAGACACTGAGTTCCTGTCAGACTTTTTAAAAAAGAGCTGCCAACAAACCCCAACAGGTGTTCATGCTTCTAAAGCTGTACAATTTGTGGGAGGGAGGGAGAGAGAATTAAAAAAACCTGATTTTATGTGGCATTCTGTTCAAACGTTGCAAGTTACGTTTGCTCACATTATCTAAACTGATACAATCTCTTAATAAAGAAGGACTTTCAGTTTATTTTGACTGTTTTGATTTCGGTTACCCCATCTGCACCTCCTATGAGAAGGGACCTTCAGGGATCCCTTCTCAGCTTGAAGATGAATGAGCAAAGAGATAGAGCTTTTTTGTCTTCTCATTTCCGGGAGAAACCCAAGAACTATGGCTGCTGCTGGAGCAACTTGTCTCAGGGTCCAGGTCTACTCTGGCACAAGGGCACCAGTTGTGATCTTGCAGCTGGGCAGAAAACCTTGATATGTTCAAACTTTGGCAACAGGGTGGAGGATCCTGAGTTCAGGCTACAACATGCAAGTCCCAGAGCCCAGGTGTAAAAGGATAAGGCACAAGGTGTGCACGGACCTATGCAAGCTTTAAAAAAGTCCTGGGGAATGGACCCTGAGAAGACAAACGGCTTGCAAAACGTACAGGTTTCCCTACTGACACGGTGTGCCCCTAGGAAGGGACCACTGCTCACTGGTAAGAGTCACCCGAAAGCAGCCGGTCCCAGAGTCATTCCCTGGTATATCCACTTCAAAGGATTAAGTAGCAGGTAATAGGAGAGACCTTTTGCTGGCTGAGATGATGGAGAGCTTCTGCCAGTCACAGTAAACAGTACAGGGCTAGATGGGCAAGTAGTCTGAGCTGGCAGAAGGCAAACTCCCAACTTTCATTCTCAGCACTGACAACAGACAGAAGGGCTGGGGAGAACACGACCTTCCGTTTTGGATCCTCCGTGAGCAGGTTCCTTTTGATATAAAGTCGAGACGTGCTCTGAGGGAGACGTCAGGAAGCAAACTTCGGCCACATCTTATTTGTGTGAGAAACACAAGAATAAGGTGGGGTGGGGAGAAGGAGCCTTAAGTAAAAATGGAAGCTAACAAAAATGGAGCCTTTCGGTGAATTTTTGACGAAACCTCTGCCAACACAAAACAGCAGAGGTGGCTCCTCAAGCACCTTGAGTGAGATTTAAGGTCCCAACTTTTACTGTTGTAGGAAGCTGCTTTATATAAAGTTGGACCATTGGTCCATCTAGCTCAGTATGGTCGACATTGATTGGCAGCAGCTCTCCATGCAGGAGACATTCCCAGACCTACCTGGAGATGCCAGAAATTGCCTCTGTGGGCAAAGGAACTGCGCTACAGGTGTGTCCCCCCCCCAATTGTTTGAATTCCCTCCCAGGGTACCATTACTATTTCCACGGCCAGTACTCTCCCCCCATCCCCATTGTTAAGCACAGGTGTGACATAAGGTTCTGGCCTACTGATGAGTCTTCAGCATGACATCTTCCACCCAACAGAGTAACCGGAGGGGCCTCTTAACTGGGGCTGTCCATAAAAGTAGAAGACATAATGGAAAAGGTTCATTGCTCGGTGAGTGCATGAACAAATCACCACGGGTTTCAAATCATTGATGCAATTTTTGTGCCACCACAAATGCAGCACTTTTCAGCAGAGTGGCTTCACACACTCAGCAGTCACTAAGCCAGAGCTTTCCAAACTTTTCATACGGGTGTCACACTTTTTAGAAAGCAACATTTTGCAACATGGTAATTCAGTTTTACTAGCAAAATGGAGGTTAAACTAACCCCTTTCCAGCCCCCCCCCCGGGAGGAGCACATGGACCGTTCGCATGGCACACCTACACACTGCAGCTGACACACCAATGTGTCATGACACACAGTTTGGAAAGCTCTGCACTAAGCATTGGCAAGCTTAGAGAGACCAAGTGATGTGCAAGCCCCAAGATCCACATGAGAAAGCAACTGATTTACACTTTTTTGGCCACCAGGGGGCCTAAGACCCCATAACAACATCATCAATATTATTCTGATAACAGTTCCCAACGTTATCTCTTTGGACCAGCCCGGGCTGTTGTTGTTTTTATATATGGATGTTGCAGAACATTGCCATTGATGCAATCATAGTGCATTAATGGCTTCATACTGAACTGTCTACACATCACTTATGATGCTTCCCCCACTGTTCCCACATTATTGCCACCTGGAGGGGCCACTTTTGCCGTACAAAGAAAACTGCAGAACATTTGCGATATGAAGAGTTGCATTTCAGCAGGCAACTATGGAACATGAGATCTGTGGCACTGCCCTGAGATCTGCAAAGAAAGGGCGGTATACATATTTAATAAATAATAAAAATAACAAGCTCTGTCCTGAAACGTTTGCAGGGGCAAACTGAACTGAAAGCAGGATGGCGTAAAACAACTCCAAGTACCATCACAAGCCCAAATAGTTCTGAACGTGCCATGAAAAGGACACCTGGAGGCTCCCCCTTTCATGCAAAACTGTTTGGAGCGGAGAGAAACGGAAGAGGAAAAGAACAAAGTCAGGTCAAACCCACAAAACACTTACTTGTGAATGGTAAGAACGACTGGACACGTTTTCTTTAACATCACTCACTTTTAATTACATCGCATCAGCCTCTCAGCTTACTCCGAGAAAGGATGCCCACTAGGAGGGACGGCAAATCTTCCATCCCATAGTGGTTGCTGGAGTGGGTATCAAATTCTCAGCAGCTTCAGTGGTTCCCCTGCCTCACCTTCCCTCTAACTGCCTCCTGCTTCGCCCCCTTTTCATCATGTGGTCCCCATCAGTATCTCAAGAGTCCAGGTTAATGCAGATGCCATCCAGCAACCTCCTTGCTGCCATTTGAGAGAGGAGCCCAGGGCAAGTGTCATTGGCTAATACTCTTCTTAACCTCAATATAAATAAAAAAACGACATTTCAAAATGTTTAATAGCTAAGAAATAGGGAAAAAAAACAAACCCCAAACCACTGTGAAATCTGCAAAGCGCCAATGGAGAGAGTCTTGAGAATGCTTTGTCCAGTGCATGTTCTTGGTAGAAGCTGAGAGTCCCCTCCCAGCAGCCTCTTTGTCTCTGTCCCCCTTAGCGCCATTCTAGGAGGCCAGAGGCCAGCTCTTCATCTAAGCACAACTCCCGGACCCCCTGCTTCCTGGGTTGGGCTTTCCCCTCCTTGGGAGCAGGCAAAATGGGAATAGGGAAAAAATTGGTCCATTTTCCGTCTGCTGTGAAAGAAATCACTTCTCCCTGCAACAGTGGCACTCTAAGGTCTCACTTCTTGTGGAGAAATTTCATTCTGCTACCTGGAAGGGATTGATGGGTGGGAGGCAAGAAAGAAAGAAAGAAAGATATAGAAACCATGTGATTTTGGCACAATGGGATTGGATTAAAGTCCCCCCGTCTCCAGAAAACAGATAAAAACCAACCAGTGCACAACCTCACCACATTTTCCCACCTGCATTCTACGCAGCCTAGTATTTATAAACAAGTACAATGCCCAGGCTCCTCACTATACACACCATAAAGTTTGCAAAATGGCACGTTGCAAAGTTTACACAACAGAGCCATGACATAAATCCCATCCAAAGACGGTTGATGACATTTATGGAGCCACAACGCAGATGGTAAAACATATGAAAAGTAGCAGCGTGCTTTGCTTACAAGTTAACTGCGTTTCCCCAGCAGCTGGGGATTTTGCTTTAAAAGCTCCATATTCCCAGCAATGGAAGCAATACCTGACACAAGAAGCTCTCAATTCTATAAACTGTTCCTTTATACCTGCAAAATGAGGAGATTTTGCCAGGCACGGGAAGAGACCCTTTCAAGCCTTTGCAACACTGCCCTATGAGAAGAAGCAGCTCCCTCTTCTACAGAACTATAAAAGAGGCAATAGCCTTCAAACTGGAAGGATAGCCATCCCTGATTTACATCTACTAATACCTGTAAGCCCTCACCCCCAGTTAAAACATACCCAAAACGCATTTCCTCACGTTCATCCCCTGTTATCACTCCCATCCACAGTAAACCTGTCCTCACCCATCAGAAATTACATTTAGAATGCAGTGTCCTTGGGGTACGGACCTGCCCTATTTCTTTTATTACTGTGCATAACATAAATACAGCAGTGATGGTGCTTATATTGCAAATAAACCCACACACATTGTGATTTGACTTTAGGACACGCAATGGGATATAAAAGCACACTGCAACCCAAAGCAGCAGCCAGGATCTCTTACCTAACCCTTTCAGGAATTTATTGACTCCACTCTGCTCTCCACTGGGAAGGGTTTCTAGGTACTCTTGGGCACGTACCTCAAACAAACCTACAAAGGGGTGGAAAACAGAATGCAGAAAGAAAGAAAAACCTGGTGAGTTCCAGTTGCAGATGCTGTGGGGTGTAACATCACAAAAGCAGTTGAATACAACATTTCCTGTTTGCCCAGAGTGGACACACAGGGGAATGTTGCTCCAGCCAGGAGGACTTCCTGTCACACCTGGTCTGGAGCATCTTCCCCCTGTGTGTGACCAGGTAGATGGGCGTGACCCTGGCAGACCCTATAAAGGGGCCAGTCATGCAGCCATCTTCCTCTTCTCCATCTAACTCTCTTTTGCTACTGCTCTTTTGCTGTGTGTGGGCTCTCAGCCAGCAGCACATGGGCTCATCCCTCACACTTTTCTCTGTAACTAAAAGGTAACGCCTGCCTTCAGGATCATACTGTGAACTAAATGTAAGTAAACCTTATCATTACTTTCTAAAAGAAGACTGCTGTGTCATTGTGGTTTTTAAAAGGGAACAAAAGGGGATTTACCAGGAACAATCCAATCTGGACAAGCCAGACTGGATTGATTAACTCAAATGGTTCTAATGAATCTATCAAGTAGCTTTCTGCTATGCACAAGGGAATGTGCTCTGCCACTAGCGTGAGTGAGGAAGGATAATATTTAATCCATATATCCTCTCTGGTTCGAATCCCCGCGATGGGGTGAGCTCCCGTTGTTCGGTCCCAGCTCCTGCCAACCTAGCAGTTTGAAAGCACGTCAAAGTGCAAGTAGATAAATAGGTACCACTCCGGCGGGAAGGTAAACAGCATTTTTGTGCACTGCTCTGGTTAAGCCAGAAGTGGCTTAGTCATGCTGGCCACATGACCCGAAAAAACTGTCTGCGGACAAACGTTGGCTCCCTTGGCCAGTAAAGTGAGATGAGCGCCACAACCCCAGAGTCGTCCACAACTGGACTTAACTGTCAGGGGTCCTTTACCTTTACACTATCCTCGGCATTCCCACAGATGCCACCTGAACAGCTCTTACGTGATGAAAGGGCGCCAAAGCAGAAAGAATAAACCCTGATGAAAAACACGTTTAATTAATCGCATGCCCCTTTCACCGTCCTCCTGCTCTCTCACCTTTAGCACCCTGTTTCCGCAACTCTCGCTCCTGAATGAAGCCTCCAAACATTTGCGTCTCCATGAAGACCTCCAAGAAACGCCGGAGGCTCTTGGAAGAGACCGACTTCCGGAAGGCCTCCCTCTGCAGGGTCCTCTCTTCCCTCTCGGAGGGAGTCAGGAAGAGGGAGTAGTGCCCCACAATCTCCACAAAGAAGCGGACGAACGCTTCCGACACCACTTCGTTCAAGGGGCTGGACTCTGGATGGGGGAGGCATAAGGAGCAGGGAAAACATTGGTTAGCACGAGACCTGGCCTTAATCTGCTCTCTTCCAGTCCCGTCCTTTGAACTCGCTGGGGTGTAGATTTGGGATGGGAGGACCGTAGCTCAGTAGCAGAACACCTGCCCTGCACACAGGAAATCCCAAGTTCAATTCCTGGCATCTCCAGGAAGGTTTGGGAAAGGCTTCAGCCTGGAACCCTGCAAAGTTGCAGTCAGTGTTGTGGACACAGACACTTGGAAGCTGCCGTATTTAGAGCCAGACCATTGTTCCATCTAGATTAGTACTGTCCACCCCAACTGGCAGCAGCTCTTGGGGATTCCGGACAGGTTCTCTCGCAGCCCTACCTAGAGTCACTGGGGATTGAACCTAGGGCAGGTGCTCTCCCAGAGCTGTGGATCTTCTCCAACACCAAGCCAGGTGAAGAAAGGTGACTTGACATAAGGAAGGTTTCATACACAGGTCCAGCCACACGGTTAAGCCCATCCTTGTGGCATCTCCACACCCATAGCAGAGGGGCTATGAAGTGGACATCATGAAATATTTGGTATATTACAGTCATCTAATATAAAAAAGGATACCAGGCTCTGAACCATCCAGTCTCTCACAATGACAATAGAAATAAATTGTACAAATGAAGGACCTACCCAAGTGATGCTGACACCATACACTACACAAACACTATGCAGAATATAGAACAAAGGAAGGCTACCCTCCCATCTCTTTCCTCTCTCTTTACCCCCAACTGCATGATGTCTATGACAATAATGTCTCACACAGTATGTAAACGAACTGTGAAAATGACTATGAATCAAAAATGGAGATGCTAGATGTACTTTACCTTGTTTATTTGTTTGTTTTGTAACACAAGAAAATCTTAAATAAAATATTTTCTTTTTAAAGGGGGATGCTGAGAGTTGGGAAAGGGCAACCCATGTGATGAAGCACCTTTGCTCCGAGGAAAGGCTAAAAATCTTTGACCTTTTTAATTTTTGGAAGGGGAATGACTAAGGGAGGACACGGTAGAGGTTTATAAAATCTTGGTGCGATTTTCCCCAGCAAAAAATAAAAAGGTGAGAGGTTTTAAACCTTACCTTGCTTGCCGTTGGGAGCGCCCTCTTCCTTGTCACTTGCCAGCTCGTTCCTTTGCTCCAGGATGTGTTCCAGCGCTGCTTGCAACTTCCGAGGTAAAATAGAGTCCTCATCTTCCATCTTAAAAAGAGAGAGGGCATGTTCTTAGGTATAGGGTGAGACCAAACTACACACTCTGGGATAAAAGGTAAAGGTAAAGGGACCCCTGACTGTTAGGTCCAGTCACGGACGACTCTGGGGTTGCTGCGCTCTAATTGCTTTATTGGCTGAGGGAGCTGGCGTTTGTCCGCAGACAGTTTTTCCAGGTCATGTGGCCAGCATGACTAAGCCGCTTCTAGCGAAACCAGAGCAGCGCACGGAAACGCTGTTTATCTTCCCCCTGGAGTGGTACCTATTTATCTACTTGCACTTCGTGCTTTCAAACTGCTAGGCTGGCAGGATCTGGAACTGAGCAACGGGAGCTCACTCTGTTGTGGGGATTTGAACCACTGACCTTCTGATTGGCAAGCCCAAGAGGCTCTGTGGTTTAACCCACAGCGCCACCCGCGTCCCACACTCTGGGATAAACACTCTAAAAGCAAGCTTGGCCAGCCGGTGACCCTCCAGATGTTATTAGACCTCAACTCCCAGGACAGCATGGCCAATAGTCAAGGTAGCACACCAGCACCTGGAGGGTTAAAGGCTAGACCCCTCTAAAGGATCCACTTTTAAACCCTTGCAAATGGTCATTGCACCTTGGAAGGCGGCGGTGTGGCAGCTGCTTCAGAGGGCTGGAGCGGAAACTTTGCAATGGTGCCGTCAAATCTGCCAAAGCCGAGCAGAGAACTAGCACACAGTACAGTCTTGGCATGGAGCAACGACTGAGGTGACCCTTTTGCGATGGTCATAATGTACACACCTGGTAGCCACAAATACTGGAAGGAGGAGAAGTCTGCTGGCACACAGGGAGACAACAGAAAGTGGAACCCAAAGGTGCAGATGTTGGGCCTTGCAAGAGACTGCCCTTGCACTCACTGCATTAACTATAGCTCATGGTCTGCATGCTGAGCAGATCTTGCTGCAGTGTGTCTTTGAAACAGAGACCTCATGCGTACAAAGTATGCCCTGCACCTCTGATGTACGTACTGCCCCTAAAGAATGATGTAGGCATGGATGTCCCAAAGCATTGGACTTAGGAAGCAAAAGTGTGTTTTGCCTGAATCCAAGGTGGGATGCCCACTGGCTTAACCACCATCTCCTTTCGGTTTTGCAGAGAGCTGGAGGTCTCCTCATCCACAGCATTCCCTCATCACAGTCACCTTTCCTGTATCTTCACTTTTGTACTAATACTGAAGCAGAACTTGAGAGAATGTCACCTCTGCGAACATACACTTATTTGTGAAAACCGGGGCAGGGAGAGAATCATTCGTGCATTTTTTGTTGCTGCTTATGATATATCCACTTACCCTACTTTGACCCCTGGTTAATAGGTCTGGCAAGTTTTAGAAGTTTCAAAAACCTGCAGAACGCTCTGACTAGAGGATGGAGGAAAGACGTGAAGAAACATATGCACAAACACCATGGAAAACAAAGCCTCTTGCAAATGATTTCCAACTCTCTCAATGACCATTTGTCTTCAGGCTCCATTTACCATCACCCTCTTTCAGTTCTATTTTTCTAGAAAAAGAGGCGCTGGAACTCACCATGAGCGCCTCCCTTGTTCTCTTATAATGGCAATGGTCCCCTTCTCAGTGCCAGAACTGAGTTCCGGTGAGTTATGGCTGAAAAAAGCGCTGCTGAGCATCCAGCAAAGAAACAGAGCAGACTTCCTTGTTCTTATTCTTTCCTGTTCCTCCCTCCCACAGATAGAACCAGTGTGGGGAACATTTGGCTCCCCACAAGTTGCACTCAGGCCAATGACCATGCTTGCTAGGGCTGATGGGAGCTGTAGTTTAGCAACATCTAGAGGGCCAAAGGTTCCTCACACCAGAGATTAAATGGACATGACTGGAAGCAAGTTGTTCTTACCTGCCTAAGAAACCGGTTATTCACAAGGTCAACCACAAGGACCTGCTTGGACAGAAATACACAGAAAGAAAAAGGGGAGAAGAACATTACTGGGAATGGTCATCAACCTCCTTGGGAAAATGGCGGCCTTGAATACAGCCCCGCCTTATTTATCTGAAGTGTTTTTACTCTTCTCTTTGGCCCAGAAGGGCTCCCAGAGGCCTTGCCCTACCCCAATTCCACTGAGCCTCAAAGAGATATGAAAACCAGCCCAATCCCAGGGTGGTTTTTATGACTTTTACCACAAACCACAGAATGACAACTTTAAACATAGGGAAGCTGTTGCTCTCGAGTCTCTTACACACACTTTCCCCTCCTTTCCCTGACTGAGAAACCACACAAGTTATTCCACACAACAGGGAAGAAGCAATAATTGGGTGGGGAATCAGAGATAGGAGCATGCTCTTATCTAGCACTTTAAAAAAAAGAGATATTCAATGCAAGCATGGTATCAGCAACTTATAGCCTGGAGGAGCACCCCTTGGACTTTAAAACAAAGATATTTTGGTGCTTGGAGGTAAAGAAACAACCCCAAATGCTAAGGATGAGACAATTAAGCCAACATAGATTCAAGTGTTACTGGGTTTGTAGATTTCCTGGTCTTATTCTGGTGACTCTTCTTTGTGGATCTCATTGTAGGGCTGCCTTTGTATAGGTTAGAGGTATCGCCCTGCCCATGTGGGGCTTGAACCCAGTACTGTGGCTGAAGTGCCCCACCCCAGTCTCTTCCCACTGGCTGTTGGGGCCTGCTCCATCCAGTCCTTGCGTTTGCCATCACCAAAAGCCACTGCTGAGGAAGGATGCCAGCAAGTGTTTCACATCACAGCCAGTTGGCCCTTTCTCCAGCCTAGCAGGATCTGCCATGAATAAACCCCTGGCCCCAAAGCTTGTCCTCCTCACACCCCCAAAACCTGTGTCCTTTGAGGACGGTGCTCTCTTGAACCCAGCACTCTTGTATCAAACAATATCCATCCTGCCACCCCCCCTTTCCCATACTCTGGCCTCACCTCTTCCACGGGCAGCTCCTTGAGGCGGGACAGCGAACTGGAGAGCAGGCCGATCAGAAAGGGGGTTGGCGAGCACACGATGTCAATCATCGAAGGGGGAAGCACAGGGATGTAGGTGTGCTGCCACGTGAAGGGGTAGAGAAGGGCCACCATGGCATGGCAGCATTTCGACAAGGTGCTAGGAGGAGGAAACAGACGCAAGGGTCAGTCTGAAACTCTCAGGGCCCCTTTGAGATAAGGGACATAAATTAATAGGTGGTAACTGAGAAGGTGGCGGGGGGGGGGGGAAGAGAGCTGGCCGCACACATTGACACCTGACCAGGTTTTATCCTGGGAGCATGCCAGGCTTTCCAAGAACCTAAGGTTAAAAGGAGAAATCAAATTAATGGTCCTCACGACTGCAAAGAGGCGAACTGGACCCTGTCCCCTGCAGATAATCGAAGTGCCTAGAGACAGTCAGTCAGGTTGAGTATCTACAGCAGTGACCAGAGGAGGAATGACTGTTGGGAGGAGCACAGAGAGAAGAAACGCCATGGTACATCTGCAACAGCACAATGGGACTCCTTCCGCTGCCCCAGCTGCAACAAAACATGTCGCTCCTGCATCAGTCTCTACAGCCACAGCTGGCGCTGAAACCTTCCAACAGTTTGACCTCAACCCTAAAGGTGCACTCCTACACTGTCTTCCGAGACAGATGGAAGCCAACCATCTAGAAGTTCAAGGTCAGGCAGGTACATAGGAGCGTTGTTGAGGTCATTCTTCTCCCCCCTACCGCCTCCATCCAAGTTTTTAGATCTGATGATTCCTCCTCCATCACCCACAGGTCTTTTCTCCCTTACTTCCTGAGGCATACAAATTTGCAATTTTTTTTTTTGGTAAACTGATATTTTTGTGAGTGTAAATTTACCTTGCATGGTTTCTTTTGAACTCAAGAGACTGCCCTTCTCTTTAGATTGTGCAGATTGCATCTGCAGTACAGTTTGCCACATGGAACGTCCCCAACCCTGTCAAAGATATAATGTGAGCTGCTTCCTTCAGTTTGAGTGGCCACAGTTTAGCCTGGAGCTCTCTCTCAAAAGTGTGTTGTGGGGCTCGCATAGTTCTTGCACATGCTTCCCTCCATACAGACACAGCCAGCGCAGGGACTCCTGGAGTCATGGGATTAATGGAGAGTCTCTCTTTCACACTGTGGTCTCTTAAATATGGGAAGGCGTGGAACAGTCCCAGAATTCCTTTTTTTTTTCCTGCTAGCTAAGCAATCTGCTAGAAAAGCCAAGCATATACCTCTGCTGAGGTCATCTCTGCATGGGAAGACGGCACCAGAAAGGAACAAAAAGAGAGAGGAAACTAAGGAGCAGAGATACTGCTCAGGGCATAGTCAGACAGCAGGCTCTTCTCAGCTACCCTCATGCCTTCATGAGTGTAAGGGTAAAGGTAAAGGGACCCCTGACCATTAGGTCCAGTCGTGGCCGACTCTGGGGTTGCAGCGCTCATCTCATTTTATTGGCCGAGGGAGCCAGCGTACAGCTTCTGGGTCATGTGGCCAGCATGACTAAGCCGCTTCTGGCGAACCAGAGCAGCGCACGGAAACGCTGTTTACCTGCCCGCTGGAGTGGTACCTATTTATCTACTTGCACTTTGACGTGCTTTCGAACTGCTAGGTTGGCAGGAGCAGGGACCAAGCAACGGGAGCTAACCCTGCTGCGGGGATTCGAACCGCTGACCTTCTGATCGGCAAGTCCTAGGCTCTGTGGTTTAACCCACAGTGCCACCCATGTGTTCATGAGTGAGGGACCTGATAATTCAATCGGTCCATTACCTGCACCTACATGAGGACTCTGCCACTCCCATCAAGTGATAATCGCTAGTTCACATGGAAAAGCAGGATCAGCACAGGCATTACAGCAGTCGTGGTGTAAAACAGACTTGGGGGACTTGCGGCCCTCCAGATATTATTGGACTACAACGCCCATCATCCCTGGTCATTGGCTGTGCTGGCTGGGCCAACTGGAGTCCAACAAAATTCTGGAGGACCACAGGTCCCCCGTCCCTTAAGATCAGCCTTTCTCAACCTTGGGTCCCCAGGTGTTCTTGAACTACAACTCCCAATAATTCCTAAGGCCATGCTGGCTAGGAATGATGGGAGTGGTAGTCCCAACAACATGTAGGAACCAGGGTTGAGAAAGGCTGCCTTAGAGAGCAACAAACATGGAGGAGCTTGCTGTTTCATTCATTGGCTTGGAATGCCCAGGCATTTGGGAAGCTCAAGTCTGGAAGCAAGGATGCCACTGTGGCCCTATGAGCTAGAACAGGGGTGAGGAGCCACAGGCCTGGAGATCTGAAGCTCAAATGTAGGTAAAAAGTGGTTCTCTAAGCCAGGGGGCCAGACTCATCTCCCCACACCCAGACAAAGTTCTGCAGAATGACACCAGACATCCTTTTCAGAGTGCTATTTTGCCCAATGCTTTGAAAGAGGCCTCTGAAGAACTGACAGCCACCTGACTAGGCAAGACTGCCGGAGATGTGTGACCAATCTCCCCGTGGCTTAGGCGAAACTCAGCCATGTGGGCCGGTGTGGGCATGTGCCCACATGTGTGCGCTTTCCCTTTGGACTGCGCTTCCCCTCCCTTTCAGGCTCTCTCACGCTTCTTGCCTTCCTACCAAGAGGGAGATGACACAGGATACCCATATCTGATCACACACCTACTGGCGGCTCCTAACAAACGATTGGGAAAAGGAGGGAAAATAAAATGATGTAAACGCATGTGCATGTGCGCATGCGTGGAATTTGGGCGAAGGACGATGTTGCTTTCCAATAACGAGAAACGGATGCGACTACAAATGCCTCGCTGGCAGATGTAGAGTTTCAAGGAAGATTCTGCCACGGAGCCTTCACTTCTGCGGCATTGAGTAGAATCAAGCAACGCTGTTTTCACACGAAAACAAAAGCCAAGCAGCGCACACCACCCTCAGAGGCAGGTAAAGGCCACTGGTAACTCATCAGCTATGTAGGACTGCAAACTCCTCCGAGCATCTGGGGGAGGGCTGGTATGTTACTAAGCCATGCACATCACGTCATTGGGTTTTATGAGCCAAATCTTGAATGGGAGAGAGGGAGGGCAGGAGACCGTGCAGCCTGAAGGAATCATATGGCCAGGAAACTACTCACAGCTGGCTTGAGTTAAGCACCATGAGGGAATATACACTGAGCGAGAGGAGAAGGGGAAGTGTGTGTGTGTGTGTGTGTGTGTGTAAAAATACCCCAGGCCTGGCAACAGCTTCTGCAGTTTTACAAGGGAAATGGAAAGGATGCTTGCTGAGTATGAACTTACTTTAAAAAAACCAAAACAGGACTGTTTATATTTAGTACACATGCTGAGTTGCAAGAAATTCCGGCTTCCCAGGAATCTTTCAAGTTCTCTTGCTTTTGTTTTTTAAAGGAGGTTTCTAGTCCTCATGACTGAAAATTAAATTGTTGAGAAGACAAGACAGGCACTCCAGGGTTTTGTAATCACACTGGCATAATTTGGGTACTCCACACATAGGGAAACAGACTTGTGCCCAATTGGCAGCAGTAAGGGAATGCTTGACCTGCCGCCCCTGAGCCTGGCTTCCCTAGGTGGGAAATCCTTTCCGGCCCAAGGGCTGGATGGAGCAATAAATGCAATTGTGTCTTTCTGCAGTAGGCACACCCACACACAGTCTACTCTTATCCTGAAGCCAGGCCAGCAAATTTCATCAGAGTTTGAGGACACATTCCAGATAAGGCAAACACCCGAACAGACCGTGAAGCTGGGGCAGTGAAGAGTGTGGCCTGGACTAAAGAGTCTATTGGGCCATATTTGGTGAATGGTTCCCCTCGATGGTTGCCTGGGCTGCTTGCTGCTAAATTCAGCCTTGGGGATGAAGGAGAAATAGCGCTTTGACAGAATGAGTCCCTCAGGGCACTTCTGAGTATGATTCTGCACCACTGAATCCTACAGAGATAGTGAGAGGTCAGGCAGAACGAGTTTTCTTCAAACCACCACAGCAATCAAGGAGAGATTGGGGAGGGAGAAGAAGAGGCTTACTCTCTCCACTCAACTGGCTTTCGTTTCGTTTTATTTTTGCAGGTGCCCACTTGCTCACTAGGAAACCTCTTCTGGGGGTCTGGCAGTAGGCATTGGCCTGTATCCCGAATAACTTTCCCTTCCTCTCCTCTCCAGCCCCTGAGGATCTGCTCCAGAAGATGTTCTGGTTGCTGCATGAGGCAGGAGAGGAGATGAGGAAGGTCCCCCTGTGCAAGCCAAAATCTGTTGCATGAGTGGAATGGGTGCAATCCACTGTATGGACCATGCTAAGAGGAAACAAAACAAAGCAGTGAAAACTTCTGAACATAACAGTTGCATTTGAAACCTTTTTTTTTAAAGTACAGTTGTACCTCTGAAGTCGAATGGAATCTGTTCTGGAAGTCCATTCATCTTCCAAAATGTTCAGAAACCAAGGTGCGGCTTCCAATTGGCTGCAGGAGCTTCCTGCAGCCAATCAGAACCTGTGGAACCCACGTTGGACGTTTGGGTTCCAAAGAATGTTCGCAAACCGAAACAGTCACTTCTGGGTTTGTGGCGTTCGGGAGCCAAAACGTTCAACTTGCAAGGTGCTCAGGCTCCAAGGTACGACTGTACTTTTATAATCCCCTGTATTTTGCAAAGCTGTTAGCTGAGCTGACCACTGAAACGGGACACAATTTTTAAAATTAAAACCAAACAGGTTCACTCTGACGCCTTTACTGATTCTTTGATATCATCTTGTGGGCTCTCCTTCCTTGGAGGTTTTCAAGCAGAGGTTGGACGGCCATCTCTCCTGGATACATGAGCTGAGATTCCTGCATTGCAGGGGGTTGGACTAGATGACCGCTGGGGTCCCCCCTTCCCACTCTACAAGCCTATGGCTGTCTGATCTGCAGCACCATCCTATTCATGTCTTCTAAGAAGGAAGTCTCATTGAACTCAGTGTGGCTTACTTCCAGGGAAGTGGATATAGGGTTGCAGCCAAAGAGAAGGGGGGGGGGGAGAACTACCTTGGCCTCCACAATTTATTTCAGTCACAAATTATTGGAATCCTTCCCTGCTCAGAGCTTGTGCATCATTTGCAAGTCTAACAGAAAGATTAATTTAATAGACTGGATTGGCTTTTTGAAAAATTAAGTTATTTTCCCGAGTTGAAAGGGGATGTTTACTATAGTTACTATGGTAAGGGGGAGGGGGAGGGGCAAAGGAGCAAGACTTTCTTTCCTTTTCTGCTGGCAAGGTTTTTGGAGTGACAGATCTTTACAGAAAAGGATAGAAAAGGGGGAAAGAAAAACAGCGTTTGGCAGGAGGCCCTCAGACAGCCAATTTTTGCAGCAGTGGAGAGATGTAACAAATCACACAAGCGCACACACCCCTTTGCATTGTCCACACACGAGAAGTGCAGATACACAAATGATTCACGCACTGAGGGCATCTGTATGATCAACTGCGGAGGAGCGTGATAAATACGATCTATCATATGCCTTTCTTCACCTGCACAGGCTCATTAAATAACCTCTGCTGAATTACATCTAGCATTCCAAACCTCTGAGCAACTTCAAGCAGCTGCCTTAGCTTAAAGAGAGAGAGACAGAGAGAAAAGTAAAACAAGAAACTTGCTGCAGAGATCTTAAATTTCTTTCTTCAGAAATGTAAAACAACCCCCTCTTTCCCAAATAATCATCATCTGCGAATTTGTTACTTATGCCCTTGGATTGATGTGCCATCCTTCTCTCAAATTATCAGGGCCCTCAATAAACTATACAGTTTTAAACACAATAAAACAAGTACATAAAAATAAGCTGAATGCAGCAAATCTATAAAAACAAAATTAATATACACAGCAGAATAAAACAGATCATCTCTAAAAAAGTTAATTTGGGGGGGAGGCACATGATTTTGGCTGGTGCCAGAAATATTTCTGAGTGGATGCCAGTCAAACCTTTCTAGCGACTGAGATTAAGTGGGCTGCAGTCAGTGGAAGCTTATGGCTTAATAAAGATGTTAGCCTTTAAGGCATCTTTGGAAGACATCTGAAGGCAGCCCTGTATAGGGAAGTTATTAATGTTTAATGTTTTATTATGCTTTTATATTTCTTGGAAGCTGTGCAGAGTGGCTAGGGCAACCCAGTCAGATGATAGGTGGGTGTGTTTACAAATAATAATAAAAATATTGTAACAACAACAAGCCACAAGGCTGTTCACCCCCTCCACTCTGAGAAGAGCATTTCAAAGCTGGAGTCCCACCACTAAATATGTAATGACTCCAATAACAACTATCACCACACCTGAGATGGTATCCTGGCTTCCTTTTTGGCTCCAACCAGGTGAAAATCTTTTTTTCCAGCCATGGTCTTAGGAGATCTATTAGTTTTACTACTTATTTTGCTTAATGCTTGCATATATTCTTTTACTATTCTGATAGGTAATACTATAGGTAATATTGTTTACCTATATAATATATAATTTAATTTACTCTTTATGTATTGTAAATGTTTTTCAATCCTTCTGAAAGATGTTGCAAAAGCTGTGCCTGAAGGATGGCTAATACATACCTTAAAGTCAAATTCATGTCCCCAAGTTTGTGAAATTTAATTTACATAGAGAGGAGGTGGGATATTTTCTTGGATGTAAGAATAAGCATCACATTTTTGGGAAACAAATATAAGGCACAATCCTGTCTTCACTTAAGCATGACCCCTCCCCACCAAGTGCACCATCCCATTGGATTGTATCCATGTTGTTCAAGACTGAAAAAACCACTTCAAAAAGTCATACATTCACATTTTTGCAAAACATTTGATGGAGTGAGATGGACAGCAGTCAGGCAAGAAGAAAGAAGCAGAAGGGGGCAGTAACGTGGCTGGGCTATAGAGACAAATTCTCATTCAGAACATCTGAGCTTCTAACATTTTTTCCACATAAAATAGCAAGCCTTTTGCTTCCATCCATGAGGCCTAGAAACTTCTCCCCTAATGTTCAAAGCAAAGATTCTCAGGATTCCAGGTCATATTGCATGCAGATGTACAGTCATACCTCTGGTTAAGAACTTAATTTGTTCTGGAGGTCCGTTCTTAACCTGAAACTATTCTTAACCTGAGGTACCACTTTAGCTAATGGGGCCTGCTGCTGCTGCTGCACCACCGCACCGCGATTTCTGTTCTCATCCTGAAGTAAAATTCTTAACCCTTGATACTATTTCTGGGTTAGCGGAGTCTGTAACCTGAAGCGTCTGTAACCGGAGGTACCACTGTACTCTGCCATTCTCTACTCTATTTTCCCATAGCTTGCCTGAATGTTGTTTTGGTCCACCTTAAAAAAAAACAACCCACCCAAATGTGGCGGATGAATGAATTTTTGGCTCCCCTTATGGCAGAGACCTCTACAGCTTTTCCCTTCCTTCTCTCAGCCCCATGGATGCAGCAGGACTTTCTGGGAATTGTGAAAACAGACAGGCTGTTGAAAGCTGATCTTGAGCTTATAAGCGTCATTACTCATCTGTTAAGTTTTGCCTTGCTGGCTTGAAGAGAGAACTCAACTCCCTCCATCCTCAAGTGTTTAAGAAAGGGCCGTGTGCCAAGCACCAGCTGAAGAAAATCTTAGAGAAATCTGCCCCCCTTTCTCTCTCTCCCCTCCCTGTAACGTGTGGGTGGAAAAAGTTTTGCTTGGATCGCTTGCGGACAATAAACTAACAGCCACCTAAGCTAGTGGTAAGAATGCTAAGAATTGCATTGCCACATTAGACGAAGGTCCATCAAATTCAGCGAAACTTCTCAAGCAGTGGCTAGCTTTGAAAAGCTCACAAATAGGACACGAAAGGGGTGAGCATCTGATGCTACACATCCCCAGGTTCTGGTACTTAGGGGTGTTACACTGGAGACTTTTAAAATATGAAATTTTCTGTTGTTATGTTGAATAGATGCTGACATTCCTATTCTCCTCAAATCTGTCTTAATACTTAAAAAAAAACACCACACATTTAATTTTAGTTAAAGCCATATAAGCCTTCACACATAACCACTGACAGGGTAATCTCAATTATCTCTCAACCATGATGCAGTACAGACACCACTAAGATGACATTTCAGTGATAAATAAGGGATGGGGATGTGTCTGCCTGCAAGGAGAAAGCAATCTTGCTCCACACCCATTCACAGAAAGCTCGGCCAAGATGTCCCACACACCCTTGCAGGTTATGCACAGCTGTGGGTGAACTGAAAGGCTTCCCAACAATTAAAAAAAAAACAAAATTGTGCCACGTATTGTCCTTTGAACAACTGGAAAAGCAAAATCCCTGAGATATCCCTGAAATGGACTAGAAACCAGTAAGTTGGGGGTGGAAACCTTTTTCTGCCTAAGGTCTCCATTACCTCATAGGCAACCGACCGGGGTGGGGGTGGATGGAGAAGACATCCGTGGTGGGTGGGACCTGAGGTTAAAGTGGGCGGAGTAACAGCTATAACACCTAACCTTTCTAAGGTAGGGTACATTCCAGCCACGCAAGAAGCCACAGGTTCCTACTCACATCTCTCTCTAGGAGCGAGCCGGCAGTAAATGACACCGTGCCAGTTATTAACAACAACAACAATTGTACATTGGTACCTCAGGTTACAGACGCTTCAGGTTACAGGTTCACAGGATAAAACTACAATATAAAATCACAAAATACATAATCAAAATAAAAACAAGAACAACCCAATAACCCCCTCCACACACACACTCATTTTAAAAGGGCATTGAATGTCAGTCAACCAAAGGCCTGGTTAAAGAGGAACGTTTTTGCCTGGCCAGTTGAGGTGATTAGCAAAAACAGTATCTGCACAGACGTGGCTGAGAATCATGAACACAACAACTCATCCCTAGTACGTCTTGCCTCCGAGAAGCAGTTGCCGAGGCTGAAGGTCCCCGTCTCCCCACAGCTGCCTAAGTCTCCAGGGGTTTCCCCAGCAATCGGAGACTACATCCATGCATCACCTCTCCTCCTTCCTTTTCATGCCTCTTCTGGTTCTGGGAGATCGGGGTAGGACAATGAAAACACGAACCACACGCCTTCTGAATAGTTTCTATCCAAGAGCTCTGATTGCACTAAATAACGATCTCAGGGCCAGTTGCAAGGTTTAGTAAGTAGGGAGTAGAAGGAATGAGATAGGTCTTAGGTTATGTTATGCTTTTAAATAGGTCATGCTATATTCCGGATAATGTTATGTTTTATAGATTATGTTTAAATAGGATGAGAGTTCGGAGATACGTGCAAATGTATATGTGAACCCGGTCTTTGGGTGGGTGTTTGATTTTCGTTGTTGTGTATACTGTGTATATACGGAAAATGACAATAAATTTATCTAAATCTAAATCAGGGGGGAGGGGAGCTTGTTGCAGCAGGAGGGGGAGACACCCGTGACTCTTCCCCAGTCTGACTCATCTCTGCCTCTTGGCCTCCCTCCTGCTTCAGCTTCAGCCTCTGATTCTGGACTTCTTTCTGACACACACTCTCCCAGCTCACTGCCCCTCCAAGCTTCCAACACCTCTTCTCCCTCTTCTCCTTCTGACCACTCACTGTTGTCCTACCACCACTCCCCTGCCTCTGAGCCGCCTTCTCTGGCTGGATCACCAGCTGGTTCCTCCCACCAGTCCTCCGTATCCAACCAGCCCATAACACCAGGCAAGCGATTGGCAGCATCACAGTTCAAGGACACATGCCTGATTAGCAAAGGCACTCAAAGAAAGGCTGATAAAAGGTGGGGCCTGGAGGGAGGGGGCCCCAGCTGGCCCCCAAGCCTGAGGTTTCCTACTCCTGCAATGAGCACAACTTAGTGGAGGTGTGGAAATACCTGCTTGTACAGAAAGGCTGCCTGAAATAAGGCAGCAGTGGTCGGTAGTGGAGAGCAGTCAGCATGTGGACCTAGCTTGATTTGGAGCCAACGGAAAGGAAATATGCACCCCGGAAATCTGAGCTGAAGAGGAATTGTTTTGCAGCTTCATTTCTCCCTCTTATGTCCGGAAAGATGGGAGTAAGCTGGCACTCTAGGCCACATTGGAATACTGGGTTCAAGAACGGAGGTGTGAGAATGAATGAATGGGCATCAGAAAGGGGGAACCCAAGCAGAACAGAGAGTAAATTTTCTATACAATGTGAGGCACAGAAAAAAGCAGTAAAAACCTGTTACCTGAGTTTGTCTGCTATAAATATCACCCTCCTCTCTAGCAGCAGGGAAGCAAAGACTCTGCTTAAGTGCCGGATGCTGAGCGAGGAGAACAGGGACTCAAAGTCAACGTGCTCGAGCCTCGAGTCAAGTGGTCGGCGCAGCTCTATCACCTGAAAAGGATGAAGAACGCAGCTAATGCAGAGGGAGTCTGTTTTGTGCATAAAAAGGTTCAACCCCCAACATCTCCAGGTAGGGCTAGCAGGGTCCTCTCTCTGAAACACACTGGAGGTCTGCTTTCAGTCAGTGCAGACCATACTGAGCTTGGTGGACCAATGGTCTGGCTTGGTATAAAGGCAGCTTCCTATGATGGCAAAAGTCTGGTGCCCAAAATCTCACCCGAGGTACTTAAGGAGCCATCTCTGCCTGTTAACATTGACTTCTCTTTGGACTACCACTCTACTTGCTGCCTCACTCTGGTTTTGAGCTTACTTCTGTCCCGGAGCCAGGTAGGAAGTTCTTGATGCTGATGGTTCGGCCCAGAGCTGGGAAAGGCGCCTCCATCACGCTTCTCATAAGGGGCTGTACCAAAGCAGGGGAAATCCCACGCCTTTTCTCAACCTCATCCAAGATCTAAAAAGGCAGAAAAGCTGGTAAGTATAACAAATAATATCTTCTACAAAAGACATATCCGTTTGTCCTCTCCTCTTACTGAGTTCCCACTTCTCTTTTAGTTTTTCCTCTCTCTGTAGGATGCAACAAGACATTCTTTCTTTAAAAAAAATCTAACTTTGGGAGATTCTAATCCAATGATTTCTTGTTTGTTTGTTTGTTTTTTTAAAAAAGAGGAATAGAGGGGAGAGGATTCATAACATATTTCAAGAGCTGTCTCTTAGATATACTTAAGAATTAAACCACAAAAAAGCTGGTGAATCTTAAGAACTTTGGAAAAAATCCTTATTTCATACTTGCTAATAACTACGGCAAGGTTATCCACATAAGACTTAACAGACGTACAGTGGCACCTTGGTTCTCAAATGGCTTAGTTGTCGAACAACTTGGAACCCAAACGCTGCAAACCTGGAATTAAGTGTTCCAGTTTGCAAACTTTTCGGAAGCCGAAATGTTACAGTTCGGATTTGAGTGCCACACTTCCTTTCTGAGTGCTACGCTGAAGTCTGTCTGTGTTTGCTATTTATTTTAGGGGTTGTTTTTAAAAGTCTGGAACGGATTAATCCATTTTGCATTACTTTCTATGGGAAAGTGCACCTTGGTTTTGGAACGCTTTGGTTTTGGAACGGACTTCTGGAATGGATTAAGTTTGAGAACCAAGGTACCACTGTACTTGTTTCTTTGCAAATTGAAGTCCAGGACCACTAGGCTATCGAGAGAGATAATCCAGATAAACGTTCTCATGGAATCAGAACACAGGCGAGGGCAAGCCTCTATTCTCCACCCTGCTCTAAATCAGTGTTTCCCAAACGTTTTTGGGCAACGGCACACCTGTTTACCGGAAAAAAATCTCGCGGCACACCACCATTAAAGCCCCGCCCCGTGACGTCAGCGCGCAGCGTCACGCCGGGAGGGACGCACAAAAGTGAACGTTTTTTCCCTTCCCCTTGCCGGGGTGGGAGGAGGCAGCAGAGCGAGGGACTGAGGGACGGCGGCAGCTGAGGCGGCGGCGGCTGTTGTGGTGGTGGCGGCGATAGCGGGCGGAGGAGGAGCCGTCGCCGGGAGTTGCTGCTGCTGCTGTTGCTGCTGCTGCCCGGACATGCCGGCCTCCTCCTCCTCCGCTGTCTCGCGCTCCTCCCTTTTGCGCGCGCTGCCCCGCCGCTCGGCACCACCACCGCGGAGCCGCCCCCGGCTCGACGCGGATCCTCGCCGCCGCCTCAGTTGCCGCCCGACTCGCCCGCCTCCCTCCCACGGCACACCAGCCGGTGTCTCACGGCACACTAGTGTGCCGCGGAACACCGGTTGGGAAACACTGCTCTAAATGATGTCCCAGAAGCATAAACCATCATCTTCATCCAGCGCCCCCTTTATGTATAGCCTACATCGTCCATCTCCTTCTCAATCTACCTTAGAAAAGAGGTTGAAACATCCAAGACGGCTCACAATGCAGTAAACTTCAGGAAGTCGCTTCCCTTTCCCACTGGGCTTTCAAGAGAGACAGAAAAAAACACACCCACACAGATGCACAGTAGTTAACAAGGAGAAACAAGTTGGTGTTCAGCACAGAAGTCAGCTTCCCCCAAACTAATTCCCCTTCCGAAAGCTTGAAAATATGAAAGAAACATTATTCACGTTTTCTAGAAATCTCATTACTTCTCCAACTAAATGATACTGAATACTGAGAGTTCGTAGCATCTTAAAGAGACATGGTTACTTGGTTCTGGTTGCAAAAAGGAAATTGTGGTACTGTGATGAAATACTGAAAGCTATAATAATAATAACAATAATAAAAGTGTGAGATAAACATATGAACAGTTTGTTCTGGACATTTCCTTATCATCACCAACACTAGATTTATAGCACAGTATCAAGCAGCAGGAGCAATTGGTGGTTTTGATCCTTGGCTGGAACACAGTGTGTCTAGCTTAACCTAGGACGGAACAATTACAATGGGTTGTATCCAGCCAAGTTCTTCTCAAAGCTGACTCACTGAATTTAATGGACCTAAATTAGTCATGTCTATTAGTGCCAATGGCTGTACTCAAGAGTATGACTAACGATGAATAGGACCCTGTGTTTAATTGGTTCAAGGAATCTGATGGCTTTGCTCACCCCCCCCCAAATAATCCAAAATTAGGGTGCAATTCAAACTCTTTTTGCATCAGGTTTCACAGCAGTTCTGGGGGTGGGGAGAAGCTGTGATATGCTTGTGTCGGGCTGGATTGCAGCAGCAGCAGCAGCAGCAGCAGCAGCAGCAGCAGCAACTGAAGGCTGGTACAGCAACCTGCTTCCTCCTCTTGCCTTCTAATCTGGCTGGTGTGCATGGCAGGGGCATGGGTGCGAGTGTTGCCCTGCTGCTACATTGAGGCCACTGGGCAGAGGTTGAGGTGAGGAATGAACCTTGGAAGCTGATTCCAAGAAATAATAGAAAAAAAACTTATATTCCATACACCACTGATAAATCTGGAAAAATGGTTTCTGTTTTCTCAAAAAGGTTTACACCCTAAAATATATAGCAGATCAACTTCATTTTAGATTAAAAAGGAGACAGATTCCAGGTACATTTGGTGGTAGTGTAAACTTATAGAAAGTTTTTTTAAACTATGGTAATTTTAATAAAGGATGTTACTGGGTGTAAACCTCTGTGTGATCCAGAAGGATTTCTTTTGAGAGTCTTTGAAAATGCAGTCAGTGAAGTAACATTGGCTTGTTTCAAACTAAACACTGCCAAGTTTGTTTGGGTTTGGATGCCACGATGAGCTGTGGCTAACCAAAAGTAGAAACAAGAGCTTCCCAACTCCTCCTTGATGCACCAGAAGAGGAGAGGGTGGGGGGGAATAAAGTAAAAAGGTAAAGGACCCCTGGATGATAAAGTCCAGTCAAAGGCGACTATGGGGTGCGGCACTCATCTTGCTTCAGGCCGAAGGAGCTGGCGTTTGTCCATAGACAGCTTTCCGGGTCATGTGGCCAGCATGACTAAATGGCTTCTGGCGCAACGGGACACCATGACAAAAGCCAGAGCGCACGGAAACACCGTTTACCTTCCTGCCGTAGTGGTACCTATTTATCTACTCACACTGGTGTGTTTTCAAACTGCTAGGTTGGCAGAAGTTGGGACAGAGCAATGGGAGCTCAGCCCGTTGCGGAGATTCAAACCTCCAACCTTCTAATCGGCAAGCCCAAAGGGCTCAGTGGTTTAGACCACAGCGCCACCTGTGTCCCTAGTGCTAGCCTGAGGGAAGGTGGGGCTTGTCCCCATCAAAATAAACTTTGGCCTATTTTTACATCTAAACACAGCCATTCTGCGGGCAGATTTGTTCAGTTACCTTTTTCACTTTGCAAAAAGAGGTGAGTGTTGACAGCACAGAAAGGTTGCTACCTTTTTTTTGATACCATGCTGTTTTTAGAAGGGTTTTCTTTTTATTATTCTTAAAGATAGTTACCAGTAGCCTTCTGCAGTATCCAAACCTTCGACTGCCATCTTCACTAGTCAAGACAAATGAGAAAGTCTCACTGAAAGGACAGAGATAAATAGAAGATAAAAATGACTTCTGCCTTGACAAGGCTTTCTTTTACACATACAGTGGTACCTCGGGTTACATACGCTTCAGGTTACATACGCTTCAGGTTACAAACTCCGCTAACCCAGAAATAGTGCTTCAGGTTAAGAACTTTGCTTCAGGATGAGAACAGAAATCGTGCTCCGGCAGTGCGGCAGCAGCGGGAGGCCCCATTAGCTAAAGTGGTGCATCAGGTTAAGAACAATTTCAGGTTAAGTACGGACCTCCGGAACGAATTAAGTACTTAACCCGAGGTACCACTGTACTTTAGTAGGAGAGTTGGGAAACCTTTGGCCCTCCAGATGTTGCCAAACTACAACTCCCATCGTCCTTAGCCCTGCTTGCTGGGGCTGATGGGAGTTATGGGAATTTCTGAAACTGCCCTTCAGATTGCTAGAAGGGAACTATATGTTTGAATGCTAGGACGGTAGAAGGAGTGTACATGGGTATCTTGTCTTTCTTACAAGTCGGTTAGGGCAGCATAAACGGGACCCAGCTTATCTTCACAACAACCCTATGAAGTAGGGGAGGCTGGAAGATTGAGACGGGCTCATAGACACCCAGCAATCATCAGGGATGAGTGGGGGATTTTAGCCTGGATCTCCAAGCCTGAAACTGTCAGCCTGCAATGGGGAACTGATGACCATGCAGAGGTTATTAGTCTCCACCTCCCATCAACTCCCGGCCAGCATGGCCAACAGCAAGGGATGATGGGAGTCGTAGCCTGGTGGCAACATCTAGAGGGCCACAGGTTCCCCATCCCTGCTCTAACCACTACACAACTCAGGGGATAAAGGTTCCAGGTTGGCCATCTCCACCATGCCCACCTGCAAGCTTCCTAAAGGTTGGCCACTTGGTTGTGCTAGATTAGGTGGTCTTCTAACCTGAATCTGGGACAAGATATTTGTTTTGGTTTTCTCTCCTTGGCCTTACATAAAGTGAGCTCGCTTCTCCAGCTGGTTTCTTCTGTTTGAGCCTCACTGTTCCCCACTGGGCAGCACTATTTTGGATGACGGGAAGGTGCTATTGGTGGGTGAGAGAGAGAGCAGAAGAAAGAAATCCTATGATGCAACTTGCCTGCTAAACTGGCAGACGGGTGTCCAGTCTTTAGCGTCAGGGAAGCAAAACTGAGGGATGGCTTTTAGCTGGTCCTCTGCTTCCCTCATGAATTTGAAGGAACGTTCAAGCTAGTGGAAAAAGGAGATTAGTTTCCGATTAGTGAAGAAGAGAGTGAAACAGCTTGAAGGACTGTCCTCTCTGCCCAGCTCTGAGATAAAACAAAGAGGTGATGGCAGAGACTGAGCTTCTGCCTGGACAGCTGCTTGTCTAGCGTACCTGATCTTCGCATATTTTCCCCTCCAGTTGCCAACCAAAGCTCACGGATTCTTCCATGCAGTCAGCTTCAAAATGCATCAAGTTCCTTGGCGCCATCCCTACCACACCATCAGAGGTAATGCTAACATTTTAAAAGGCATACCTTCAGTTAGGGTGCTTGGTGACCTAAGAACAGAGGGACCTGCCTTACACCAGGTAAAGGCTGCTGGTCCTCTGTGTCCAGTGCTGTTTTCTCTAAGAAATACCAGCTTTCTAAAGGCCTCAGTCAGAGGACTTTCCCATCACCTGCTACCTTGTTCTCTTTAACTGGAGACAAAGGATTGAAACAAGGACCCAGGGCCGGATTTAGGTTTGATGGGGCGCTAAGCTACTGAAGGTAATGGGGCCCTTTATATGTCCAGCTGTCCTTTGTTAACAAAAAAATGCCACTGTTTTTTGTGTTGAATATATGCTATATGGTAATTTATGGACCTAATAGGTATCTAAAGCCATTTGCACATAACAAAATATGTATTTTATCAAGGTAATTGTGGAACTTATTTTATATTTTGGAAATGTACATCAAGGTTTTTTCCTTTATTTTTTTTGGGGGGGGGCCAAGAGAGTGGGGCCCTAAGCTACTGTAGAGCTTGTTTAGTTTATAATCTGGCACTGCAAGGACCCATTACATGTGAAGTATGTGTGACTCTATTGGATCATCCCCTCTTTGGATATTTCCAACCATATCTCTGAAGCAAGTACTTCTCACCCCAGGAAAAAGAAAATCCTTGTGGTTTCTCTGTCCAGCTACCAACTTGAGGTGACCAAAGTCTGCAAGAGCACCTTCACTCACATGGCCCACCTTTAATGGAAACTGCTGGGTGACTTCAGGGACATATGGGGCACAAGCCTGCTTCTTGTGCAACGAGACCACTACAAAGTACTCAAAGAGTTGCCTTTCTTGGTACTCGATGAGATCCCGCTCCAAGGTTTGGTATCTGGGGGCTTGTTTCAGGCGAGACTTCACATGGACCAGGCGCTGGCTGTGAGCTATACAAAGACAGGCAAAGGAAGTCAGGTTTGTGTCACTGTTTTGCATACTTAGTATTCCCATAATGCTTTGAAGTCCCTCCACCCCTTTTCTCAATGTATTCTCCATGATCTAAAGGGTTTGGTATTACTTCATGCCATGATGAGGACAGAAAGATGTCCAAACTATGCCACAGAACTGCAAAGCGACATTATATGGAGGACAAAGATGAAATGTAATATTAGAAGTCATTGTACCATGAACTTTGTGGTACAACGGGGGAGAGAGAGAGCAAAGTGACATACAGTCGGAGGAGTCAAAGCATGTCAGGAGTTGAGCATGTATATATTTAACTGGATAATTCAAGATCATTTTCTGAAAAGAAAAATATAAAAGGCTAAAAATATTTTCTGTGTTGGTTTAATGGTACCATTAATTTTTAAAAATTGGTTGGATCCAAACTATGTTCACTGCAGTTAGTTGTTAATATTGCAATCAATGGACCTTAATTACAACTTACTTTTCACATTGATTTCAGTGGGACCTACATGCAAGTCACTTAGCCTGACCCAACCCATTAAGTCTACAAATTATTAAATAAAACAGGCATATTAAACACCCCCACCCAAATGTGATTTCCCCACGCTCTGATCCTTTGGCAGGCCCCTCCCTCACTTCCATTACATGTGCACGTGCATACAGAAAAGAAAATTAAGTCCAAATCCAAAATATTAAGGTAGACCTTATTTCCACCTTATCAAGGTTGTAAACCTGAATGCATGCACTCAGGAGGGAGTAGAACCCAGGGAATATTTTAAGACTTATTTCTCATTAGACCTGCACAGGGATGCACTGCACATGAGTTGCAAAGATAATGAGCTTCTCTGCAAACTGTGATTCTGGAGAGCAGCATCGGCTGTGTAGCTCTCAGAAAGCTAGGTAAATTGCATGTTCATTTTTACAGTATCTGAATGTCTATGCAAGCACAAAAAGAAATCTTGGTGCCTTTGGGAAAGAAAGAGTCTTGGGTGCAAATCATTCCTCAAACCCATAACTTCCATTGCAAAAATCTGCCTCTCTTTTGCTCACACTCGTGCTTTCTTACCTTTAAGCTTCTCTTCAGTGTCGCTGTCCGATTCGCTATTCTCATCTGTAACTAGCAGAAAATAGAGAGGAAGAGAATAAAGATCTTCTACACTTTACAAACAAAAATAGTAACTGCCTCCTAAATCAACACGCAGATGCCCTTCAAGACACTCATTTCCCTGAATTTTGTAGTGCAGCCCTCCAACCAAATAATGTTTACAAAACTTGTAATATTAAAGTGTGCATAAAGATGCACATAGAAATGAAAATAACATACAGAAAAACACATGAGGAGAAATGGCTCACAAAAAAGGTGTATGCTAGGCAGTAATTGCACACAAAAATGTATATATTGAGAAGGACTTCCTTAAAACAAATAAATCACAAACTGATGCAGAAAAGTGCAGACCTGAAGTTACGATTAGAAAACTGAGAAACTGAAGGTGTGTTTGAGTGTTTGCCAGAACGGGCATACAGTCAAAGTGGGGGGGGGGGGGAGTGAGACACTCACACAAGCCCTGACCCCAACACCCTCACATGCATCACACCCCTTATTAGTTCCCGACCATCCCAGTGATGAGTGGAGAAGATCCACAGGGAGCTTCCACTTGCATTCACTTGAACACATGCCAACGCCTTGAGCACTCACGACCTTTGCTTATCCCCAATGGACATGGGCACTTATGTGCAGGCTGCCCCCGTCCACAGATACAGAGCTGGCAGGCTCAGTGCATGAATGCACCTTGAGAAATAAGACAGATTTGTTCAGCCCTTTCAGCTATTTAATATTAGAAAGAGCGGTGGCGGTGCGGGGGGTGGGGGTGGGACAGGAACAAAACCACAATGAACCCCCAAACACAGTTCAAGCAAACACTCCAAAGCCTTTCTGTCCCTTCTCTACAAACTTCCTCCTTACCTCTTCCTGAGCTGCTCTCTGTGGACTGTGACAACCTCTTGACTCGCTTCTTCCCTCTTCGCGCTTCATAGATGGCATTGATTTTTAACACCAGCTGCTTAACATAGAGAAGAAAAGTCAGCGTTTTCTCCATCCACAAGTCAAGATAACTGAAAATCCTTTCTCCCTTCCTGCTAATTCCTCACAGTTATTTTCCTTTGGCCCTTTCTAGCCTTCTGCTCCAAGTATTCTTTCTCTTGGTGAGAATCTTCCACAATTCTGTATTTTTTATTTTTCTTAAAGTAGTGTGCAAGTTAAGCAAATTTTAGAAAAACATTTAATCCACACAGCTAATTTGTAAAATACCTTTAATCTGTAAATTTGGGATGTGAAACTGACTCTCTCCGGTTTGGTGAAGGTAGGCTTACCAGGTGCATTTAACATGTATATTTTACCTTCCTGCACATACTATTTAATGTACATTTAACCTGCATAGATAATTTGGAATGTGCTATTACTTTGGAGGTATTTTTCTTCCAATTTAGACTTAAAGTAATGGATCAAGGGCCTTCTTTACACATCACAAACTTCGATTCTTACCTTAGGTCTGGTATGGGGAACTTGTGGCTCTCCAGATGTTGCCCGAGAACAATTCCCAACCTCCCTGACCATTGGCCTTGCTGTCTGGAGTTGATATGAATTGGAGCCCACCAACATCTGGAGAGCCACCAGTTCTCCACCTTCTGGGTTAGGTACATCAGTCATACATCCTTTCACAAGACTGGCTCAACCCAAAGCGGGGAGGGGGAACATGTGATCCATTTTACATCCACAATAGGTGGTTATTTCAATAGCAGACAACTTAAATTTACAACTTCATCTCACAATGATCCATAAAGTTTTTGGCTGGGCCCGTACGGAGTGAACAGAAATTAAAATTCCAAGCCCTTCAGCATATCCTGTTAAGGTTGATGACATCATATCCATATGCTTATTCTCAGTCTTCACTATCTGCCTGCCCCTCCCCTAAAAAAACAATAACTGAGAGAGAGAGAATATCTGTGTGGGTTACCTTAGGAATTTTTCTCCTCCTCTTGCCATTTTGAGTATCACCCAAGGAGAAGAAAGTATCGTCAGGGCTACTAGGGGTGGAAGGGGGACTGATTCTGGAAGGAGAACATGTCCCGTCTCGGTTTGATTTCCGTATGTCTAATAACTTGAAACTCCGCCGTTCCGAATTCTGCCGAAAGAAGATGGGCTTGGAGAGCAGCTGCGTAGGCCAGACAGGAACAGGAAAAAAACAGGCGGCAGCATTTAATCAGAGATGTTGCATTTCTCCACGGCAGAAGTAACTCCCACCCCAAGCGGGCAAAGCAGAAATGTTAGTTACAATACTTCTTGGCAGGTTATCTCTGGCCTAATAAATTTCAGCAGTTACTTTGATTTTCACAGGAAGGCCCAGCAAGATAATAGGAGAGACTCTGATTCCTCATCGTGACAAACTCACAGCAGTCTCATCCTCATAAGAGAAAGAAGTCTTGTTGCTTGTGCAACCCAGGCTGGCAAGCCTTGTAGCAGCAGTAGCAACAAAAAAGCCAGCAAAACCAAGCAACCAAAGACATTTGTATGGGAGAATGAAAGAGCTACTGTACCACATCGGACCAAAAGTAACACGGGCCAGTAGTCTGTCAGGCTGTGGCCGTTTAACAATTGCTTCAGAGAAAAGTTTAAGCAGTCGCGAAGTTGCATATTTAGGGATTGCTACATTCCCTAACCCTGTCATTTAGCGATTGATTCTACCCAGTAATAATAGAGTGGTCTGGCACCTGTTCGTGGGTCTTCTGATGTTCAAGTCCTGGGTTTCTACATGGGAAACCCAAATGGGAATCCTGGCTTAGCCATGAAACTTACTCAGCGACCTTTGGAACTGTTGAAAGGTTGGTGTGAGCATAAATAAGCTCTCTGTGTACTGGTAACTGCTCCAGAAATTATTCCTTTCCATTCTCAAAACCCCAAACCCCGAGGGAACAGCAAGCCTCATCTTAATCTGGGGAACAGCAGCGGGGAAGAATTATTATAAGCTGACAACCAAACTGGAAAAAACCTCAATGAATGCAATGGGTACTTAGCTTGGTTTCTTTGTTAATGCAAACAAACAAAAGACTACTTTTTCAACATTTTTAGGAAATAGCAATACCTTTTTGCAATAACAAGACTGTTTTGCAATCCAATGGGTGACATTTCCAGACTAAAGAAAGGCAGGTCTTCTAAAACATTTTGTATGGAATCATTTCTTCCCACTCCTTTGAACCGCATATCCATATATGCAATAATTAATAGTACCAGTATTGCAATGCCTCTTTTTGCAAGCTCGCAACAGAGATGGGCTCTCAACTTCTCACCACTTCTCCCTGCTGGTTGTGCCTTTAGCCTCATCTTCAGTGCAAGAGGATTCCCACCTCCCACCCCTTCAGTTAAAACACTTTGGAAAAGACTATGCGCGTCCGCTGTACTCTGTGCAGCACCTAGCACACTTTAGCAACATCAAACCAGTTGCAAGGCATCCGGCAACCCGCACTTCTCTATTTTGACTCATGCAGGGTCCAGTTTCTAAATCTGATCCATGTGCCTGGGGTCTGGAGCTCCCTAAGTTAATGACACTGAGCTAGATGCCATGGTCAGTTTCCTCAGCAGCTCACCCCCCACCCCAAGCCTGCAATTGGCAGTGAGCTCAACAGAGTCTCTTCACCAGACTTAACAAAACCAGAGACTGTGATGGCCAGCTCATTCCTAAAAAGAAACAGAATGCCTCTCCTCATCCAGCTAGAAAGGTCTGCATTTCCCTGTTCAACTCCTATATATCACCCACAGAACAGGTAGAAATTAGGACACGTCCCAACACAGAGTTTGCTCCCTAGATGACAACAACTTATTGGGATGTGCTCCAAGACACTCCGCCCAGGTGTGTCCTGTGTGCCCGTATTTCCTGGACTCCCAGAAAAGTCAGTGCAATAGCACAGCTGCAGCAGAACATGACTCTCTTGCTACTCAACAGTTCAAGGGCAGCTCCCAAGTGCCCTTATGCTGTCTGTACCAATGGAAGGTTTCCCACATTTTTGCTCTACTGTCAGTCATTCATTTTACTACTTTATGGCAAGGGCGGCCAGGCTTCACCTTTGTGAAATCTACTTCTGCTTTTGTTTTTATAAGAAGCCGGAGATCCGCCAACCAGAGCCAGGAGCAAAAGACATGCGCATAAAAATTTAAAATTATGAGCTTGGGAATTTGCCCTGAGTCCCAGAAGTGACCTTCGCTCACAGTCCTTCCACACAAAAATGATGACCCTCCCTTTTGGTATTTCAGCATGATAAAGGAAGCGGTCATTTGTGTCATTGCTATGGTTAAACAATGAGGTTGCAGAAATTCTCGCTTGTCTGCTGTAAGTCACACCCTGGTATCTACCAGTAGAACCCAATTCACCTTCTGCCCACTCCTCTTTTATGACCACTATTTTGCCAATGGTTTTCCTAGTAGTGATATATGGAAGTGAGAGCTGGACCGTAAAGGCTGATTGCCAAAGAGTTGATGCTTTTGAATTATGGTGTTGGAGGAGACTCTTGAGAGTCCCATGGACTGCAAGAAGATCAAACCTCTCCATTTTTAAGGAAATCAGCCCTGAGTGCTCACTGGAAGAACAGATCATGAAGCTGAGACTCCAATACTCTGGCCACCTCATGAGAAGAGAAGACTCCCTGGAAAAGACCCTGATGTTGGGAAAGATGGAAGGCACAAGGAGAAGGGGACGACAGAGGACGAGATGGTTGGACAGTGTTTTCAAAGCTGCCAGTATGAGTTTGACCAAACTGCGGGAGGCAGTGGAAGACAGGAGTGCCTGGCATGCTCTGGTCCATGGGGTCACGAAGAGTCGGACACGACTAAACGACTAAACAACAACAATATTTTGCCAAGAGTTAAAAAAGAGAAAGAAAACAACCACCACCAATAACAACCCCAGGATGTTGGTGAGGCAGTGTAGAAAAATTAAAGATGGCAGTGTCACAGGAGTAAGAACTGAGACAGCAGTAGAATTAGAATGCAGAAATAGGATGATACCCACCAAAAGGGACAAAAAAGGAGCAAACAACCCACAGCTTTGTAACAAAGTGCTTAGAAGCCTAGATATCTCAGATCGATGCTAGGCAGCTTGTAGCCAAAGAGAAATGCCAACCGGTTTAAAAAAAGGAGGGAGGGTTGTGTCCCATTTTCCTAGCACCATTCCTTCCCAATCACATTAACACAGTCTCTTATATGATCTTGTAGTGTTCTTGCATGCTTTTGGCTGTGGGCTGCCAAGGGCTGCCAATTAAACCCCACAGTGAGACGGAATCCAGAATGCACCATCCCAGAACCCATCAGGATTCAAGTGACATAGAATTCTCTCTCTCTTAACATCACAGAACTCGTTGGGCATGAAGTAAACTACACCAGGGAGTTAATCCAAGACAGGAAACCACATCAGAGGGCGAATCAGTAATCTTGTTCCCTGCAGGGCATCCATTTTCTCACCACTCTGCCTTCACAATGCCAGCCAAAACATATAACTTTGGGGCACTGGGTTTTCAAGTCACACTGGTTAGACCAGGATACCTTTGTGGGTGTGCCAGGGACCGAAGATGAAGGAGACGCTTGGAAGTTCAGGACACATTTCTTCCCCAAGCAGCGGCTATTTGTCTCAATATCTTCATAGGGGTTCTCTTTTGCTGGTGGATCTGGAATAGGAAGCCAGAGGCAGCAGATAATGAGCACACAACACTGCAAGCCTTTCAGCAGCTCAAGGAGAACTTGGGTGCTGCCTTTACCAGATCAGTGCTTTTAAGATCGAGGTCCAGCTAGTCTTTTCCCGCCCACTACAGGCAACCGGAAGACTTATCGTTGGACGGTTTAGCATGTTGCAAAGTATGTGAAGCTTCTCCCCCGCCATTGCTTAAACTCTATGCATGAAAAATCTTCACCTGCTGAATTTATGTATGTTGAGCAACTGTACAAACAACCTGGAAGCACTGAAGTCCAGTGCTTCAATATACTATGGCGACAATCCAACACACAGAGTCAAGTGTGCTTAAGTCTATTAATCTCCACTCCTCTGCCTTGGATTGTGGCCTGTACTTCAAATGCAAGACAAACATTAACAAGTCACTCAAACCCCATTAACTATTCCCCAACAGCCTCAGATCAAGTGAATCACTTTTGGATCATCTTTTAGCTGGGGATTAACATAAACATCCAACTTAATCTATGTTGTGTGTTTGTGTGTGTGTGTGTGCATATACCCCTTTAGATATGTTATGTACATGCAATGTTATAACTGTCACTATATATTCTTCTGCTCTTACTACTTTTCTATTACTAGCCAAAATATAGTTCCCGTGTTGTAATCTTGTAATGTACATTATTTCTGCTGGCAAGGCAATTCTGAGCATCAACAGGAACCCCGTCTCGTCCCCCCGCCCCCCAACACCCCCCCACACTCGTAACACATACAACAACTACTTCTAACAGAACACTGCCCTAAATTCTGGCTGCTCTAAAATAGACTTTAACATAAAGTTAGGAGAGCAAATGAACTGAGATTTAACTATTTAGGTCTTAAATATCAGGCTGCCCATCACTCAAAGTTGCCTACCTAAAATATCTTCATAGACATTTTCTTCTGATAAAGTGCGCGTTAGGGCCAGCTTGGTCTGGGCATACCAATCTACCCGGCCATTCTCGGAAGAGGACTGCAACAAATCTTCAAACTCATAGGACTTCCTGTGGCATTTGTGGGGTAGAAAGAGAAGCACAGCTTTTAATAAGTTGACATATGAAATACTATTTACAGGTTTAGTCAGCAGGGTAGGAACTGCATCTTCACACATTTGTCTCATGTTAAACCACAACTGTAAAGGTTCCCCCCCCCCCAGATACTGTAGATCTCAATTCTGTGATCTTAAATTGTTATAAACTGTTCTTGTGTTTTAACTGTTGTAACCTGTCCTAGGATGAAGGGTGGGTTGATAATTATGAGCCACCCATTATCCCCACATCTCACCGTTCTTATATCCTGGCACATCTTTCCTCCTTGAGCTCCAGCACTCAACGATCTCTTGTTCACCCAAAAGATTCTGCCCCTTCTCGCTTGCTCTTCTATGCACTTGGAACTGCCTCTCAGAACACCTGCATGATGCCACCTCTTTCCATTCCTTCAAGTCACTTCCCCAAATCTAAATGTGTCTTGAAGCCTTTGGTACATTAGTCTTCATACTCACTGAAATACATCCACTTGGTTTGTCTATTTACTTTGCCTCCATTTCTTCCCTCTCTGTTGCCTCCTAGGTGTCAATATTTAGGGAAGGGACCCTTTAGTGAAGTGCCATGTATGTTGATGGGCAAGCTAACATAAAACGAACATAGGTCAATTTGATGCACTTGAGTCTGCTCCGTGCTTTAGCTGCAATGCAGGCCAATACTGGATCAGGAAAGGTCAGGGTGGAGCTTGCACCTCTTTACAAAAACCTGCTTAACTGTTGGAGAGCCATGGAGTTAAATGGTTCCTTACTTCTAGGAGTGGCCTAGTTTAGAGGCCCTCAACCCTTCCAGGCTGAAGGCAAAATTACAGATTGCAACATCGACCATCATGTTAACTATAGCCCTTTTGTTGCACATAATAGGTAATAGAATATAATCACAGAATTTGAAAGGACCACGAGGATCATCTGGTTCAACCCCCTGCAATGCCCAACGTGGGGCTCAAATCCAGGGCCCTGAGATTAAGTCTCAGGCTCTACTGACTGAGTTACCCACTATAAATAGCCCTTCCCTTGCCAAGTGCTTCCCTCCCCCAATCCCACGCTGGAAACCACCACCTCCCCCAATGAACTGGTTTCAGCAGGATCTGTGTCTCCAAGTTACACTGGGGTCTGGGGTTTAGGTGGTGGGAGCAAGGAGGGAGCAGTTAGAAAAGGAAGGGTTAACCAACACATCTCCAGCACTCAAGGGGGTTAAGTTCACATGTAGGCTGGATCTCAGATAGCAGAACTGTGCAGAGACCTCTCTCTGCCTAAGACAGGTGTAGGATTCTTTTGGTCCTAGATGTTGCTGAACTACAACTCCCATCAGCCCCAGCAAGTGTGGCCAAGGGCCAGGGAAGATCACAGCTGCAGCTCAGCAACCTCTAAATGAGCAAAGGTTTCCCATACCTGGCCTAAATCCTTGGGCAGGCTCTGCCAGTCAATGCCAGGCGAGATAGTCACCTTGGGTTTGGGGGCATTGGACTAACCCTGTTGCCCTCCAGATCTTGTTGGAATGAAACTCCTATTGTTGCTGACTATTGGGGCTGATGGAAGCTGGGAGTCCAGCAACATCTGGAGGGTCACAGATCAACCACCGCTGCTTGAGAAGTTCATATGCATGAAACTTCAAAGAGGGAAGAACGCATTGAGTCCTCTCTTTCCATCTGTTTACAAACAAAAGCAGAGTGTGTGCCACTCAGTCCCTTGCCAAACTCTCCCTCAAAGCAAACTAGCGATTCACCATATAAACTGGTTCTCCAATTTATGCTCTATTTCCCTCCCCCTCTCTCCCCCATGTAAGTTTTCTTGCACACAGTGAAGTCTAGCAGAAAATCAGTCTTGGCACGCAGCAAGCCAATTCTGACCAGAACTGAACCCCAAGCTTTTTGGCTGCATCGAGCCACATCAAAATACTGACCGTTATCAAATGAGGAAAACACGATCCACACATACCTGGCCAACAGTTTGAAAGGAATCAACACATATTGGATGTAGGAGTTATATGAAGAATTCCATATTCAGCAGTTTAGAACAAAAAGTAGGAATGATACCTGTGATCCGTGTTCGCCTTATGCTTCCCATTCCTCAGTCTTCTGCTGACGGCCGAAGGAGGGGGTGAAGAAGGGAGGGGAGGAGGTGGAATAGAAGGCAGAGGGGGCAAATTTCGCTTATTCCTAACTGGCGGAATCCACCCCTCTTCGCCCTCGTGCTTGAAAGTCCGCCGAGGCTTGGGCAGCGGATTGATAAAAGGCCTCTTATCAAGCAATCCTGGCTCTGTGTAGACATTTTCCTCATTCCCGGGCTTGCATTTTGCACGGGATGCTTTCACCTCTTCCAGAGTCCCAAAGATAGGCTCACCAGCTTCGGAATCCCAGCTGAGAAGCCGTTTCCCAAGTTCCGTCCGGCTTTCCTGGCCTTCAGAGGGACTCTGCCCCTCGTCCGCCTTCTCTTGCAGGCAGTGCGGGGAATAGTAAGTACCTGGCAACTGGGGCTGCAGCTCTGCCGATGCTCCTCCCTTCAAGGCCTGCTCCAGCTTCTTGACCTGACTCAGGACAGACACGTTCTCCTTCTGGACCTCCGTCTTCCCTTCCTTCAACTCGGTGCTCCTGCCAGTGTTGGAAGTGGGTTCATCTTCCTTGAGTTTCATGTCTGCTTTCTTCTCCCCAACACATTTCAGCACCCCGATTCTCCTCTCGTTCTCCTTGCTTGCGCCTTTGCATTCCAGCTGCCAGTTTACAAGCCTCTTGGCGTCTACGTCCCTCACCGCTGCATTTTCCCTGGTCATCTTCTCCACCGCGCCCAAAAACGAACTGAGCTCCTCTTTAACTCCTTGCTCTTCCTCCTTCCACGCGAACGCAGGAGACAGAGCTTCCTTCTTGCCTTCCCACTCCGAAATCTTGTCCTTGATGCTCGAAGGCTTGCTTTTCAAAGTTGTTTTCCCAACAGCCCGCAGGCTTGGAGCACCTCCCAGTTGCTTCCTTATAATCTTGCTGCTTTCTCGGATGTTTAGTTCTACAGAAGGGTCGGCAATGATCATCTTGGGACTGAGCATGTTCTGCTGAATGCAGTCTATCCTCGGATCCAACATCAAGTTCTCCAGCGCCTTCAGTGTGCTCTCTACCACAGGAGATGGCTCAGCTTTCTGTACCAGTTTGGGCGTGATGGTAACAGTCTCCAAGCACTTCCTCTTTGAAGGCCTGCACCAAAGTTCTGCCTTTGTGGTTGTATTATTTAGACTTTTAAACCTGCTCCTAGGAAATGAAGGTAGGAAAATTGACAGAGGAACTTTACCTCCACGTTCCTTGCTCTCTGATTGGTCATGATCTTATGGTATAACTTTTAACCTTCCTGCAGTCTTCATAGGTTTGCTCGCCTCCCTCTGCCTTTACTTTTCCCTTGAAAGAGGCATACTTGTGTACCCAACCCCCTTTTCCTCAGTAAAACAACCTCTGTCGACCTGGCATCCTCCAAATGTTTTGGACAAGAACTCCCCTTAGCCCAAGCCAGCACAGCTGTGCTGCCTGAAGCAGATGAGGGTTGCAAAAGTACAAAACATCTGGAGAGTGGCAGGCTGCAGTAAAGCCAGCTGCGTCTTTACCCCACTCATCTAAAAATCTTAATCATCAATTTCATTCTGCATCTACCTCCCCTTATCTCTGCACTAATGTGAGCCTGTGCTTTGAGATTTTAAGTGGGTTCTTCAGATCAACAGAATCCCATTTTGTGTAGCGCATGTTCAAAATCCTTCCACAAGCTTGCTAAAAAAAAGGGTATTGCTATAGCAGTACACTGTGTGCAGCTAGCTTAAGGGGTAAAGGTAAAGGGACCCCTGACCATTAGGTCCAGTCATGGTCGACTCTGGGGTTGCGGTGCTCATCTCGCTTTACTGGCCAAGGGAGCTGGCGTACAGCTTCCAGGTCATGTGGCCAGCATGACTAAGCCGCTTCTGGCGAACCGGAGCAGTGCACGGAAACGCTGTTTACCTTCCCGCCAGAGTGGTACCTATTTATCTACTTGCACTTTGACGTGCTTTCGAACTTCTAGGTTGGGGGGAGCAGGGACTGAGCAACGGGAGCTCACCCCGTCGCGGGGATTCAAACTGCCGACCATCCGATTGGCAAGCCCTAGGCCACCTGCATCCCTAGCCTAAGGGGTACAGCAGGCCATATACACATTATGAACCAACTGCTTCCTTTCTCCCAGCTATTCCTGCCACGTATTTTAATTATAAAAAACCTTTCTACCCAACTTTTCACCTCCATAATGGTATCTCCAGGGTTATTTACAGTGGCAATAAGACAATAAACATGGGAAGCAGCTACCATTACTGACAGATACTAAAATTAACCACCACCCACTTTATAAACAGAAGTCAAGTCAACAGAACATGTCACTGAAAAGTGCATGTAATTAAAAAAACCAAAACAAAACATTTGACATCTAGCACACCTACGAAGGAGGGATGCAGCAAACCAGAAGGGCCAAAGCTCAGTGGTAGGACACAGAGTGCAGAGGTCTTACTCCCAGCTACATGTATTTAGGCTCACAGTGCTTGTCTCTAGTTCAGAAAATGGGAAGTGAGTGGCAACTACTCAAACTGTTCTCATTTCAGAAGCGCAATTTAGGACCAATGAGACGTCATCATTTCTTTCCTTACTCTCCTTAGAAGCCACTTTGAAAGGGATGTTAAAAATTACCCACCTCTCAATAGCGTTGCAAACACTGGTCTTAGGCTTGATGCTCACGCCGGCGACTGTGTTCGCTGTCATTGTGTCAGCACATGGCATGACTGCAGTCTACCTAGGAGGGGGCGGAAATCAGAAAAACACATCAAGTACAGTCATAATGGGTCTATGGACCGCAATAAAGTTGTGTGTGTAAATAATAAAAAACAATACAGCACCATGCATTCCAAATTCCAGCATAATAGGACAATGGATTCTTACTCTGGTCCTTATTGCTAACATAAAAAATACGTGAGTGCCAAGTCAAAACAAATTCATTTGATTTTTTTAATAACATGAAGAAATATCATTTTGGGTCACTATTTCCACAAGGGCTAAATATCACACCTGTAGTCCAATAGCACACATTATAAGTCTCTCCAGTGTTTGGGCAATGTCAGTCTGGCTGCAATGAACAAGTGGCCAATTAATGGTTTAGCTTTTATTTTTTTATTTTTTTTATTTTAGCTTGCTCGGACAAAGGGAAGCAAATGTTTCAGTAAATGGAAAGCCAGATGATGATCCCAGACAAAGCCACTAAATGAACAAGCTTTTGTTGAAAAACTTTAAAATAAGCTAAATTTAAAAGATAGAAGTAGTTGTAGCACTAAAGCAACAACGCAATTCTTCCAGGGATAAATCCAGAACTTGTTACCCGGAGGAGTCTACATACTCTTCACATGCTGCCAACATTTGCATAGCTTGCCTTGCCAAGTAAACCCATTAAAATACCGTAGACTCAAGGAATACTATCTGTCCAAGCGGTAGTATGCATTCAAACCACAGCAATGCTTTGACATCCTTCGACATCCAAATGTCGCTCTCAGCATAAATATAACTCCTGAAGCCTTTCTGCTTTGATGGCTGAAAGTGGGACACAAGTGCATTTTAGTGACTGAGTCAGGAGGGGGTGGAAAAAGCTGCAGGGCTCACATTTAACTTTAGTCGGTTGCCCCACGTTTTTCTTTGATTGGAAGTAGTGCAGAGAGTGAGCACGCCGATTTAAAAACCCACCGAATTTTTAAAATGCCCTTTAAAAAAAAGTTCATACAAAATGCTATGAGCACTGTTGGATTAGGGCCAGGGAAGCAAAATAAAAGTCCAGATGTTTGCTTCCACTTAGAAATCGTAAGCAGGAGAAGTAAAATAATTGGTTACATTTCTATTCGTCTTTCCTCCAAGGAGCTCAAGATGACACACGTGGTTCTCTTCCTCTCACCCACTTTATTGCCACAACATCCCTGCAAGGGAGGTTTGGCTGAGAGCAAGTGACTGGCCCGATAGTAACATGGCGTGCTTAATGGCAAAAGTTTTGAACCCGGGTCTCCCCCATCCTGGTGCAACCCTCTAACCATTATGCAACACTTGCTCATGTGGACACCATAAAAGGGAGGCACAGGTCCCCAAGCCATTGAAAGTAACATTTAAAAACTCTTAAAACAGCAGGGGTAGCTGCGGCATCGCCTGCCTCTAACTGCAACGCAAACCGTAACCATTTGGTGCTCAAGGCTTTGGTGCAAATGTGCTTCACTCCATAGCGCTGAAGCAAACCAATTCTCTAAGCCAGGGCTCCCCACTCCAGGTATACAAAAAGATCGTGCTTTGGAAGTGCAGCACCATTTAACATTTGTTAAAAAACCCGAGGCATTTTTGTTGGGGATTGTAGGGAAAGACCTGCCAAAAAAGTTGAAAAATATCTTCATGTATGCGACAACGGCTGCGAGAGTTCTGGTAGCACAAGGATGGAAGACTGAAGAAACCCCAACTAAAGAATCATGGCAAGAAAAATTGACGGACTATGCAGAACTGGCAAAACTGACATATAAGCTACGGGAGAGGATAACTGTGACTTTAAGGATGAATGGGAACCCTTTACAAAGTATCTGAAGATGCAACAAACCGAACTGGACTCCTTGGCAGGTTTTGAATAAACATTCACAAACCTTTTATTAATAATAATCAGCTAAATAGTTTGAGGATCTATACTACGACTTTGTAACATGCAGAAAACAGCATTCGTAGAGAAACCAAAGACTGGAACTGAGGGAAGTCGGGGGGGGGGGTGAGTTTTGTGTGGGAGGGGGGAGGGAGGAAAAATGGGGGGGGGACAAGGATTGTATGTTTTTGGATAATATGTCTTGTTATAATTTTGAATAATTTTTTTTAATTTTTTATTTTAAAAGGAAGTGCAGCACCACAAGTGTGGCTCATGGAGGGAGGACAGCCCTCTGGTGACCTGCTGCCAACTAGGAGGAATTAACACACATTTAATCACACAGCAGACTGATCAGGCAGAAAGGCTCCTAATGAGCCAAAGACATTCCCAGGGCAACAGAGCATCAGCCACAGGGCTGTTCAGGCCAAGAATGAATATTGCCTCTAAGAAGGATCTTCTAATGAAGGGCTGCTCAGGTCACTGTTCATTTTTCTTTCCAAAGCAATTTCAGAGAAGTTTTTTTTTTTTGGGGGGGGGTGTCCTGCAGGTGAATGTGCTTCTGTACTATATTCAATGCAGTTGTGGGGAAAGGAGAATTTACTTGCTTTGAAAAGTAGCTGTGGGCCTTTAAGAAGCCCCTCTCCTCTCTCCCACCCCCTGCTCTCTCATTACTTCTGAAGACAGCATTATACAAAGCCAGTGAGCTAAAGAAAAAAGAAAAAAAAGTTTTCCATGGGGGGGGGGCGGCGCATTGTCTCTTACACAATACTTGTTGAAGAAGAGAAAGAAAGAAAAAAATAACCCAAAGCCTCTGGAGTCTGTCCACTTGGGAAATTTGTTAGAAGCAACCCTGCCATGGACAGAGCCTGGCAGGAAAAAAAGAAGTATAGTTAGCAGTTCTTCTCACTTATGTGTATACAACAGAAATAGCAGCTTCATTTATGGGAGTCCAAGATTTGGGACGGGGGTTGGGGAAGAGGATAAGAAGAAAATGAAATTTGAGGGATGTAGCTCAGTTGGCTATGTGGTCTAAACCTTTTCTCCCTTCTTTTTTCTTTGTAACTTTAAAATTCTCAATAAATATCATTTAAAAAACAAACAAACCACTGAGCCTCTTGAGCTTGCCTATCAGAAGGTCAATGGTTCGAATCCCTGTGATGGGTGAGCTCCTGTTGCTCTGTCCCAGCTTCTGCACACCCTAGCAGTTTGAAAGCACACCAGGGCAAGTAGATAAATAGGTACCACTGTGGCGGGAAGGTCAACAGCGTTTCCATGCACTCTGGTTTCTGTCACGGTGTTCCGTGGCACCAGAAGCGGTTTAGTCATGCTGGACACATGACCTGGAAAGCTGTCTGTGGACAAACACTGGCTCCCTTGGCCTGAAAGCGAGATGAGCACTGCCACTGGCAGACAAAGGTGGGGGGGGCGCGGTCCCCCCTGGGTGCCATCTGGGGAGTAACATCGCAGCCGCCCCCATCCCCCGGGATGCTTGGCACTCACCACGCACCCCCAGGATGCTCACCGCTTGGACACTCGATGCTCACGCCCCGGGACGCTCGCCACTTGACACATGCCACGCCCCCCACAGGTGGCATGCCACGCCCCTGGGATCCGTGCCAGTCATGCCCCCGGATGTACGCCATTCCCAGTGCTTCGCCACTGAGCACCACAACCCCAGTCGCCTTTGACTGGACTTAACCGTCCAGGGGTCATTTACCTTTACACTGACTGTCAGCAGTTCTCTAGGTTTCACGCAGCAGACATTCCCAACCCTACCTGGAAATGCCAGGGATTGAACCTGGGACTTCTGACTGCAAAGCAGCTGCTCTACCACTGGGCTATGACACTGGGCACCAGATCAATGTAACAATAACTTAACACTTGTGTGGTGTATTTTCAAGCATTCAGCATGTTTCACGTGCATTGTCTTGTTGTAATCTTTACAACAACCCTGCAAGGCAAGTTAATATTATTATCTCCCAGTGCAACAAATGGAGGTGGTTAAGGCTGAGAGGGGAACGGTATGCCTAAAGGCACCTAGGGATCACACACTAGAGCTGAGCTCTGAATCAGGGACTTTCTAATTGACAGCTCAGTTTCTCCGGCCACTATACTAGCCCCATCAAGCTAAGGAGGATCAGAGCAGATTATTCTCACCCATTCAAAGGCCCAGTCTACTTGGAACCTCTGCTGCCTAGATGCACTGAAAGAAAGAGGAAGAGACTGTCTGACGGTAAGAGCTCTTTGACCGTGGAACGGGCTACCTTGGAAGATGGTGGACTCTCCTTCATTGGAGGCTTTTAAACAGAGGTTGGATGGACATTGCAGGGGGCTGGTCCAGATGGCTCTTGGGATACATTCCAACTCTACAATCCTATGATTCTACATAAGGTACAACAGGCACCTGGGACATAGCAACACCCATGGAGCAGTCTGCAAACAATGAATGACCACGTCAGGGACACACCATCTCCAAACTGAAAGAGGAAGCTTTCAATTTTGTTCAATTTCGGTCATGGTACCCAAGAAACTCCTCCATGCATGTAAGTGGTGTATGATTCACTTCCTTGTGGAGTGACCCCAGTTGGAGAGGATATAAGAATGAAGCTACTACACCTGAGGGACCGATGACATGGCTCTCCCCCCCCCCCATCTGACCCATCTTCAAACAGTTGACAGTCTGCTGGGAGAAAGGCAGGGCCCACAATATTTCTTCATTCAGACCCCACATACACTCCAACAGTATGAGAGCACACTACAGGGTAGCAGCTCCCAAACTGCTTTGTTCTCATGTGTGAAAAGGGATCATCAATGGGATGGAGCGTTTTAACATTACGTTTTGGAAATGCAAGGAAAATTATGAGAAAACGGTTCTTGTTAGTATGAAGTGTGATGGGACTTCACGTTCCATCACTGTAATGGGGAGTGACTGCCCATTCCCCCACTAGATACTCTTCATTAACTTCTCCATCTCTGCAGTCTCTAAAACAAGTTTCTCCAACAGGATGTAATCCAGATGTTTTGGACTCATCCTTAACTACCTGCCAGGCTGGGAATTGTAGTCCAAAGCATCCAGAGGGCACCAGGTTGGGGAAGGCAGCTCTAAAACCTTAACCAATGTGATAAGGTATTTGCTATGCACAAGGCATAATTTCCACCAGCTCTTTAGCACTGGACCTAGCACCATTTTGAGAGTGCATAACAACAACAACAATTTATTATCTGTACCCCGCCCATCTGGCTGGGTTTCCCCAGCCACTCTGGGTGGCTTCCACAGAAACCAAAAATACACTAAAATATCACACATTAAAAACTTCCCTGAACAGGGCTGCCTTAAGATGTCTTCTGAATGTCAAGTAGTTGTTTATCGCTTTGACATCTGATGGGAGGGCGTTCTACAGGGCGGGTGCTACTACCGAGAAGGTCCTCTGCCTGGTTCCCTGTAGCTTTGCATCTCGCAATGAGGGAACCGCCAGAAGGCCCTCGGCGCTGGACCTCAGCGTCCGGGCAGAACGATGTGCTTGTGGTGTTTTTGGAAAGAGTTCAAGCTTCGAAACAAGACCAAGGGCCTTCAAGTAACAAATCTTCCGAAGGAGACTGAGGGTTTGGCAGGGCGGGGAAAGAAGGAGAACTCTGGCCAGGGCAGAAGGAGAAAGGCAGAGACACCCATCATCCTGGGGAGATCTAGAAACAGCAGGAGCGGAGCTTGGCCTTGTGGTTAACTTTCATGGGCCATAAATTGGCAATGGGAGAGGGCAGGATGTCAAGTCCCGGCTGGAGGCCCCTCACCATTACAATGACCTTAGGAATGCCCAAAGCATTCTTAGGAGGGATGTGGAAGGGGACAAAGCAGCCATCTGATACTGTCACACAACTGTCCAGAAGGTGATGGGGGGAAGAGGGCAGGAGAAGAAACGAGATCGCTTATCTATAGGGTGGATGGTAGAAAGGATGAAGAAGAAAAAATCGGCTCAACTCTCTCTCACATGCACACAAGGCTACAGATTCCCAGGGCCATGTGACCAGGAGCTTCCTCTTGCCAGGCCAAGTTAGACCCTGCCATGACCCTTCTCTTCCACACATTAGTTCCTGCCCGTTTCTGTGCTTCCGAAGAGGCGTTTGTTTACTGTCCTATCATAGGCATGCAGGAAGTGGCCTTGAAATGAGCTGTAATCATCTTTCACCAGCAGCCGCTCTTTGGCTCCTTTTCTAATTTCAGTTCCCCCTTCCTTCCTTTCTTCCTATCCCGACATACGCAACACACACACACACACACCACCCCCACAATCCACAGGAGCCATTGAAGAAAGAAAGTCAAACCACACAGGGTTTTCCCCTAATTGGGAGGCTATGTCAAAAAGAAGCTCTAAGACTCCAAGGTTGGATCTGCACCAGAAACACTTGCAACAGGTTGCTATCAAGATGGACAACTGGACTTTTGGGGGACCAGGACAGGACAAGTGAATGCCTGCACTCCATTAGGCAGGAATCTGTGTACATCAAATTGCACCAAGTTTCTCAGAAATCAAATGTGGTTCGATACTGGGGGAAAGCAGCTCTCTCTTCTTCTATTTGTGCAAAGTAATCCAAATCCAAAGTAACGCTGGGAACAATTCAAAGGAAATTCTGTGCGGATTCTGCACTTAAATTTTCAATCAAGCCAGTGCAGTTACATTTTCTGGACTTAAGTTCATATAAGGATCCCCCCCCCCCAAAGTTAATAGGACAGGGAAGTAGGGGCAGAAATTCACAACAAAAGGAACACATCCACATAATATGCAAAAGTCCAAATATGAAGCAGATTTTGAGAAATGAAGCCACACTCTTACACGCTGTACATCTTCTAACCTCAAATTACAGCAGCTTAGTCTTTCATTCTAGATGGTCTGATCTAAATGGTCAACACAGTATTCACTGCAGAAATCTTCCTCTCCTCCTCCATATTTACACTAATAAATGCTGTTCTCCATACGTGGTCATGCATTTCACATGCACTCAATAATCCTTATAAAAAATGATCAGTTAGACAAGTCAGTAGTGTGTGACTGAGCTAAAGAAAGACATGAGTCACTAGATAAATAGTAGTAAAGACACCTGGAAAAACTAAGATTGCAGGTTTTAAGTTTTCCCCATCTTACAAAACAGAGGTTTTTACTGGTGTCATAGTTACAACAGCACATCATACTGACGGTTAGTTGGGAATGCAAATAGTTTTACTCAACAAATAGAGAGGTAAGAATACCAAGAGGTTAGGGTACATATCTTCAAAGTATAACCAAAATGTTACTGAAACTGAATGTGAATTATATGAATGGAGCATTCTGCTATTCATGTGTGTGTCATTCAGTACCTCTGTTAAAGGTGTGCATGTTCTCCTTGGGAATAAAACCATTGAACACAGTGGGACCTACTTCTAAGTAAATATGCAAAAGATTGTTTTGCAGTTTGATTGCTCTTGTAAAAACGGTTAGATTGGTGGCCTGATTCAGTGTAGGGATGCTATTGTAGACATGCCTTGGTGTTCACAGAGAGCATCCTCCTAGCAGTTCCTTCGCTGCACCACTAACTATTTTCAAGCAGTTCCATTAAAATTAATATCCAGGTAAGGTCTTGGTTAGAAATAGTTTGTTTTCATTAATGGTAGAATCATCTCCTTCCATTAGGCACTATTTCTGCAACATTTTATAAAACTATGTCCCCCCACCCAAAAAATAAATGCTCCAAACCACTATTTCTGTATCTCCCCACAATCTTGCATTTTTTTTTGGGGGGGGGAGAGGCAGCAGCTACAGCTACTTAGCATGTTAGATAAAGCCATGGTGCAACATAGATTGGCAGTAAGGTTTATCCTTATTCTCTTACCCAGTTCCTTGTTTGAATTTTTCCTGTTTTACAGCTGCACTATGCAGCCTCTCAATTAAACCTTCCAAGAACTCTTTTGTGTGAAATATAACCAATTTATTCACCTTTGGATTACATTAGAGCCATTTATTTGGGAATTTTCAAAAGCCAACATAGAAGACCCCACACACCTTCAAAAAGATGGCATCATCCCTAGTTTTACTCCTTGTTAAGTGTCAAATTCATGCCACTCACTTGCTAAGAAAACAGCATCCTCTTCCTCAAGTCATAAGTGGATGTGTGTTTAGATATCTAACCACAGCCACGGGCTTAGATAATACATTATTTAGGTTTGAGCCACTTCCAAATGCTTAAAGAAAGACACACTGTGTCACCGTTTAGGATTCCTAGAGGGAATTTAAACAAAGCAAAACAAAACAAAGCTTCAAGGTTATCAAACTACGCAAAACACAAAAAGTGACATTCGAGACAACAATAAGTTCATATGCAGAAGACGGATGTGCAGAAGACAAAACGCTAACAGGAAAACCAGGAGTGGTGCTCAGCTCTCATCTGGGAAGAACGTAGCCCTAACCTCCTTCCACCCCATCCTTTTCTCTATTTACAGCATTTCCTGTGACAAGGAAGCAGAGACACAAAAGCCCTGCTGTGGCCTGTGTGCAGAAGCTGGGTCCCCCATTCTTCCACACAGGTCAGAAAGATTCATTTCCTCCGGGATCTCAGCAAAAAAGAAGCTTGACCTACATTGTATAGAATCAGAAAAGATGGAGAGGAAGTTTCCCAAATAAGCAAATAATGTTCTAGCAAACTAGAAAAGTGGCAGGATTTAGGGTCGGGGGCGAAAGAAAATACACAGTATCTGTTCAACTAACGTATTTGTGTAAAGGTTGGAACTTGCTGATGAGGTGCTATATAAAAGTCCCAAAGTTTCTGGGTTCCAATTCACATCGGCCCCAACAAGCGCGGGCAATAGCCAGAAATGATGGGAGCTGGGAGTCTGTGGCATCTGGAGGGCACAATGTTGGCAGCAGGGATAGCCAAGTACATATAGGGGAGAGAGAAATACCGTATTTTTCGCCCCATAGGACGCTCCGTCCCATAGGACACACCTAGTTTTTTGGGGGGGAAATAAAGGAAAAAAATTTTCCCTTTATTTCCCCCCCAAAAGCAGGTCAGGGAAACAGAACCAGGTCGAGGAAAAGCGGGATGGCGGCGCTGCGCCTCCCTGCTGTCCCCCGAGCTTGTGGGGCTGGCCGATGTCTGCCCCGCGTGAGGGGCGCTCTGCATCAGGGTGCCCCCCCCTGCGGGGCAGCAGGCTGCTATCCGCAGCGTGGGGAGCCTTGCCGGGAACTCCTGCAAGGCTCCCCACGCTGCGGATGTCTGCCTGGCGCGGGGGGCGCTCTGCTTCAGGGTGCCCCTCGCGCTGGGCAGCAGGCTGCTATCCGCAGCCTAGACATCCCTGCCGGACCTCCCGTAGGGCTGCCTAGGCTGCGGATTTGTTCCTGAAGCCTGGAGAGCGAGAGGGGTCGGTGCGCACCTACCCCTCTCGCTCTCCAAGCTTCAGCAAAAGCCTGCATTCACCCCATAGGACGCACCCAGATTTCCCCTTCATTTTTGGAGGGGAAAATTGCGTCCTATAGGGCGAAAAATACGGTACCCAAACCCTTATTTTTCCAGTTCTATAAAGGTGATGCTCTGGAAAGGGTGAGTGACATATATCACAGCCAAATATCACAGTCAAATATAATACAGTGGTAAAGTAAAGGTAAAGGTACCCTTGCCCGAATGGGCCAGTCTTGACAGACTCTGGGGTTTGTGCGCCCATCTCACTCAAGAGGCCGGGGGCCAGCGCTGTCCGGAGACACTTCCGGGTCACGTGGCCAGCGTGACAAAGCTGCATCTGGCGAGCCAGCGCAGCACACGGAACGCCGTTTACCTTCCCGCTGGTAAGCGGTACCTATTTATCTACTTGCCCCCGGGGGTGCTTTCGAACTGCTAGGTTGGCAGGCGCTGGGACCGAGCAGCGGGAGCGCACCCCGCCGCGGGGATTCGAACTGCCGACCTTTCGATCGGCAAGCCCTAGGCGCTGAGGCTTTAGCCCACAGCGCCACCCGCGTCCCAATACAGTGGTACCTCGGGTTAAGTACTTAATTCGTTCTGGAGGTCCGTTCTTAACCTGAAACTGTTCTTAACCTGAAGCACCACTTTAGCTAATGGGGCCTCCCACTGCTGCCGCACCGCCAGAGCACGATTTCTGTTCTCATCCTGAAGCAAAGTTCTTAACCCGAGGTACTATTTCTGGGTTAGCGGAGTCTGTAACCTGAAGCGTAGGTAACCTGAAGCGTATGTAACCCGAGGTACCACTGTATTTCAAAAGGGTACAACATGTGAACGCAGTGCATATATGACTCCCATTTCTTTATGAACTAAATACAAAGCCTAGTGAAGCATGGATCGCACCATATAAATCAGTGCAGTGGGAACTCGAAAGCCATCCAATTCCCTGAATCCAGGCAGAATCTCCAGAACACGAACATAGAATTCTTTCAGGTTGGAACATCAGCCACCCTGAAACCCACCTCTTCCATGAGGTCTTTGACTTGGTCTCAGTTCACATCCCATGGTAAACAAAGCTAAGCACAGAGCCGCATTTGCAGCACATTAATCTCTAATCCTGGTTATCTTGTCCATTCTTGCCCTCTCTCTGCTGCTTTGTTAACCTTGTCTTGCCCCCCTTCCTACTTTCTCCTCCTCAGACCTCCTTTCTCTGTTGAAATTTAGATTGTAAGATAGATCCCCAGGGCAGTGGATTGTCTTTTGCTACTCTTATAAGGTACCAATGTACTGGTGGAACTAGATAGACAAATGCAGCGCCCATAACTCTGCGGTACAGCACATATTTGTATATACAGGCAACAAACAATTAATACGCGTCCAACTGAAGCAAGACTGTGCATGCGGCGATCATGCCAAAACCAGAAGTGACTTTAAAAATGGCAAAAACAGCCCTAAAAGAGTCCAGAAAGGGCAAAAAGACACAAAAGCAGCACCTAACAATCCTACAAGCCTTTGCAAATGCAATCCCAGGAGTCCTTGTACTGACCGTTGAGGCCTGTGGAGAGTTGGGAGTTTGAGCAAGGAGGTTTGGAGGGAGTGGCTGTGGTGGAGTTTGGCATCTGGTAAGTGCTGGTGGTTTTAAAAGGGTTTTTTAAAGGGTTTCAGGAGGGTTAGAGGGTGTTTGCAGGCTTTTCCAATGGTTTCAAATATGCGAGATTGTACGTAAACTTGTAGTGCCTTGGAACGTAACCCCCGTGCAAATGGGGAGTTGTCTGTTCAGTCCCTAGCATCCTCACTTAAAAATTAGTTTAGGAAAAGACGTCTGCCTGAGATATTTGTAATCTGCACTGCTGATCCTAGAAGATGCTTTCATGCTAAGACCAATAGTCAGATTCGGCATACGGTAGCTTTGTATGTTCACACACAAAAAACCAAATCAATATGACAGTGTGGTCAAAGGAGAAAACTGTAAGAAAGGAGCACTTCATACAAAACTTTATTAATATGTGGGTATGTTGAGACATTTGAGCGTATGGTTTCAGTCACAAAGAGAGAACCAAAGAAATCTAAGATAAAGAACACCTGCTGGCATAGTAAGAACCTTGCAATTATAAATGCAAACTCCATTACTAGTGATATTTAAAAGATAATGGAGAAAGTCAGGAATAGGTTAGATCTAGGTTTGCCATCTCTTGCTGCACTTTTTTAATAACATGAAGACGGAGGTGAGAGAGCTTATGATTTTAAGACGAAACGAAAAAGCTGACGTCATTATCAGAAGGCAAAGGGGCACTTTTAAAGGTCTGCCTTTTTTGTTCACCCCTGCAGCATCGCAGCTGAACCGAGGTCGCTTTGGAAAATGAGAAGCAGCACTGGTGCATGCGCATGCATTCAGATACCGAGTGTGTCTGCATTGTGCTATAGCTGCCTCTAGTCACAGCCGGCCATCTGCTACTACAGCCAAAGGGAGCACGTTCCCCGCTTTGCTTTTCCAAAGGAATGTAGCTCTGAGAAGCACCATTCCTCCTGAACTAGGGAGGGAAATTTGAGAGTGCCGAGTCCTGCCAGGGGAAAGGAAGTGTGGGGGAGGGAGCACACTGTGATGCCGCAGTTAACTGGG